>NC_058083.1:354210013-354519465 GCF_014858855.1 Bufo gargarizans | reverse complement strand
AACTGCCCTTCTGATGCTCGCCACTTCACCATGTTGTACGGCAGTTCTGGTACTAGGTCCAGGATGGGCTGCGCTGCTGGTGTATGCCTCACCACGTAATCAGACAGCGCCAGTCCCACTCTGCTGCCCTTGAAGCGGATCCTGCGCAACTTGTGGTCTAGCAACACGGGGCCGGATACGCCTGGTGCTATCAGGGACCTCAACCTCCTCGTCCGAACTTTGGGTCAAACTGCCACTGCTTTCTACAAGTTCATATTCTGACACGCTAGATTCGTCAGATGAGGGTTGCCATTCCTCATTCGACTGGGTCAGAATCCTGTAGGCCTCTTCAGAAGAATACCACTTGTTTGTCATTTGGACTACTAATTTTAGGGGGTATTCCCTGAGACGACTCAAGAAAAAAAGCAAGCCTGTCTTACAAATGGGAGGCTAGCGAAGTACCGGAGGCCGCTGCGATTGATAAAAAACATCAAAACTGTTTTTTTTATTGCCGCAGCGCTTGGAAAGTGATTGTGCAGTGATAAAAAAATAAGACTAAAATGTTGTCACTGCGGCGGGGCGGGCGTGGGTGAACACACGTGTAGGCAAACACTGTGTTTTGGGTGGAGGGCGAGCTAAGGTGACACTAATACTATTATAGATCTGACTGTGATCAGTTTTGATCACTTGCAGATACTATAAAGTACAAATGCTGATTAGCGATACGCTAATGAGTAAATCAGTGACTGCGGTGCGGTGGGCTGGGCGCTAACCGATTGCTAACTATCTATCCAAGAGGCCTAAACTATCCTAAAACCTATCAGTCAATACCAGTGAAAAAAAATGTGACAGTTTACACTGATCACTTTTTTCCCTTTCGCTAGGTGATTGACAGGTGCGATCACGGGGTTAATTGGGGTGATGGAGGGTGATCTGGGGGCTAAGTGAAGTTTTTGGTGTACTCACTGCGAACTGTGCTCCTCTGCTGAGACCAACCGACGAAAAGAATTAGCAGAGGAGCACAGCAGCCATTTAACACCTTATATTTATAAATATAAAGTGTTAAATGGCCTGTGATTCATTTAAAAAAAAATCATCAGCCTGCCTGCGATGATCATTGGCTGGCAGGCTGATAATGTAACCCCCCTCGAACTTTTGACGGCCCGCGATGCGCGTGCTCGGGCCGGCTGTGAGCGTCATCTGGCGTCTCGCGAGATGACGTGTATACGCGTGACTCTGCCTGAGACTGCCGCCTCCAGACCGCGATCCTGCGTTAGGCATCCGGAGGCGGTAAAAAAGGTAAAAAATTTTTTTTTAACGTTTTTACAAATATTAAAAAAAAGTTCAAATCACCCCCCTTTTCTTAAAATAAAAGTAAAAATAAAAAAAATTAACATCATGGGCATCACCGCGTGTAATAATGCCCATACTATTAAAATATAACAATATTAATGGCATACTGTAAATGGTGTAGTGGGAAAAAAATAAAACAGCCAATTTGCCATTTTTTGTCACTTTAACTACCCAATAATTTTTTTAATAAAAAGTGATTAAAAAGTCGCACACACTTAAAATTGGTATCTCTGAAAAGAACAGGTTGTCCTGCAAAAAATTATCTTTCACACAGCCCCGTACACGTAGCTACAAAAAAGTTCTGAGGGTCAGAATATGTTTTACCGCATAGTGTACAGTGTAAAAAAATAAAAACCTTTATAAGAATTGCATTTTTTCCCAATTCTACCCCATTTGGATTTTTTTTCCCGCTCCCTACTACATGCTATGCAACCATAAATGTTGCCATTAGAAAGTACAACTTGTCCCGCAAAAAACAAGCCCTCATAAGGCTATGTGAATGGAAAAATAAAAAAGTTACGACTATGGGAAGGCGGGGAGTGAAAAACAAAAACGCTAAAATGGAAAATCCCAGGGTCCTTAACCTCTTAAAGACTTGGGACGTACCGGTACAGCATGTTTCCGAGTCCTTAAGGACCCATGACGTACCGGTACGTCATTTGTTGTTCCGATCACCGCCGCCCGGCGGGCGGTGATCGGAACCCGGTGTCTGCTCAAATCATTGAGCAGGCACCTTGGCTAAAACCGCAGGTCAATTCAGACCGGCGGTTTGCCACTTTACCTGCGGTTTGCGGCGGCGTGTTGGCGGTGCCATCGAGTCCCCATGCGGCTGTAGGGGGGACCCGATGACATTGAAGACAGTGCGATGCCTAAGGAAGGCATCGCTCTGCCTTCCGGTGACTAGCCTGTGCGATCCAGCCCCCTTGATCTCACAGGCTGGAATTTGTATGAGTAATACACACAGTATTACTCATACAGCCAATGTATTCCAATACAGAAGTATTGGAATACATTGTAAAGGATTAGACCCCCAAAAGTTCAAGTCCCAAAGTGGGACAAAAAATTTAGTGAAAAAAAGTTGAAGAAATAAAGTTTTCCCCAAAAATAATTCAAGTTTCAAGTAAAAACAAACAAAAAAATCATTTTCCACAAAAAGTTAAAAAAAAGGTAAAATATAGGAAAAAAACCTGTATATATTACGCATCGCTGCGTCCGTATCGACCGACTCTATAAACATATCACATGACCTAACCCCTCAGATGAACACCATGAAAAATTAAAACTGTGCTAAGTAAACCATTTTTTGTAACCTTACATCACAAAAAGTACAACAGCAAACGATCAAAAAGGCGTTTGTCCACCAAAATAGTACCAATCTAACTGTCACCTCATCCCACAAAAAAAGAGCCCCTACCTGTGACAATCGCCCGAAAAATAAAAAGAATATTGCTCAGAATATGGAGACACTAAAACATTTTTTTTTGGTTTAAAAAAGCTGTTATTGTGTAAAACTTACATAAATAAAAAAAAGTATACATATTTGGTATCGCCGCGTTTGTATTGACTGGCTCTATAAAAGTATCACATGACCTAACCCCTCATATGAACACAGTAAAAAATGTAAAATAAAAACTGTGCTAAAACCATTTTTTGTCACCTTACATTACAAAAAGTGTAATAGCAGGCGAACAAAAATTCATATTCACCCCAAGATAGAGCCAATCATACCGTCATCTCATCCCACAAAAAATGAGACCTTACCTAAGATAATCGCCTAAAAACTGAAAAAACTATGGCTCTCAGAATATGGAGACACTAAAACATGATTTTTTTTTTGTTTCAAAAATGATATTATTGTGTAAAACTTACATAAATAAAAAAAAAAGTATACATATTAGGTATTGCCGCGTCTGTATCGACCGGCTCTATAAAAATATCACATGACCTAACCCCTCATATGAACACAGTAAAAAATGTTAAATAAATACTGTGCTAAAACCATTTTTTGTCACCTTACATCACAAAAACTTGTCAGATGAATGTTGTAAATAACAAAACATAAAAACTGTGCTAAAACCATTTTTTGTCACCTTACATCACAAAAAGTGTAATAGCAAGCGATCAAAAAGTCACACGCACCCCAAAATAGTGCCAATAAAACCATCATCTCATCGCCCCAAAAACTGAAAAAATTATGGCTCTCAAACTATGGAAACACTAAAACATGTTTTTGTTTGCTTCTAAAATGAAATCATTGTGTAAACTTACATAAATAAAAAAAAAGTATACATATTAGGTATTGCCGTGTCCGTACCGACTGGCTCTATAAAAATATTACATGATCTAACTTGTCAGATGAATGTTGTAAATAACAAAAAATAAAAACTGTGCCAAAACAGCTATTTCTTGTTATCTTGCCTCACAAAAAGTGTAATATAGAGCAACCAAAAATCATATGTACCCTAAACTAGTACCAACAATACGGCAAACCTATCCCGTATTTTCTAAAATGGGGCCACTTTTTTGGAATTTCATACTCTAGGAGTGCATCAGGGGGGCTTCAAATGGGACATGGTGTAAAAAAAAACAGTCCAGCAAAATCCACCTTCCAAAAACCGTATGGCATTCCTTTCCTTCTGCACCCTGCCGTGTGCCCGTACAGCGGTTTACGACCACATATCGGGTGTTTCTGTAAACTACAGAATCAGAGCCATAAATATTGAGTTTTGTTTGGCTGTTAACCCTTGCTTTGTAACTGGAAAAAAAATATTGAAATGGAAAATCTGCCAAAAAAGTGAAATTTTGAAATTGTATCTCTATTCTCCATTAATTCTTGTCGAACACCTAAAGTGTTAACAAAGTTTTTAAAATCAGTTTTGAATACCTTGAGGGGTTTAGTTTATAGAATAGGGTCATTTTTGGGTGGTTTCTATTATGTAAGCCTCGCAAAGTGACTTCAGACCTGAACTGGTCCCTGAAAATTGGGTTTTTGAAAATTTCTGAAAAGATTTGCTTCTAAACTTCTAAGCCTTGTAACATCCCCAAAAAATAAAATATCATTCCCAAAATGATCCAAACATGAAGTAAACATATGTGGAATGTAAAGTAATAACTATTTTTTGAGGTATTACTATGTATTATAGAAGTTGAGAAATTGAAATAAATTATAAATAAAAATTATTATTTTTTACTTCATTTTACCAGTGTCATGAAGTACAATTTTGCCAGAATGGCCTGGATAAGTCAAAGCGTTTTCAAGTTATCACAAAATAGCCGGGTCTTTAAGGTGAAATAGGGCTGAGTCCTTAAGGGGTTAATCCAATTCTATATTTTTAGTTCTTTTAAACATATGTATTTGACCTGTATTTGTACTGGTCTGCAGTAAAATTGATATCTAGTGACCGTATAATATACCTCCGGCCACATAATCACTTGATCTTTTCTGTCCGGTGAATGCCTAATGTTTGGGGAATGTAGTCCAGTGGCCTGAAGTAAAATTTATATCCATTGACCGCATAATGTACCTCGAGCCAGAGTCTTCCTGCCAGAGATGCGCCTCCATCCCAAGTTCCACTTAGGTCCCGGACCTACTTAATACAGAACATAAAGCGATAAATGCAGTACCAATACAGTGTCTCCATGCAGTTGGGAGTGTGAAGAGCTTGTGTGATGCCTAGGGTCTTCAGTATGTGTCCTATTATTTCCCCAGAATAATTAGAAAACAACAGTCACAGAAAACACATAGATTTGCGTTCACTTTATAGCGATCCTATGTGATGGGAAGTACCCTATATAGTGAGAAACCCACTGAGTGTACATAAGCATACACGAACAAAGGATAAACTGAGACTAGACGGGTATAGTAGAAAAAAGTACATATACTTTATTAAACAATACATTAAAAAATCCATAATTAATTGGGCGATATATCACATCAGATAAAAAAAGTGGACTACACCTGAGGGGACATAACATGATTACATACAAAGAAAGGGGCAATGAGGTCAACACTCAGCTATACCTCAGCTAAGGTTCACAAGTAGCTAGAAAAAGTGCAAGTGCATATCTTGAAGCTTGTAACATATATATATACATATATAGGACCTGTTTCACATACAGAGAAGTTCTCTACATATATCACAAATATCCACAATTGATGCTGATATATACGCATTTATCTCCACTGCCAGTGCATCAGTGCATGTTTTTGATGCACTGGCAGTGGAGATACATGCGTATATATCAGCATCAATTGTGGATATTTGTAATATATGTAGAGAACTTCTCTGTATGTGAAACAGGTCCTATATAATGTTACAAGCTTCAAGATATGCACTTGCACTTTTTCTAGCTACTTGTGAACCTTAGCTGAGGTATAGTGTTGACCTCATTTGCCCCCTTCTTTGTATGTAATCATGTTATATCCCCTCAGGTGTAGTCCACTTTTTTATCTGATGTGATATATCACCCAATTAATTATGGATTTTTTATGTATTGTTTAACCACCTCAACTCCCCTAGCTTAAACACCATTAATGACCAGACCACTTTTTACAATTCTGCACTACACTACTTTCACCGTCATACAACTTAATGTATTTTTCGCCCTATAAGACGCACTTTTTCCCAATCCAAAAATGGGGGAGAAGTGTCCCTGCATCTTATGGGGCGAATGCTGACAGGTTTAACATCGCTGGATGCGATGTAGAGCGAGCGGGGGCCGGGGGAGGGACTGGTAGGAGGAGCTGGGGGCCGGGAATAGCGGCAGGGCTGTGCAGTCAGTGTACTATAGCCCCGCCCCGCCGCTCCGGTATAGCAATATAAAATATCTTTATATAAAATATAATTAAAATGTATTACATATGCCCCCTCACTCCTAAATGCCTAATAGTACCTTACATCCTATCCCTAAGAGGTTCTGTACGATGCCGGCAGGCCGGGCGGGCGGCAGCGTAACTCTCTGATCTCACTTGCCTGCGCCGCCTACTCTATGAATGAAGCAGGCGGCGCAGGCAAGTGACGTCAGTGAGTGACGCGCCGGTCGCCCGGCCTGCCTGCCGGAACACCGGCGTTGTACAGAACCTATTAGGAATAGGATGTAAGGTACTATTAGAAGTTTAGGAGTGAGGGGGCATATGTGTAATAAATTTTTATTGAATAAGACATTTTATATTTGTATACTGGGGGGGGCGGCGGGGGGGTTGGCTGATCCGTGGATGGCACAGTTAAGGGGTGGGGGGGTCTGTGGCTGGCACGGTTATGGGGTGGGGGGTCTGTGGATGGCACGGTTATAGGGTGGGGGGTCTGTGGATGGCACATATATAACAGTGCCATCCACAGATCCCCCTGTAACAGTGTCCGTCATCCACAGATCCCCCCATAACAGTGTCCGTCATCCACAGATTCCCCCATAACAGTGTCCGTCATCCACAGATTCCTCTATAACAGTGTCCGTCATCCACAGATCCCCCATAACAGTGTCCGTCATCCACAGATCCCCCCCATAAGTGTCCGTCATCCACAGATCCCCCCATAACAGTGTCTGTCATCCACAGATCCCCCCCCATAACAGTGTCCGTCATCCACAGACCACCATTAGTTCCAAACCCACCAAAAGCACACCTTTTAGTTAAAAATATTTTTTTCTTATTTTCCTCCCCAAAAACCTAGGTGCGTCTTATGGGCTGGTGCGTCTTATAGGGCGAAAAATACAGTACCACCCAAATTAATTTTACCTCCTTTTCTTCTCACTAATAGAGCTTTCATTTGGTGGTATTCCATTGCTGCTGACATTTTTACTTTTTTTGTTATTAATCAAAATTTACCGATTTTTTTTTTGCAAAAAAATGTCATTTTTCACTTTCAGTTGTATTTTTTTTTTTAAAAAACGACATTTCTATATACATTTTTCTCAAAATTTATTGTACTACATGTCTTTGATAAAAAAAATGTTTGGGAAAAAAATGGTTTGGGTAAAAGTTTGGGTAGCGTTTACAAACTATGGTACAAAAATGTGAATTTCTGCATTTTGAAGCAGGTCTGACTTTCTGAGCACCTGTCATGTTTCCTGAGGTTCTACAATGCCCAGACAGTAGAAAAAACCCACAAATGATCCCATTTTGGAAAGTAGACACCCTAAGGTATTCACTGATGGGCATAGTGAGTTCATAGAACTTTTTATTTTTTGTCAGAAGTTAGTGGAAAATTATGTTTTTTTTTCTTACAAAGTCTCGTATTCCACTAACTTGTGACAAAAAATGAAAACTTCCATAAACTCACTATGCCAAAACGAAATACCTTGGGGTGTCTTCTTTCCAAAATGGGGTCACTTGTGGGGTAGTTATACTGCCTTGGCATTTTAGAGGCCCTAATGCGTGAGAAGTAGTTTGAAATTCAAATGTATAAAAAATGTCCTGTGAAATCCTAAAGGTGCTCTTTGGAATTTGTGCCCCTTTGCCCACCTAGGCTGCAAAAGTTTCACACATGTGGTATCACCGTACTCAGAAGAAGTTGGGCAATGTGTTTTGGGGTGTCTTTTTACATATGCTCATGCTGGGTGAGAGAAATATCTCTAAAATGTATAAAAAATTTGAAAAGTTGACATTTAGAGAGATATTTCTCTCACCCAGCATGGGTATATGTAAAAATACACCCCAAAACACGTTGCCCTACATCTTCTGAGTACGGCGATACCACATGTGTGACACTTTTTTGCAGCCTAGGTGGGCAAAGGGGCACAAATTCTAAAAAGAACCTTTACGATTTCACAGAGCATTTTTTACACATTTGGATTTCAAACTACTTCTCACGCATTAGGGCCCCTAAAATGCCAAGGCAGTATAACTACCCCACAAGTGACCCCATTTTGGAAAGAAGACACCCTAAGGTATTCGCTGATGGGCATAGTGAGTTCATAGAAGTTTTTATTTTTTGTCACAAGTTAGCGAAAAATGATGATTTATTTTTTTTTTTTTTTTTTCTTATAAAGTCTCATATTCCACTAACTTGTGACAAAAAATAAAAGCTTCCATGAACTCACTATGCCCATCACAAAATACCTTGGGGTGTCTTCTTTTCAAAATGGGGTCACTTTTGGGGTATTTATACTGCCTTGGAATTTTAGGGGCCCTAATGCGCGAGAAGTAGTTTGAAATCCAAATGTGTAAAAAATGGCCTGTGAAATCCTAAAGGTGATCTTTAGAATTTGTGCCCCTTTGCCCACCTAGGCTGCAAAAAAGTGTCACACATGTGGTATCGCCGTACTCAGAAAATGTAGGGCAACGTGTTTTGGGGTGTATTTTTACATATACCCATGCTGGGTGACAGAAATATCTCTCTAAATGTCAACTTTTCCAATTTTGTTATACAAAGTCGTCATTTGACACAAATATTTATCTCACCCAGCATGGGTATATGTAAAAAGACAAGCCAAAACACATTTCCCAACTTCTCCTGAGTAAGGCGATACCACATATGTGACACTTTTTGCAGCCTAGGGGCGTAAAGGGGCCCAAATTCCTTTTAGGAGGGCATTTTTAGACATTTGGATTCCAGACTTCTTCTCACGCTTTAGGGTCCCTAAAATGCCAGGGCAGTATAAATACCCCACATGTGACCCCATTTTGAAAGAAGACACCCCAAGGTATTTCGTGATGGGCATAGTGAGTTCATGGAAGTTTTTATTTTTGTCACAGGTTAGTGGAATGAGACATTGTACGAAAAAACAAAACAAAAACAAAAAACACAATTTTCCGCTAACTTGTGACAAAAAATAAAAACTTCTATGAACTCACTTTGCCCATCAGCGCAGACCTTAGGGTGTCTTCTTCCAAAATGGAGTCATTTTTGGGGTGTTTGTACTGCCCTGGCATTTGAAGGTCTCTCCAATCATTACATGTATGGCCATCATTAGGAGTTTCTGCTATTCTCCTTATATTGAGCATACAGGTAATGAGATTTTTTCCGTTCAGCCTCTGGGCTGAAAGAAAAACTGAACGGCACATTTCTTCATTCGCATCGATCAATGTGGATGAAAAAATCTCTGCCAAATCCCGTTTTTTTATTTATTTTTTATATACGAAGTGTTTGCCAAAGCATATGAACACCACCGCCCCCTTAGCTCATAAGCATCGGCAAACATATCTTTTTTAATGCAGAGGAGAAATCTCATCTTGCAGCGCCGCATACACCGACTTGTGTGTAATCTGACAGCAGCGCAATGCTTCTGTCAGAATGCACATCAGTGCTGCAGCTGGTCGATCGGTTGGTCCACCTAGAAGGTAAAAAAAAAAAAAAAACACGGCTGCAACACAATAAATTTATAAACATGAACTTTATAATAACTTTTGAACATTAACTTTTATGAACTTTGGAAACAGAACATTAACTTTTTTGCTTACCGGTGATTTTTTTTACCTTTTATAGGACAAACCTTTCCTTCCATTATGCACTTTGTCCCAGGTGAAAGGAGAGGTTTGCAGCAGCTCTGTGTTAATGGGCCCTAATAGCCCTGTGTGCCTGTCCTGTGAGATGCAATCGCTATGCTAAGTGTACCTGTGTGTGGTACTTCCGGAAACACTCCCCTAAGCATAGGGCAGGGTGTCAGGGCAGTCAGGACAGAAATAGGGGGTGTCACGCTTTATTCCACTCCTGCTACAGACACAACATTTTTTTTCGGGGTGGCGGTTCCGTGGCCCCAACCACACTGGTGGTTGGGGCCACGGAACTTCCTGGATACAGGAGGTTCTCGATGATCTCTTCCTGAAATTTGAGGAAGGATCTTGTTCTCCCAGCCTTACTGTAGAGAACAAAACTATTATATAGAGCCAATTGAATCAAATATACAGACACCTTCTTATACGAGCGTCTGGTTCTGCGGGAAAGTAAATAGGGAGCTAACATCTGGACATTGAAGTCCACCCCTCCCATGAGTGAATTATAGTCGTCGACACAGAGGGGCTTTTCAATGACACTGGTTGCTTGTTCAATTTGTATTGTCGTGTCTGCGTGAATGGAGTTGAGCATGTAAACGTCACACTTCTCTCTCCATTTCACCGCGAGCAGTTCTTCATTACACAAGGCAGCACTCTCCCCCCCTTGCAAGACGGGTGGTAACGAGCCGTTGGGGGAAGCCCCGGCGACTAGGTCGCGCGGTGCCACAGCAGCCAATCTGTTCTAGGAACAAATGACTGAAGAGGGGCCCACTTGTGTAGAAATTGTCCACATAAAGATGGTACCCCTTGCCAAATAAGGGTGACACCAAGTCCCAGACTGTCTTCCCACTGCTCACCAGGTAGTCAGGGCAACCAACCGGCTCCAGAGTCTGATCTTTTCCCTCATAGATCCGAAATTTGTGGGTATAGCCTGTGGCCCTTTCACAGAGCTTATACAATTTGACCCCATACTAGGCCTGCTTGCTTGGGATGTATTGTTTGAAGCCAAGGCGCCCGGTAAAATGTATAAGGGACTCGTCTATGCAGATGTTTTGCTCAGGGGTATACAAATCTGCACAATTGTTGTTGAAGTGGTCTATGAGGGGCCGAATTTTGTGGAGCCGGTCAAAAGCTGGGTGGCATCTGGGACGGGAGGTGCTGTTGTCGCTAAAGTGCAGGAAACGCAGGATGGCTTCAAATCGTGTCCTGGACATGGCAGCAGAGAACATGGGCATGTGATGAATTGGGTTCATGGACCAATATGACCGCAATTCATGCTTTTTTGTTAGGCCCATTTTGAGGAAAAGGCCCAGAAAAGTTTTAATTTCGGACACTTGGATGGGTTTCCACCGGAAATAAAGGGCATAAAAGCTTCACGGGTTGGCGGCTATAAATTGAGTGGCATATCGATTTGTTTCTGCCACAACTAAGTCCAACAGCTCCGCAGTCAAAAACAGCTAAAAAAAAAACAGTTTCGAACCAATCTGAGTTGTCTCAACCTGAACTCCAGACTGGGCGGTGAAAGGGGGAACTACTGGTGCGGCTGAAGTTTGGGGCTGCCAAACAGGGTTTGCCAACACCTCAGGGACTCTAGGGGCTCTACGGGCCTGTATTTGTGGTGGCTGCAATGGGGGAACTACTGCACGTGCCACCGTAACAGCTTCAACTGCCCTTCTGGTGCTCGCCACTTCACCATGTTCTACGGCAGTGCTGGTACTAGGTCCAGGATGGGCTGCGCTGCTGGTGTATGCCTCACCACGTAATCCGACAGCGCCAGCCCAACTCTGCTGCCCTTGAAGCAGAGCCTGCGCAACCTGTGGTCTAGCAACACGGGGCCAGGTACGCCTGGTGCTATCAGGGACCTCAACCTCCTCGTCCAAACTTTGTGTCAGACTGCCACTGTTTCTGCAGGTTCATATTCTGACCCGCTGGATTTGTCAGATGAGGGTTCTCATTCCTCATCCGACTGGGTCAGAAGCCTGTAGGCTTCTTCAGAAGAATACCCCTTATTTCCCATTTGGACTACTAAATTTAGGGGGTATTCCCTGAGACTACCCAAGAAAAAAAGCAAGCCTGTCTTACAAATGAGAGGCTAGCAAAGTACCGGAGGCCGCTGCGATTGATAAAAAATATCAAAACTGATTTTTTTTTATCGCCGCAGCGCTTGTAAAGTGATTGTGCAGTGATAAAAAAATATATAATTTTTTGTCACTGCGGCAGGGCAGGCGTGGGTGAAAGCACGTGTGGGCGACCGATCAGGCCTGATCGGGCAGACACTGTGTTTTGTGTGGAGGGCGAGCTAAGGTGACACTAATACTATTAGGCCTAGTTCACACTTCAGTGTTTGGTCAGTGATTTCCATCAGTGATTTGTGAGCCAAAACCAGGTGCAGCTCTAAACATAGAACAGGAGCAGATCTTTCCCTTCTACCTAATGTCTATGGAGGCTCCACTTCTGGTTTTGGCTCACAAATCACTGATGGAAATCACTGACCAAACACTGAAGTGTGAACGAGGCCTTATAGATCTGACTGTGATCAGTTCTGAACACTTACAGATACTATAACAGTACAAATGCTGATTAGCGACTGCGGTGCGGTGGGCTGAGCGCTAAACGATCGCTAACTACTTAACCAAGGGGCCTAAACTATCCTAAAACTATCAGTCAATACCAGTGAAAAAATAAGTGACAGTTTACACTGATCACTTTTTTCCCTTTCACTAGGTGATTGACAGGGGTGATCAAGGGGTTAATTGGGGTGATGGGGGGTGATCTGGGGCTTTGGTGTGTACTCACTGTGATGTCTGCTCCTCTGCTGGAACCAACCGACGAAAAGGATCGGCAGAGGAGCAGAGAAGCCATTTAACACATTATATTTATAAATATAATGTGTTAGATGGCTTCTGATTCGATTTTTTTAAAATCATCAGCCTGCCAGCGACGATCATTGACTGGCAGGATGATGCCGAAATTGTGCTTTAACTTTTGCCGGCCCGCGATGCGCATGCGCGGGCCGGTTCTGACCGAAATCACGCATCTTGCGAGATGACGCACCGGCGCGTCCAGGAGGAATTGCAGGGCAGCCGCAGAGACGGATCCCTGCGTGCGGCGGTCCTGAGGAGGTTAATATGTATATGTACATTTTTCTACTATACCCGTCTAGTCTCAGTTTATCCTTTGTTCATGTACTATTATCTCCCCAGTAAAGTGAGTACCTCTGTCTGACTCTATCACCTCTGGAATACCATATTTGCAGACTGACAATATTTTCTTAGCAGTGTCTTTGGCCATAGCCATAGTTACTGGCCAGGATTCTGGCCAGCGTGAGAATACATCAATGGCTACAAGGACATACTCATATGTGCCCACTTTGGGTAGCTGTGTGTAATCCACCTTCACTCTTTGAAACAGGGACAAAGGTTTGGGAGTGTGTTTCTTGGGGGGTCTTTACGAACCTCCCAGGGTTATGTCTGGCACATCTAAGACAACCCTGAACAAACTTTTCAAAGAGGGTCTGAATTCCAGGGGCAAACCAATGTTCTAACACTAGTGCACTCTTAGCTCCTTTTGAAAAATGAGTAGGGCCATGTGCAAAATTGGCCATCATGGGATACAAACTCCAAGGCAGACATGTTCTGCAATTTACCTGCCAGAGCTCTCCTGCCTTTGTGGCCCCTGCCTCCATCCATACCTTTTTGTCTTAAGGCATTATGTGATCCTGTAGTTCTCGCAAAAGCAATAAGTCTGGTGTAGTTGACAAAGACATTGTCAGGATTGGTAGACCGGCTGCTTGTTTGGCTGCTTGAGCGTTTCTCACGGCTTGCAGATCATCTTTCTTCATGTGGGCTGGTACTTTAATAATGGCTACGTCTGTGGGCAGCTCTAGAGCCTACCTGGTATCTGTGTAACAATTAATTCTCAGTCCCTTACCCATTGTATATGCATCAATGAGTGCCATAAATTCTGCCTTCTGTACAGAAGCACAGGATGAGAGTGTTTTTTGTATAATTACCTTACCATCTTGGATTACTGCATACCCGGTGACAAAGTGTCCTTGTTCATCATTCCAGCATCTGGAGCCATCCACAAAATACTCAGCATCAGGGTTTGTTAATGGTGTTTCAGTAACATTTGGTAACCCTTTTGTTAATTCATGACAGTTATGATTTGCAATTGGATACTACTCCCCCTCCTCTTCTAAATCCACTGGCGATAAAGTTGTTGGATTTAGAACTGTACATCACTGTAAGGTAATGTGGGGACTGAGTAGTGTCATCTCATATTTTGTGAGTCTGGCTTGAGACAAATGTTTCAGCTTGGTGGTGTTTGGTAGTTCAGCAACTGAATGTGGTACTTGTAATGTAAGAGGGTGTTGTCGTACCAAGTCTTCTGTTTTCAGCACTAATTCAAAGGCTGCAGCAACAGCTCTGAAACAAGTGGGTAGTATTCTAACAATACTATCTAGGCTAGTAGAATAGTATGCTATGGGCAGCATACGGTCCCAGTGTTTTTGTGTCAGTACACCTGAGGTGAACCCCCCTTGTTCATGACAATATAATGGGACATTTTGTTTGCAATTGGGGATGCCCAATGCTGGTGTTGTTGTGAGAGTTTAAAGGGGTATTCTCAACACGCCGTTTCAATTACCTGATCTACATCAAAGTTTACGTAGTAAAAAGTGTATGAAAATGTAATGGAATAACAAAATTTCAAAAAGTCTAGTTTTTCAGTTTAAAAGTCTTACTTGAGCAAGGCCCAGTACTGTTAAAAGTGCTTCAGGCATCTGCTTTTGCATTTGTGAACGGTCATATTTTTGCAAAAAACAGCAGTAGTCCCCCATCATGTTGGGATTCCATCGGCCTTGATTGATACCTGTTCTCTATTGCATCAATATCTTTATGGTACCGGTCTCCATGTTCGTCACTTATGTGTCCCAAATTGGGTGGGAAAAAGTCAAGATGGGAATGTAATAAATGCACTTTCAATGATATTGGGGTATGACCTGACGCTTCACGCAGTCATGTGACAGTGCACCGCAGGCCGGGAAGATGGGAGCGCGACAGCTGAAGAGGAGCCGCTGGGCAGGACATGTAAGATGATTTTTTATTTTAGTCTGATCTGAGGTCTGATAGGCTATTCTGAGGTCTGGGGGTACTGATGTGCTAATCTGAGGTCTGGGGGTACTGATGTGCTAATCTGAGGTCTGGGGTACTGATGGGCTAATCTCAGGTCTGGGGGTACTGATGGGCTAATCTCAGGTCTGATTGGAGGTACTGATAGGCTAATCTCAGGTCTGATTGGGGGTACTGATGGGCTAATCTCAGGTCTTATAAGGCTCTGAGTGGGCTCATAAGAGGTCTGATGAAAAATATTTTTTCTTATTTTTCTACTCAAAAAATACAGTAAGTCTTCTGCTGAATAGGAATTTTCACTACATCAGAAACTACTATGAGGTTTTTCAGACACAGTTTAGCATTCAGCTTTATAGCTGAATGGATATGGTCCTTGTCTCAACATTGGGAGTTTAAATCCTGGCAGAAACTTCCAGAGCACTTTGGTGCTCAATCAACTTTGTTGTGTCTCTTGCCTTATTGGCAGTCATAGTCATTCCCTGGGCTACATCATACCACATTGTGGCCTGGTTATATTTGTTATAGACCTCCAACCACCCACCCCTTAAAATTAGTAAGACATTTCTGCCACAGTGATTCATCCAATGTTCCATTCACACCTGCTCCCAATTTCTTTAACATTTGTCTACAGTCTTTGGTTGCTTCTGTGCCCTTTGCTCATTCTTTAATTTCAATTGCAGAGACCCATTTTTCTGCTTCCTTCTCAGAGGAATGCTTACTCTGTGTAGCCCCCATCCCATGGGTGGCTCCTTGTAATACACTATCCAGGTACTTACACACCTGGTGAATTACAACAGTGTTGTGGACACACTTCCAAGCAAGCACTACCAGTGGTACTGTGGACACACATTTCCGAGGCAGCACCACTTTCCTCAACTACCAGTTGTGCTGTGTACACACTTCCGAGGCAGCACTATCCGCTGGTTGTCAACACTACAGTATAGTCTTGCCCATACACAGAGTAACTCACACATCCTCTCTGGGCTTACGTGCTGGAAAGTCCTTAAACCCCTCTACATTCTTTCTTTGGCACAGGAAACACACAAACACTGCTATTCAAATTATTATAACTGCAACCAGCCAATTCAAACTGGTATCATAATACCCATGCATGTATACAATATGCAGTCCAGGAGTTAGTAGTAACACAGTAATTTTATCTCATACATCAGAAGACACTCAGTACATGTGAAATCACACAACATGACATAACATTGGAACAATCCCTGACTAGGGTTGAGCTACCTGAACTGTAAAGGATTTTTGGACCCCAGACCCGAACCCGAACTTTTAAGTAAAAGTTTGGGTTTGGTGTTCGGCGAGTTAATGGTGCTTTTTGAAAGGCTGCAGAGCAGCCAATCAACAAGCATTTAACTTGTGTGCCCTTAGAAGCCATCACAGCCATGCCTACTAATGGCATGGCTGTGATTTGGCCAGTGCAGCATGTGACCCAGCCTCTATATAAGCTGGAGTCACATAGCGCTGCATGTAATTTTGTACTGTTTAGTGTAGGGATAGGAATAGGAAAGAATCTTTAATCTGAAGTGCTTGTTAACTCAGCGATCTACCTAGATTTTGTTTTGTGGGTGCAGTGCACAATCTTTTTTTACCATGTCCTGAGCACAGTGACACAGAAAAATAATTTTTATCCGTCTGTTAGTTAGGTGGGTGGCGGCAGCCATTTTATGCAAGTTCAGTGCACCAGCACAGCATATGTGCATTTGTGACAGTCAAATACAAGCTTGAAATATTCTTGGTTTAAAAAAAATTGCACATTTTTGGCAAAACCCTACATCTGTGGCCTTGCAGTATTTGTCATTGATAAATACAAGCTTGAAATACTGCAATAATTTTCTGGGTTTTAAAAAAACACCTTTTTTAGGCAAAATACTAAATTTTGCAGCCCTTGCTGCATCTGTTAGTGTGAAATACAAACGTTAGATACTGCTGTCATATTCTGTTATTAAAAAAACGCAACCCGGTGCCTGCTCAAATCATTGAGCAGGCACCTAGGCTAAAAGCATGGGGGTGTCCCGTGACCCCCCCATGTCGGCGAGGGGATTAGAAACTTTAGTATTCCTAAAATATATCTTTATCCCCCCTGCACCCCTGAGTGATTTTATCCCAGTGGGAGGTGCAGGGGGAGGGTTGCGGGTGGTGCAGGCGGTGCGGGAGGCGGGCGGTGAGGCAGGCAGGATCTCGATCCCCCGCCTGCCTCCCCTTGAATAATCGTTGTTGTGCAGTGTGTATACCAGGGTGTCAGCACATTGCTGACCCCCTGGTATAAACGGCTGAGATCTGTGACAGATCCCCTCTTTACCCTTCCCTGCCTTCTCAGTCATCCTGCTGACCATGGTGCTGAACAGATCTGTGCTAAAGGCATAGATCTGTTCAGACAAAGTGTAAGTAAAATACAGTACAGTACACTATATAGGGTACTGTACTGTATTATAGAGACCTCAGACCCACCGGATCTTCAAGAACCAAGTGGGTCTGGGTCAAAAAAAGTGAAAAAAGTGAAAGAAATGTAAAAATCAAAAAACACATTTATTACTGATTAAAAATGAAAAACGTAAAATTCCCTACACATGTTATATATCAGCGCGTCAGTAACGACCTGATCTATAAAACGGTCATGTTACTTTACCTTAACGGTGAACGCCATAAAAATAAAAGACTATGATGAAATTGAAATTTTGCCCACCTTACTTCCCAAAAAAGGCAATAAAAGTGATCAAAAAAGTTGTCTGTATGCCAAAATAGTACCAATCAAACCGTCACCTCATCCCGCAAAAAATAAGACCCTACCTAAGATAATCGCCCAAAAACTGAAAAAGCTATGGCTCTCAGAATATGGAGACACTAAAACTAGAATTTTTTGGTTCCAATAATGAAATAATTGTGTAAAACTTACATAAATAAAACAAAGTAAACATATTAGGTATTGCCGCGTCCGTAATAACCTGCTCTATAAAAATATCACATGACTTAACCCCTCAGGTGAATACCGTAAAAAGTAAAACAAAACAAAAAACTGTGTAAAAAAGCAATTTTTTGTCACCTTACTTCACAAAAAGTGTAATAGCAAGCGATCAAAAAGTCATATGCACCCCAAAATAGTGCCAATCAAACAGTCATCTCATCCTGCAAAAACCCTACCCAAGATGATCGACCAAAAACTGAAAAAAAATATGGCTCTCAGAATATGGAGACACTAAAACTAGATTTTCTTTGTTTCAAAAATGAAATCAGTGTGTAAAACTTACATAAATAAAAAAAATTGTATACATATTAGGTATCGCTGCGTCCGTGACAACCTTCTCTATAAAAATATTACATAATCTAACCTGTCAGATGAATGTTGAAAATAACAAAAAATAAAAACTGTGCGAAAACAGCTATTTGTTACCTTGCCTCACAAAAAGTGTAATATAGTGCAACCAAAAATCATATGTACCCTAAACTAGTACCAACAATACTGCCACCCTATCCTGTAGTTTGTAAAATGGGGTCAATTTTTGGGCGTTTCTACTCTAGGGGTGCATCAGGGGGGCTTCAAATGGGACATTGTGTCAAAAAAAAACGGTCCAGAAAATCTGCCTTCCAAAACCGTATGGCATTCCTTTCCTTCTGCACCCTGCCGTGTGCCCGTACAGCAGTTTACGACCACATATCGGGTGTTTCTGTAAACTACAGAATCAGAGCCATAAATATTGAGTTTTGTTTGGCTGTTAACCCTTGCTTTGTAACTGGAAAAAACATATTAAAATGGAAAATCTGCCAAAAAAGTGAAATTTTGAAATTGTATCTCTATATTTCATAAAATCTTGTGGAACACCTAAAGGGTTAACAAAGTTTGTAAAATTAGTTTTGAATATCTTGATGGGTGTAGTTTCTTAGATGGGGTCACTTTTATGGAGTTTCTACTCTAGGGGTGCATCAGGGGGGCTTCAAATGGGACATGGTGTAAAAAAAAAAACTGTCCAGCAAAATCTGCCTTCCAAAACCATATGGCGCACCTTTCCCTCTACGCCCTACTGTGTGCCCGTACAGTAGTTGACAGCCACATATGGGGTGTTTCTGCAAACTAGAGAATCGGGGCAATAAATATAGCATTTTGTTTGGCTGTTAACCCTTGCTTTGTTACTGGAAAAAATGGATTAAAATGGAAAATTTGCCTAAAAATTGAAATTCTCAAATTTCATCTCCATTTGCCAATAACTCTTGTGCAACACCTAAAGAGTTAAAAAAGTTTGTAAAATCTGTTTTGAATACATTGAGGGGTGTAGTTTCTTAGGTGGGTAACTTTTATGGAGTTTATACTCTAGGGGTGCATCAGGGGGGCTTCAAATGGGACATGGTGTCCAAAAAAACAGTCCAGCATAATCTGCCTTCCAAAAACCAAACGGTGCATCTTTCACTCTACGCCCCGCTGTGTGGCCGTACAGTAGTTTACGGCCACATATGGGGTGTTTCTGTAAACGGCAGAGTCAGGGCAAAAAAATATACAGTCTTGTTTGGCTGTTAACCCTTGCTTTGTTAGTGGAAGAAATGGGTTAAAATGGAAAACTAGGCAAAAAAATTAAATTCTCAAATTTCATCCCCATTTGCCAATAACTCTTGTGCAACACCTAAAGGATTAACGAAGTTTGTAAAATCAGTTTTTAATACCTTGAGGGGTGTAGTTTATAGAATGGGGTCATTTTTAGGTGGTTTCTATTATGTAAGCCTCGCAAAGTGACTTCAAAGCTGTAGTGGTCCCTAAAAATTGGGTTTTTGTAAATTTGTGAATAATTTCAAGATTTGCTTCTAAACTTCTAAGCCTTTTAGCATCCCCAAAAAATTTAATAGCATTCCCTAAATAATTCAAACATGAAGTAGACATATGGGGAATGAATGTAAAGTCATCACAGAAATAGAGAAACTGAAACTTTGAAATTTGCACCTCAGAACGGCCTGGGTAAGTCAAAGCGTTTTAAAGTTATCAGCACTTAAAGTGACACTGGTCAGATTTGCAAAAAATGGCCTGGTCCTAAGGTGAAATAAGGCTGTGTCCCTAAGGGGTTAAAAAAACACTTTTTGGGCAAAATACTAAATATTGCAGCCATTGCTGTATCTGTCAGTGTGAAATACACGCGTTAGATACTGCTGTTATATTCTTTTATTAAAAAAACACCCATTTTGGGCAAAATACTAAATTTGCAGCCTTTGCTGTATCTGTCAGTGTGAAATACAAGCGATAGATACTGCTGTTATATTCTGTTAAAAAAAAACACCCAATTTGGGGAAAAATACTAAATTTGCAGCCTTTGCTGCATCTGGCACTGTGAAATAAACAGGTTAGATACTGCTATTTTCTGTTATAAAAAAAACACCCATTTTGGGCAAGATCCTAAATTTGCAGAGAATGAGGACAGCGTCGAATAAGGGACGTGGCGCCGGTCGTGGTGCTGCTGGTGGAGCTCCTGTTGCAGGGAGAGGTTGTGGTCGATCTATGCCAGCTACATGCACAAGTGAAACACCTTCCTCGGGTGCGAGTAGGCGACAGAACCTTCAGCGTTATTTGGTCAGGCCTAATGCGGCTCTACAAATGGTGAGGCCAGAACAAGTACAGGCGATAGTAGATTTGGTTGCTGACAGTGCCTCCATTTCCTTCACATTGTCTCCCACCCAGTCTCCTGCTGAAAGATCAGAGTTAGCCGATGTCAATCAGTCTTTCACATCATCCCCTTGCAAATCAGCCAAGCAGTCTCTTCTGCTTTTTGATGGCTCTGCTAGCAGAGTTTCCCAGGGCTATCCACATAGCCCTCCCCCAGAAGTGGAAGAGATTGAGTGCACCGATGCCCAACGACTTATGTTTCAAGATGAGTACATGGGAGAACCACTGCAGCATGTCTCGGATGATGACGAAACTGCTGTGGCTTTTTGCAGTGTGGAGACCGACAAGGAGGGAAGTGGTGAAGACTGGATGGAAGATGATGTGGAGGACGATGAGGTCCTTGACCCCACATAGAATCAAGGTCATGCTAGTGACCTGTGTAGTTTGAAGGAAGAGGCGGTGGTTGCACAGAGCCACACGCACTGCAGATGAGGTAGCAGGATACAAAAGACAGTACGCCTGCTACTGCCCAATGCAGCAAGGGAACGAGCACGCCAAAGCCAGCTCCAAGGAGTTCCCTGGCGTGGCAGTTCTTCAGACAATGTGCTGACGACAAGACACGAGTGGTTTGCACACTGTGCAATCAGAGCCTGAAGCAAGGCATAAACGTTCTCAACCTGAGCACAACCTGCATGACCAGGCATCTAAAGCGCAAAGCACGAGCTGCAGTGGAGCAGACACCTCAAAAGCAAAGAAAGGTCTCTGGCTCCTCCTGCTTCCTCTTCTGCTGCAGTCTTGGCCTCTTCATCCACCTCTGGAGTGACAGTGGCACCTGCCATCCTGCAAACAGAGGATCTGCCAGCAACACCACCATCTGGGTCACCAAGCATCTCCACATTGTCCTACAGAAGCATTCAGCTCTCCATCTCCCAAACACTGGAGCAGAAGAGGAAGTACCCCTCTACCCACCCGCGATCCCTGGACCTGAATGCCAGCATTTCAAAATTACTGTCCTTCTAAATGTTGTCATTCCGTCTGGTGGAGACGGAGAGTTTTAAAAGCCTTATGGCGGTGGCTGTCCCACAGTACATCGTGCCCAGCCGCCACTACATTTCCAGGAGAGCCATCCCTTCCTGCACATCCAAGTGGGGGACAAAATCAGATGTGCACTGTGCAATGCCATCTGTGGCAAGATCATCCTAAGTACGGATACATGGACCAGTAAGCACGGTCAGAGACGTTATATCTCCCTAACAGCAGACTGGGTGAATGCAGTGGTGGCTGGGCATGAGGCGGAAAGCAGTTTGGCGCATGTCCTTCCACCACCGAGGATTGCAGGGCACTTCAGTTTGCCTCCTGTTGCTTCCTCCTCCTACTCTTCTTACTCATCCTCTACCAGCTCCTCACCCGGTCAGCGTAACAACTTCACCACCAACTTTAGCACAGCCAGGGGTAAACGACAGCAGGCAGTTTTAAAATGTATCTGTTTGGGGGAAAAAACCCACACTGCACAGGAGCTGTGGACGGGTATGGAACATCAAACCGATGAGTGGTTGGTGCCAGTGAGCCTCAAGCCCGGCCTGGTGGTGTGTGAAAATAGGCGAAATCTTGTAGCAGCTCTGGGACTAGTCGATTTGATACACATCCCTTGCCTGGCGCATGTCCTGAATTTGGTGGTGCAGAGGTTCCTTAAAAATTACCCCGATATGTCAGAGCTGCTGAAGAAAGTGAGGGCCGTCTGTGCGAGCTTTCGGCGTTCTCATCCTGCTGCTGCTCGCCTGTCAGCGCTGCAGAATAATTTCGGCCTTCCCGCTCACCGCCTCATATGCGACGAGCCCACAAGATGGAACTGCACCTTGCACATGCTGGCCAGACTGTGCGAGGAGCAGCAGGCGATAGTGGAGCATGCTGCGGTATTATCTCCGTCCAAAGCTTTTCCACAACAACCAGCACCACCGGCTGATTTGAAACGTCTTAGCAGGAGGCAGCATTTCAGCAACATGTTGGAGCAGTAAGTTTGCACACGCCTACACGTACTGAATGATGGGTCTGCCCCTTCAACTTCTGGGTCTCCAAATTGGGCACATGGCCTGAGCTTGCCCTTTACGCCTGGGAGGTGCTAGCCTGCCCTGCGGCCAGTGTATTATCTGAACGTGTGTTTAGCACGGCAGGGGGCGTTATCACAGACAAGAGCAGCTACCTGTCCACAGACAATGTGGACAAGCTCACGTTCATTAAAATGAACCAGGCATGGATCCCACAGGACTTGTCCGTACCTTGTGCAGAATATACATTTATACCCGCCTTACCCAGCCATTGTTATACTACAGCGCAATTGCTGATTGTTGTATTTTTATTTCCCACTCTTTTAGGACGTACCCTAATAAAAAATAAAAATTAAATCCAAAAACCAATATTGGCTACCTTGTCCTCCTCCACCGCTGCTTTCACCTACACGGCTACATCTACTGACTCTTCAACCTCCTACTCCATATGAATCTCCACCTCATACATCAAGATAATTTTTTTGACTTGTATGTATTTTATTTTATGTCATTTCACTAATTTGTTCGGTGAAATTCACTAATTTTTGGCTGTGATATACCCCTGCTCTGCCTAATAGACAGGTAAACAAATTTCACTAATTTGTCTTTTACATTTTTGGATGAAATTCACCCGTTTTTGGCTGTGATATACCCCTGCTCTACCTAATAGACAGGTAAACAAATTTCACTAATTTGTCTTTTACATTTTTGAGTGAAATTCACCAGTTTTTGTCTGTGATATACCCCTGCTCTACCTAATAGACAGGTAAACAAATTTCACTAATTTTTCTGTTTCATTTTCGGATGAAATTCACCAATTTTTGGCTGTGATATACCCCTGCTCTACCTAGTAGACAGGATAGTAAATTTCACAAATTTTTCTGTTACATAGTTGGGTGACATTCACCAATTTTTGCCTGTGATATACCCCTGCTCTACCTAGTGGACAGGTTAATACATTTTATAAATTTTTCTGTTACATTGTCAGGTGACATAGACCAATTTTTGGCTGTGATATACCCATGCTCTACCTACTAGACAGGTTAATAAAAATAAAAATAAATTCTGTTACATAGTTGGGTAACATTCACAATTTTTTTTTCTGTGATATAGCCCTGCTCTACCTAGTAGGCAGATTAATACATTTCACTCATTTTTCTGTTACATTCTTGGGCGACATTTTACCATTTTTGCCATGAATAAACCCCTGCTCTGCATAGGTGACAGGGACCAACATTTTTTAAAATCATCTGTTCCATTGTTGGGTGACATTAAAGGGGTTGGCCACCTTATGCATGAAAAAAAATAAAAAATGGCCCCAGATAATAACTAAAGCCAAGAGATATTAGTATAATGATAGATATACTGTGTATGTATAATTTTTCTAATGTGTTCAGCATAGTATGCTCCCATAGATGAGAGGCTGTGTGGGCGGAGCTACAGCAAAGTGAAAGTAAAAATCCCAGCATACATCACAGCAAGCACCTTCAGAGGAGTGGTCACATGACATCCCTGGCCAACTGTGATACCATAGTAACAACAGCACCTCAGATGTCATTTCATCATAGACAAGTCAGCATAATGATGAGAATCATACAAATTTTCTAGATGAATACCATATTAGCAGTTCCATATTACTAAATTATCACCTATGTAGGTCAACTGTGACAGGCTGAGCTAAATACAAACAGAAGCGCTCCTACTTCCCCTCCAGCAGCACTGAATCCTGTCAAAGAAGGAACTTTAAACTAAATATATATACAAAAAGTTAGGCTACTTTCACACTAGCGTTATTCTTTTCCAGCATTCAGTTCCGTCCTAGGGGCTCTATGCTGGAAAAAAACAGATCAGTCACATCCCCATGCATTCTGAATGGAGAGCAATCCGTACAGGATGCATCAAGATGTCTTCAGTTCAGTCTTTTTGACTAATCAGGATGGAGAGAATACTGCAGAATGCTGCGGTATTATCTCTGTCTTAAATTCTGGAAGACATGCAGGAATGCAGTATCCGACTTGCATTAGTGCCGGATCCAGCATTAAAATTACCGCAACAACGGATCCGGCATTTGGGTCTGCGCATGCTCTGACCGCAAAAAACACCGGATCCTTTTTTTGCAGATGACACCTGAGTAACGGATCAGGCATTTCAATGCATTTGTCATACGGATTAGGATCCTGATCCATCTGACAAATGCCAACAGTCTGCATGCGTTTTGACAGATCCGGCAGGCAGTTCCGTCGCCAGAACTGCCTGCCGGAATCCTATGCCGCAAGTGTTAAAGTAGCCTTTGGGCTGTCTAGAACAGGCATGCTCAACCTGTGGCCCTCCAGCTGTTGTAAAACTACAACTCCCACAATGCCCTCCTGTAGGCTGATAGCTGTAGGCTGTTTGGGCATGCTGGGAGTTGTAGTTTTGCAACAGCTGGAGGGCCGCAGGTTGAGCATGCCTGGTCTAGAATATATAAATATTAAACACAGTTGAGTACCATTATTATTACATTTTTTAAAGTTTTATTCGATCATAATTTTTTTTTTGACCAATCTCGTAAAAAAAACATCTATTTCATGGTTGTTTTGACACTGTTTTTATTTTATTGTTTTACTGCATTCACCTGAGGGGTTAGGCCATGTGATATTTTTGTAGAGCAGGTAGTTAAAAATGCAGCGATACCTAATATGTATAGTTATTTTAAAAGGGATTCTGTCACCTGGATTTTGCCTATACAGCTGTGGACATCAGCCTCAGGGAACTAACTGCACATGCGCTAGCTGCGAGATTACAGCACCACCTGCATCCTTCCAATCTCCTCCTTGCTCCCAGACGTCACTAAGTTAGAACGCTGTAATCTTGTAGCTAGTGCATGCGCAGTTCATTCCCTGAGGCTGATGCCAGCACAGGGAAGGAACACTATGTCGGCACTGACATGCGGCGTACTCGCGCATGCGCAAGATTACGGTGTTCTAACTTGGTGACCCCTGGGAGCAAGGAGGAGATTCGGAGGGTTTGGCTGGGTTCCTGAAACATTAGTAACAGCCTTTGGGCTCCTTACTTGCCTCATTTATATATTTTGTATCTAAATATAAGCACTATAGCGGCTATCTAGCAGCACATGTCCGCAGCTCTATAGTAAAAATCCAGGTCACATTATCCCTTTAAAAAAATCTGTTTTACACAATGAAAGCATTTTTTTTTTTTTTTTAATCTTATTTTAGCGTATCCTTTTTCTGAAAGACTTTTTATTGTTTGGGCGATTGTCTTATGTAGGGGCCCATTATTTACAGGATGAGAATGGTTTTATTGGTACTATTTTGGAGTACATATTACTTTTGATCTCTTGGCATTACACTTTTCGTTATGTTAGGTGACAAAAATGTTTACATTTTTTATTAGTTATATGTATATATATATATACACATAGAGAAAGTCAGGCAGCACTCCCTTGATATACAGCTGTAGCTGTAAGGTGCCCGCGGTGGTCCCTCGATTCAGGACTTAAACAGCCAAGAAAATCCGCAGCACTCCTTGAAGTATAAAATAATGGGTAGTTTTATTCACACATGTCAAAAATTAGACAACGTTTCGGTTCTCTCACAGAACCTTTCCACCTGACTTGAGAAAGGTTCTGTGAGAGAACCGAAACGTTGTCAAATTTTTGACATGTGTGAATAAAACTACACATTTTTTTATACTTCAAGGAGTGCTGCGGATTTTCTTGGCTATATATATATATATATATATATATATATCTCCTTTTTTTTATTTCTGTTTACCTGAGACGGTTGGTTATGTTATATTTTTATACAGCTTGTAGTTACGGACGTGATGATTCCTTATAGGTCTGTGTGTGTGTATGTATATATATATATATATATATATATATATATTTATACACACAAACATTTCTATATAACACATGTTTACACACATATATATATATATATATATATATACATCTCTTCAAACATGACGGGTACATAGTTCTCCAGGGCTTCCCTGGAGAAGGCTTGTTATGATGACCTTCTTCACGTGCTTGTGCTGGCTGTCATGCAGATTGGAGAGGCAGTCGGCCCCCAGGATGGTACAGACTGATTCCGGCCAGTGCAATAAATTTTATTTATTTTTAAAGTATACATATTAGGTATCGCGGCATTTGTAACTACCTGCTCTATAAAAATATCACATGGCCTAACCCCTCAGGTGAATAAAACAATAAAATAAATAAATGTGTAAAAACAACCAGTATATGTTCCCCATTTTGCGAACACCCCATATGTGCTCGTAGTCTGCTGTATTGGCACACAGCAGGCCTCTAGAGGCAAAGTGCAAAATATGTTTTTTTGCAGGCCTGAATTGGCAGACATGGATTTTAGCTGCCATTCAAATCGCTCCCAGGTCATGATCTGACTGTAAATTGGAGTCTGGTAGAAAATGTCCGCACTCCAATATTGTCTAACGTTTGGCTTCTTTACTATGCCCGTATGCAGCACGAGTCCCCAAAACATCATCATCTCTGCTGCATCTACTTTGGTCCAACCTAGGGGTCTAGCATATGGCGAACTAGGGTTCTGAGTAATGACTTGTTGGGCGTACAAATTGGTTTGGGCCACCATTAGATTTAAAATATTCAGAGAAGATTTTGAAAAAAATCTAGCTCAGTGAAGCCCGCACAATCTACCAGAATTCCTGAGTGGCCCACAAACTCAGGAATTTGGGGCTGATAATTCTCAGGGGGTGGGGTCCATGTGGGCTCCATCAGCTGCTACCCTGGTGCACCTTCTAGAGGGTCCCTCATCAGCAGATGATAATGATCAGGAGGTAGAGAAGTAGAGGAAAGTGGCATCCTCTTCTCCCTCACTGCAGACTCTGTATCGGAGGCTAGCATGGCGTATGCCTCTTCAGCTGAGTATAGTCATTGGGATGAATGGGACATATTTTTTTTGGGGGGTGTGAAACGTGTAAACCTTTATTTAGTGTGAGGGATGTGTATGTAGTGTTTTCACACATGAAGGGGCTTGTAATAAATGTTAAATTAAATTTTGAAGAAAAATGTAAAAAAAAAAGTTTTCTGCAAATATAATTTTTTTTGCGCAAACTGAGCAGACACAATCAGTAATGGACACAAAATGCACTTACGCAGATGGTGCGTTCGTGCAAAAATCTGAACTACTACTAACTGCAGTTATTTTTTCACACACAAATGTGAAAAAATAAATAAACTAAAATGTGCAGATGCTACTGAGCACACTACTGATTGTGCCTGCACCACAGATCGAATAATTATATATATATATATATATATATATATATATGTATACACACCCAACTACCAGTTATTTTTTAACAAAAAATAAATAAAAATTATACAAATTGGCAAAAAAATCAGCACAAATAATCCGCAGGTACTGCTCGCACGCAGGAAAAAGTGATGCAGAACTGGAAAATCTGAAAAAATATAAAATACCAAGAATAGTGCACGGTCCTAATTGTGTCCATAAAAAAATGATGTGAGGGGGGACGGGGGTGGAAAGCGACAAGGGATCTGGAACAGCAGCAAATGACAAAAAATTTGTGCAGCGATTCCAGATGTTGTTCTTTTCAGCAGCAAAAGGGTTAAATTTGTAGTGGTGGTACAGCACAAGTCCCAGCAGAACAGATCCTCTGCATGCTGTCATCAGCTAGAATGGCTGCTTGCAGGGAAGTTCAGCCTCTTCCTGTGCAGCTATAGCGCTGCCATTGGCTGGAGTGTTGTTCCAGCCAATCGCAGCGCTGGCAGGGGACCCAAAACACTGGTGTCCCCTGCCTCACCTAGGACGTGACCGGTGCTGACCAGTTCAGCAACATCCACCGTCCCCTGACCACCATCCGACCCTCCCCACAACTGCTGACAGCTTCATGGGCTGCAATGTGACCAACACATTGATCAGCCAATCGCAGCGCTTGGAGCTGCAAGGGGGTGGATCGGCACCATGCTGCTCTTTCCTGGCATGGCCTGGCCTGCTAGTAAGAGCAGCCATGGTGCAGCGATTCCACCCCGATCTTCCCCCAGAGACCCACAGACCTCATGAAGTACATGCATGTCATGGGTCCTTAAGGGGGTTAAAACAGCACACAGCAGGTATGGTGCTTGCGAGCAGCCGCCATATTTAAATAACCACCCACCAAGGTATATTTACCTTGGGTGGTCAGGAAGGGGTTAAAACATTGTACAGGGAGTCCCCTTGTAGCAGTAAACGCTGCTCCTCAATGATCCGCAGGGCAGTGTAATGTGCGTGTCTGTTAGGCCATTGTTGGTGTTGAGGGCAGTGAGCGTTGGAGGCTTCATCCGAAGTCGCTTAGTTCTAAACTTAGGAGTAATACTGTACAGTGATTCGTCTCCGTACAGTATTAGAATGTATGGGCTCCGAGGAGCCAAAGTAAGTTATTCGCGAAGTTGCGCAAGACTTTATTGAATAACTCAGGTAGTTGATTTTTAAAGTGGAAAAACACTTTAAAACTTGAAACTGAACTCGGCTTCGGTTCAGAAATACTAGACTGGACCGAAACAGAGTTCATTTTATAGTTTTAAAGTGTTTTTCAACTTAAAAAATCACCTACCTGAGTTATTCAATAAAGTCTCGCGCAACTTCGTGAATAACTTACTTTGGCTCCTCACGGCCCATACATTCCACTAATGTATGGAGACAAATCACTGTACAGTATAAGGCTACTTTCACACTAGCGTTCAGAGCGGATCCGTCTGAGACGGATCCGCTCATATAATGCAGACGGTGGATCCGTTCAGAACGGATCCGTCTGCATTATATTGTAAAACAATTTCTAAGTGTGAAAGTAGCCTGAACGGATCCGTCCAGACTTTTACATTGAAAGTCAATGGGGGACGGATCAGTTTGAAGATTGAGCCATAGTGTGTCATCTTCAAACGGATCCGTCCCCATTGACTTACATTGTAAGTCTGGACGGATCCGCACGCCTCCGCACGGCCAGGCGGAAACCCGTACGCTGCAAGCAGCGTTCAGGTGTCCGCCTGCTGAGCGGAGGCTGAACGCTGACAGACTGATTCATTCTGAGCGGATCAGCGTCCACTCAGAATAGAATGCATTAGTGCTGGACGGATGCGTTCGGGGCCGCTTGTGAGCCCCTTCAAACGGAACTCACAAGCGGACAGCCGAACGCTAGTGTGAAAGTAGCCTTACTCCGACGTTTAGAACGAAGAAACTTAGGATGAAGCATCTGAAGCTCTCAACACTGACCATTATAGACGCCTGCGTCTGTCTCTATGCACAGCTACAAGCGCCGAGAACGCAGAAGAACTGGAAAAAAATAAAAAAATAAAAATAAATGAACAAAAATATATAGAAAAAAATTGTTGTTTCAACAATAAGTTTTTATTAAAAAGAGTCAAAAGGGCAGCTTTCACTTTGACTTGTACAGTACAAAATATATAAGAAAAAATATTGGGTGCGGAGAACATACAGAAAAAATGTTCTATTCAGTAAAACATGTCACATACAACGTGGCCTCCCCAGATAGCATCCCGCATACAAAAATCACACTGCACCCCACCCCCCGCATACAAAAATCACACTGCACCCCACCCCCGCATACAAAAATCACACTGCACCCCACCCCCCGCATACAAAATCACACTGCACCCCACCCCCCGCATACAAAAATCACACTGCACCCCACCCCCCGCATACAAAATCACACTGCACCCCACCCCCCCCCGCATTCAAAAATCACACTGCACCCCCCCCTGCATTCAAAAATCACACTGCACCCCCCCCCCCCGCATTCAAGAATCACACTGCACCGCCCCCCCCCCACATACAAAAATCACACTGCACCCCACCCCCCGCATACAAAAATCACACTGCACCCCACCCCTCGCATACAAAAATCACACTGCACCCCACCCCCCGCATACAAAAATCACACTGCACCTCACCCCCCCGCATACAAAAATCACACTGCACCCCACCCCCCGCATACAAAAATCACACTGCACCTCACCCCCCCCGCATACAAAAATCACACTGCACCCCACCGCATTAAAAAATCACACTGCACCCCACCCCCCGCATTCAAAAATCACACTGCACCCCCCCCCACCCCCGCATTCAAAAATCACACTGCACCCCCCCCCTGCATTCAAAAATCACACTGCACCCCACCCCCGCATTCAAAATTCACACTGCACCCCCCCCCCAGCATACAAAATTAATATTACTCGCCCCCCTGCACACAATATTACACAGTCCCCCCCCCATACAATATTACAATGCCAGGATAAGGGAATCTAAGGTTTTCTGACAGAATACCCCCACCTCAGCACGTCCACAGCACATGTACCTCCAGCACTGACACTCTCTCCCCCCTCTATCAGTGGTGACCTGCTCTGCAAACAGCTTGATCTCTCTATCTTCCGACACTTCATTTCCCGCTGGGGGGGATCGGGAATCACACACAAGATCTTCTCCTCCGCTCAGGGCCGCCATCAGGGGGGTACAGCCGATACCCCAGTTAGGGGCCCGGACCCTGGGGGGGCCCCGGCCAGTTCCAATAAAAAAAAGAAAGTGTAATCTGATCCTAGAGCGGAAGCTGCTTCTGCCAGCCCCTCCCCTCCCTGCCCACCAACCAATCAGAGCTGAGGCAAGGCAAGCACTAGCAGCTCTGAGTCTGAGTCACACACAGTACAGGGAGGAGTGTAATCTGATCCTAGAGTGGAAGCTGCTTCTGCCAGCCCCTCCCCTCCCCGCCCACCAACCAATCAGAGCTGAGGCAAGGCAAGCACTAGCAGCTCAGAGTCTGGGTCACACACTGTACAGGGAGTCTAAGAAAGAATCGAATAAGTCACTGGTTAAAAGAATCTAAAGACCCGACTTAGTTAGAGACTCATTCGATTCTTTGAGTTAAAAGAGCCGTGAGTCAGACTCTAGAACAGTTCACACTGAGGCTGATGACCAGGCTGCAGCAGTGATAGGATTAAGGGACAGGAGCAGAGATAAGAGAAGTGACAGATGACTGTGAAGACCACGCGATCTGTTGCTCAGAAGCCATGAGATTGTAAGGCTACTTTCACACTAGCTGCAGGACGGATCCGACAGGTTGTTCACCCTGTCGGATCCGTCCTGCCGTTATTTCACCGGACCGCCGCTCCGTCCTCATTGACTATAATGAGGACGGGGGTGGAGCTCCGGTGCAGCACGGCAGTGCATGGAGAAAGGCTGACGGACTAAAAGTACTGCATGTCCAACTTTTTAGTCCAGCGGCCTCTCACCGCGAACTGCCGTACTGCGCCGGAGCTCCGCCCCGTCCCCATTATAGTCAAAGGGGACGGAGCGGCGGCAGGACGGATCCGACAGGGTGACAATCTCTCTTCAGGTTTATTAGAAAATCGGAGGACTGTGGGGACTATTTTATTATCAGCCAGTGCTACTGTTACCAACTTAGCACATCCAGTTTTCCCTGTGCATTCACTTCACTTGGTTGTCCTGCTGTCAGACTGCTGTCACTGTGGGTAACAATGCATTGCATGCCCACCACACAGCTCCTGAGTCCTCCTGTCCGCTTCCCTTCATTCCTGACTCACTCAGTCAGAGCTCAGACAATGTACCAAGAGCCGACTCAGCGAGTCAGCAAGTGAATCGAAGCATCCGCGCATGCGCACCACCTAAGCCCTTCAGTCAGTGACTCAGCAAGTGAACCGAAGATCCGATTCATGAATCGGTTCATTTGAATGAGCTGATTCAAATGAACCGATTGATCTGAAAGATCCGAACTTCCTATCTCTATTTCTTGCCCGACCCCCTACCCCTGCTCCGCTGATTCCCGTATTATACCTGGTATACCGGCTCCGGCTGCATTCCCCTTTAAAAGGCTCTGAGCCGCTGCGCAGAGGAATGTAGCTGCGCAGCGGCAGATGACTTCAGTTCTGGGCTCTGGGAGTGGGACTGGAATCGAATCTGGAGAGAGTTGTGGTGGAAGCCTGCCCAGCTGCCCTAGTGCCCTCGCCCCTCGCCCCACTTAGCCAGCCCAGGAAGGAGTCAGTGCCGGATCCATGCTCCACTCCATCACATGTTGGACTGGACGGACTCCAACGATTCATTAAGGTCCATTAGGTTACTTGTTTCCATAAATAATGTTATCATTTTACTGTTAATGGTGGCATACAGTATTTTTTCAAAGCAGAACACACAGCTAAATAGCTGGGGCTTGGTGGGCTGGCAAGGGAGGGGTTAATAACAAGTGATGGAGGATCCTGACCCTGTGGGATAATCCAGAAAACAGCTTTGCATTTTACCCCCGAGCAAAGACCACACAACATAGAGCTGCCTAGCCAAGTAGTCAACATAGGGATCAATATGAAAAGAAATAATTTGGAGCCTTTGAAATAGCTCAGTATGCGACATAGGCTACTGTCACACCTGCATTTAGGTGCAGAGACAGATCCGCACCTATAATGCAAACGTTGGTATCAGTATCCGTCTGCATAACTCAGTAAAAAAAAGTCTAAGTCTAAGTGTAGGTCAAACGGATCCGTCATAACTTTACATTGAAATTCAATGGGGGACGGATCTGTTTGCAATTGCACCATATTTGTGTCAATGTAAACTGATCCTTCCCCATTGACTTACATTGTAAGTCAGGACGGATCCGTTTGGCTCTGCACCGCCAGGCAGACACCAAAACGCTGCAAGCAGCGTTTTGGTGTCCGCCTCCAGAGCGGAATGGAGGCTGAACGCTGCCAAACGGATGCATTCTGAGCGGATCCTTATCTATTCTGAATGCATTGGGGCAAAACTGATCCGTTTGGGGCCGCATACTCAGCTGAGCTATTTCAAAGGCTCCAAATTATTTCTTTTCATATTGATCCTTATGCTGTCTACTAGGCTAGGCTGCTCTATGTTGTGTGGTCTTTGCTCGGGGGTAAAATGCAAAGCTGTTTTCTGGATTATCCCACAGGGCCAGGATCCTCCATCACTTATTGTTATTAACCCCTCCCTTGCCCGCCCACCCAGCCCTATTTAGCTTTGTGTTCTGCTTTGAAAAAAATGTTTAGGCCATGAAGGGGTTAATTAAGTGTTGGAGGGGGTGGGGGGTGTTATTGTGCATATTGTCTTTGGGATCCATTTAACAAGTTTGACCAGTTGGGTTTGAGAGTGGTTGAGTGTCATCCACAGATTCCCCCATAACAGTGTGTCACCCACAGATTCCCCCATAACAGTGTGTCACCCACAGATTCCCCCATAACAGTGTGTCACCCACAGATTCCCCCATAACAGTGTCTCACCCACAGATTCCCCATAACAGTGTGTCACCCACAGATTCCCCCATAACAGTGTCTCACCCACAGATCCCCCATAACAGTGTGTCATCCACAGAACTCCCATAACAGTGTGTCATCCACAGATTCCCCCATAACAGTGTGTCATCCACAGATTCCCCCCATAACAGTGTGTCATCCACAGATTCCCCCCATAACAGTACGTCATCCACAGATTCCCCCCATAACAGTACGTCATCCACAGATCCCCCCATAACACTGTAACAGTAAACCTTGTGCTTTTAAGGTGTTTTTTCTTCTTAAATGTGCCAGGGGAAGATTGCTGGGCAGATTAGAACAGGTAGTGTAGTTAGTGTTAGTGTAGGGTCCTGCTTAACCACTTCAGCCCCGCTAGGTGAAACCCCCTTCATGACCAGGCCACTTTTTACACTTCGGCACTACACTCCTTTCACCGTTTATCGCTCGGTCATGCAACTTACCACCCAAATGAATTTTACCTCCTTTTCTTCTCACTAATAGAGCTTTCATTTGGTGGTACTTTATTGCTGCTGACATTTTTACTTTTTTTGTTATTAATCAAAATGTAACGATTTTTTTGCAAAAAAATGACATTTTTCACTTTCAGCTGTGAAATTTTGCAAAAAAAACGACATCCATATATAAATTTTTCGCTAAATTTATAGTTCTACATGTCTTTGATAAAAAAAAAATGTTTGGGCAAAAAAAAAATGGTTTGGGTAAAAGTTATAGCATTTACAAACTATGGTACAAAAATGTGAATTTCCGCTTTTTGAAACGGCTCTGATTTTCTGAGCACCTGTCATGTTTCCTGAGGTTCTACAATGCCCAAACAGTAGAAAAACCCCACAAATGACCCCATTTCGGAAAGTAGACACCCTAAGGTATTCGCTGATGGGCATAGTGAGTTCATAGAACTTTTTATTTTTTGTCACAAGTTAGCGGAAAATGATGATGATTTTTTTTTTTTCTTACAAAGTCTCATATTCCACTAACTTGCGACAAAAAATAAAAAATTCTAGGAACTCACCATGCCCCTCACAGAATACCTTGGGGTGTCTTCTTTCCAAAATGGGGTCACTTGTGGGGTAGTTATACTGCCCTGGCAATTTAGGGGCCCAAATGTGTGAGAAGAACTTTGCAATCAAAATGTGTAAGAAATGACCGGTGAAATCCGAAAGGTGCACTTTGGAATATGCGCCCCTTTGCCCACCTTGGCAGCAAAAAAGTGTCACACATGTGGTATCGCCGTACTCAGGAGAAGTTGGGGAATGTGTTTTGGGGTGTCATTTTACATATACCCATGCTGGGTGAGAGAAATATCTTGGCAAAAGACAACTTTTCCCATTTTTTTATACAAAGTTGGCATTTGACCAAGATATTTTTCTCACCCAGCATGGGTATATGTAAAATGACACCCCAAAACACATTCCCCAACTTCTCCTGAGTACGGCGATACCAGATGTGTCACACTTTTTTGCTGCCAAGGTGGGCAAAGGGGCACATATTCCAAAGTGCACCTTTCAGATTTTGCAGGGCATTTTTTACACATTTTGATTGCAAGGTACTTCTCACACATTTGGGCCCCTAAATTGCCAGGGCAGTATAACTACGCCACAAGTGACCCCATTTTGGAAAGAAGACACCCTAAGGTATTCCGTGAGGGGCACTGCGAGTTCCTAGAATTTTTTATTTTTTGTCACAAGTTAGCGGAAAATGATGATTTTTTTTTTTTTCTCTTTTTTCCTTACAAAGTCTCATATTCCACTAACTTGCGACAAAAAATAAAAAATTCTAGGAACTCGCCATGCCCCTCACGGAATACCTTGGGGTGTCTTCTTTCCAAAATGGGGTCACTTGTGGCGTAGTTATACTGCCCTGGCAATTTAGGGGCCCATATGTGTGAGAAGTACTTTGCAATCAAAATCTGTAAAAAATGACCGGTGAAATACGAAAGTTGCACTTTGGAATATGCGCCCCTTTGCCCACCTTGGCATCAAAAAAGTGTCAGACATCTGGTATCGCCGTACTCAGGAGAAGTTGGGGAATGTGTTTTGGGGTGTCATTTTACATATACCCATGCTGGGTGAGAAAAATATCTTGGTCAAATGCCAACTTTGTATAAAAAAATGGGAAAAGTTGTCTTTTGCCAAGATATTTCTCTCACCCAGCATGGGTATATGTAAAATGACACCCCAAAACACATTCCCCAACTTCTCCTGAGTACGGCGATACCAGATGTGTCACACTTTTCGCTGCCAAGGTGGGCAAAGGGGCACATATTCCAAAGTGCACCTTTCGGATTTTGCAGGCCATTTTTTACACATTTTGATTGCAAAGTACTTCTCACACATATGGGCCCCTAAATTGCCAGGGCAGTATAACTACGCCACAAGTGACCCCATTTTGGAAAGAAGACAACCAAGGTATTCCGTGAGGGGCACTGCGAGTTCCTAGAATTTTATTTTTTTTGTCACAAGTTAGCGGAAAATGATGATGTTTTTTTTTTTGGTTTTTTTTCTTACAAAGTCTCATATTCCACTAACTTGCGACAAAAAATAAAAAATTCTAGGAACTCGCCATGCCCCTCACGGAATACCTTGGGGTGTTTTCTTTCCAAAATGGGGTCACTTGTGGGGTAGTTATACTGCCCTGGCAATTTAGGGGCCCATATGCGTGAGAAGTACTTTGCAATCAAAATGTGTAAAAAATGGCCTGCAAAATCCGAAAGGTGCACTTTGGAATATGTGCCCCTTTGCCCACCTTGGCATCAAAAAAGTGTCACACATCTGGTATCGCCGTACTCAGGAGAAGTTGGGGAATGTGTTTTGGGGTGCCATTTTACATATACCCATGCTGGGGGAGAGAAATATGTTGGCAAACGACAACTTTTCCCATTTTTTTATACAAAGTTGGCATTTGACCAAGATATTTTTCTCACCCAGCATGGGTATATGTAAAATGACACCCCAAAACACATTCCCCAACTTCTTCTGAGTACGGCGATACCAGATGTGTCACACTTTTTTGCAGCCTAGATGCGCAAAGGTGCCCAAATTCCTTTTAGGAGGGCATTTTTAGACATTTGGATCCCAGACTTCTTCTCACACTTTAGGGCCCCTAAAAAGCCAGGGCAGTATAAATACCCCACATGTGACCCCACTTTGGAAAGAAGACACCCCAAGGTATCCAATGAGGGGCCTGGCAAGTTCATAGAATTTTTTTTTTTTCGCATAAGTTAGCGGAAATTGATTTTTTTTTGTTTTTTCTCACAAAGTCTCACTTTCCGCTAACTTAGGACAAAAATTTCAATCTTTCATGGACTCAATATGCCCCTCAGCAAATACCTTGGGGTGTCTTCTTTCCAAAATGGGGTCAGTTGTGGGGTGTTTGTACTGCCCTGGCATTTGAGGGTCTCCGCAATCATTACATGTATGGCCAGCATTAGGAGTTTCTGCTATTCTCCTTATATTGAGCATACAGGTAATGAGATTTTTTTTTCCGTTCAGCCTCTGGGCTGAAAGAAAAAAATGAACGGCACAGATTTCTTCATTCGCATCGATCAATGTGGATGAAAAAATCTCTGCCAAAAAAAAAAAATGGAGGGGAAAGGCGTCTGCCAGGACATAGGAGCTCCGCCCTACATCCATACCCACTTAGCTCGTATGCCCTGGCAAACCAGATTTCTCCATTCGCATCAATCGATGTGGATGAATAAATCATTGCCGGGATTTTTTTTTTTTATATATATATATATACATACAAAGTGCTTGCCAAAGCATAGGAACGCCGCCTCCTCCTCAGCTCGTATGCCTCGGCAAACGTATCTGTCACTGCAGAGGAGAAAATCCCGTCTTGCAGCGCCGCATACACCGACTTGCGTGTAATCTGACAGCAGCGCAATGCTTCTGTCAGAATGCACATCGGTGCTGCAGCTAGTAGATCGGTTGGTCCACCTGGAAGGTAAAAAGACAAAAAAAAAAAAAAAAAAGAAAAAACCAGGCCACAACGCAATAATTTTATTAACTTTGGAACAGAACATGTAACTTTAACTTTTGGAACTAAACATTAACCTGTTTGCTTACCTGTTTTTTTTTTTTTTTTTTTTTTTTTTTGTTTTTTTACCTTTATAGAACAAACCTCTCCTTCCCCATGGGTCAATGTGCAAAGTGCAAAGCGCAAATCGCCCAAAGATGTGGCGAAGTGCGTTATGCACTTTGTCCCATGTGAAAGGAGACGTTTGCAGCAGCTGTGAGTGAATGGGCCCTAATAGCCCTGTGTGCCTATCCTGGTGAGATGATCCCTATGCTAATAGTGTACCTGTGAGTGGTACTTCCGGAAACACTCTCCAAAGCATAGGGCAGGGTGGTCGGGACAGTCAGGACAGAAATAGCGGGTGTCACGCCTTATTCCACTCCTGCTACAGACACGACATTTTTTTCGGGGTGGCGGTCGGTTTGAGGTACCAGCAACGACACTGGGGAAGTGTCGCTCGTGTAGACGGCTAACTACACTGGTGGATGGGGCCACGGAACCTCCTGGATACAGGAGGTTCGCGATGATCTCTTCCTGAAATTTGAGGAAGGATCCAGTTCTCCCAGCCTTACTGTAGAGAACAAAACTATTGTACAGAGCCAATTGAATTAAATATACAGACACCTTCTTATACCAGCGTCTGGTGCGTCGGGAAACTAAATACGGAGCCAACATCTGGTCATTGAAGTCGACCCCTCCCATGTGGAGGTTATAGTCGTGGACTGAGAGGGGCTTTTCAATGACACGGGTTGCTCGCTCAATTTGGATTGTCGTGTCTGCGTGAATGGAGGAGAGCATGTAAACGTCACGCTTGTCTCTCCATTTCACCGCGAGCAGTTCTTCGTTACACAGTGCGGCCCTCTGCCCCCTTGCAAGACGGGTGGTAACGAGCCGTTGGGGGAAGCCCGCGCGACTAGTTCGCGCGGTACCACAGGCGCCAATCCGTTCTAGAAACAAATGCCTAAAGAGGGCCACACTTGTGTAAAAATTGTCCACATAAAGATGGTACCCCTTGCCGAATAAGGGTGACACCAAGTCCCAAACTGTCTTCCCACTGCTCCCAAGGTAGTCAGGGCAACCGACCGGCTCCAGGGTCTGATCTTTTCCCTCATAGACCCGAAATTTGTGGGTATAGCCTGTGGCCCTTTCACAGAGCTTATACAATTTGACCCCATACCGGGCGCGCTTGCTTGGGATGTATTGTTTGAAGCCAAGGCATCGGTAAAATGTATTAGGGACTCGTCTATGCAGATGTTTTGCTCTGGGGTATAAATATCTGCAAATTTCTGGTTGAAATGGTCTATGAGGGGCCGAATTTTGTGGAGCCGGTCAAAAGCAGGGTGGCCTCTGGGACGAGAGGTGCTGTTGTCACTAAAGTGCAGGAAACGCAGGATGGTCTCAAATCGTGTCCTGGACATAGCAGCAGAGAACATGGGCATGTGATGAATCGGGTTCGTGGACCAATATGACCGCAATTCATGTTTTTTTGTCAGGCCCATGTTGAGGAGGAGGCCCAGAAAAGTTTTAATTTCGGAAACTTGGACTGGTTTCCACCGGAAAGACTGGGCATAAGAGCTTCCCGGGTTAGCGGTTATAAATTGTGTGGCATATCTGTTTGTTTCGGCCACAACTAAGTCTAAAAGCTCCGCAGTCAAGAACAGCTCAAAAAATCCCAGGGCCGAACCGATCTGAGCCGTCTCAACCCGAACTCCAGACTGGGCAGTGAAAGGGAAAACTACGGGTGCGGCGGAAGTTGGGGACTGCCAATCAGGGTTTGCCAGCACCTCTGGGATTCTAGGGGCTCTACGGGCACGTCTTTGCGGTGGCTGCGACGGGGTCACTACTGCACGTGCCACCGTACCAGCTTCAACTGCCCTTCTGGTGCTCGCTACTTCACCAGGTTGTACGGCAGTGCTGGTACTAGGTCCAGGAAGGGCTGGGCTGCTGGTGTATGCCTCACCACGTAATCCGACAGCACCAGCCCCACTCTGCTGCTCTTGAAGCGGATCCTGCGCAACCTGCGGTCTAGCGACACGGGGCCGGGTACGCCTGGTGCTATCAGGGACCTCAACCTCCTCGTCTGAACTTTGGGTCAGAGAGCCACTGCTTTCTACAGGTTCGTATTCTGACCCGCTGGATTCATCAGATGAGGGTTCCCACTCCTCATCCGACTGGGTCAGAAGCCTGTAGGCCTCTTCAGAAGAATACCCCCTGTTAGACATGTGGGCAACTAAATTTCGGGGTATTCCCTGAGACTACCCAAGAAAAAAAAAAGCAAGCCTGTCTTACAAAGGGGAGCCTAGCGAAGTACCGGAGGCCGCTGCGGTTGATAAAAAATATCAAAACTGATTTTTTTATCGCCGCAGTGCGTGTAAAGTGAATGTGCAGTGATCAAAAAAAAATAATTTTTTTGTCACTGCGGTGGGGCGGGCGTGGGCAAACGCACGTGTGGGCGACCGATCAGGCCTGATCGGGCAAACACTGCGTTTTGGGTGGAGGGCGAACTAAAGTGACACTAGTACTATTATAGATCTGACCGTGATCAGTTTTGATCACTTTCAGATACTATAAAAGTACAAATGCTGATTAGCGATACGCTAATCAGCGAATAACGGACTGCGGTGCGGTGGGCTGGGCGCTAACTGATCGCTAACTACCTAACCAAGGGACCTAAACTATACCTAAAACCTAACGGTCAATAACAGTGAAAAAAAAAAAAGTGACAGTTTGCACTGATCACTTTTTTTCCTTTTCACTAGTGATTGACAGGGTGATCAAAGGGTTAATTGGGTGCTGGGAGGTGATCTGGGGGCTAAGTGTACTGTAGTGGGTACTCACAGTAATGATGTGCTCCTCTGCTCCTCTCCTGGAACCAACCAACCAAAAGAAGGAGCAGAGGAGCACAGCAGCCATATAACCCCATCATATTTACTAATATGATGGGTTATCTGGCTGCTGATTAGTTTTTTTGAAAATCATCAACCTGCCAGCCAATGATCGTGGCCGGCAGGTTGATGACGAAGTTCTTCTTTGAATTTTGCCGGCCCGCGATGCGCATGCGCGGGCCGGCATACCCGGAAATCTCGCGTCTCGCGAGAGGACGCACCGGCGCGTCCACCCAGAACAGCACGACCGCCGCGAAGACGCAATCCTGCGTACGGCGGTCGTGAGGTGGTTAAAAGAATCTACCTTGTCGTGGTAGCAGGCTTCATATTATTTGGTCAAAAATGAATTCCTTACAGAAATCGCTGATTATCACTTTTTACTATCTTTGTAGTTGTAAAAAAATAATTAAATTGGGGGTAGGTCCTTGGGGGTGGAGGGGAGGTGGAGTCAGGACGCATTCTAAAGGGGCGGGGTAGGAGGGGGGGCCCAGGCCTTGAGCTGTGTAAGGGGCCCCAAAATTTCTGATGGCAGCCCTGCGCTCCGCTTATTCAAGAAAATAATAAGGCACATTGAGGGCTGCAGGGGGGGGGGGGGCTGCTGTAGTAGTGACAGGCTGGGCACACCTACCATCAGGGGCTGCTGCAGGTAGGACGGTACTTGCACAGTGTACAGTTTACCTCACAGGGGATCTGCGTGGTTCCCGCTCAGAAGTCTGACACAGAGTAGGAGCAGAGAGCGTGCCTGTGGCAGGGGCTGACTGGGCCTGCGCATTTACACAGCAGCCATGGACGGATCTTCTCCATGTCTCGTGCAGCTATGGACGGACTGGCTGCACATCAGAGCGAGGCTCAGGGGGTGTGGCTTCAGATTATTTAAAAGATAGGCAGATCTACTTAAAGACATATATTAGGAAATGTCTTTTTTCCCTGCCTCCCACACAGTTGCTGAAAATACATGGAGAGTGGCCAACCCCTTTAACCAATTTATGGCGATGAAAACCCCCTACTCTGCATAGGTGACAGGGACTAAAATTTCTAAAATTCGTCTTTAATTGGCCCTTTCATTCGATCTTTCTGCTTTAATAACTAGAGATGGCCTTGCAGTTAGCCCAGCGGTCGTTTCGCGGTGAACTTCGCATGTTCGCAATTCACCGAACATGCGAACATATGGAGAAATTCGCTACCTCCATATTCTTTTACATTATGAAAAACTTTGACCCATGACACATCCATCAGGTGGTACAGGACAGCCAATTGAGACATTTCAGCACATGGACATACCCCCTACCTTATAAATAAACCTGATCTGGCCGCCATTTTACATTCAATGTTTTGCCAGTGTAGGGAGAGGTTGCTGTGTGGAGCAGGGACAGACTGTTAGGGACACCAAACGCTATCTAATAGGGCCACAAAAGTCATTTTAAGGACTAGTATAGGTGTGCTATCGATATGTGTGATACACAGAGGGGTGCAATATACTTATAATATAATTTTATAATGAGTAAAAAACACATAGGTCTATATAGTGATCACCTGGAAGCCTAGGGGCTTACTAGGGCGATTTTTATATAGTGTAAGGTTCCGGACGGGGTCGTTCTTATCAGGGCGGGTGGTCTGTGGTTAGGCTATTAGGGTCAGAATAGCAGCCCCTGTAGGGCAATATCAGGGACAATTCTTTGCCCACCCTGTCCTTCAATACCACATCATCATCTAGCCCAGGGATGGATGCTTTTTTGCTTTCCCTCCTGGATTCATCGATGTGCACTGGAACCCCGCCGAGGACTTGTTATTGCCTACCACATCTATGTTTTTTGCTTAACTTTGTACAAGGAAGGCAATCCATTAGAATATACATAAAGATAAAACGTAACGTTTAATAATTTTACTAAGAGGGTCCATTCACACGTCCGTAAGTGTTTTGCAGATCTAGAGTTAACAAAGCATTAGCAGGGCCTCTCCTGTCTAACGTTTCCAAATCCAAAATACCCCAGTGACATTCCCTATAATTTTTTAATAATCATTCCAATAACTGGGCATCTTAAGAGTCCTGTATTGTTACTTATCAGCACTACCTCCCCGAGTCTGGAGTAGCTAATTGCCGAAAACCCCCTCCTTTACTTCGAAGCTTCGACTTCAATCATTTGTCCCACATTTTAGCTTTATCACATTGCAGCCATTGAGCTCCCTTGGATGTGGTCTCCCTTTCTCACGCTCCCTCTCCGGCGTTGAACCCTGATTTTCCGCTAACCGTGATCAACATGGTAGGCGCAGAAAAGAACATCGATAGTTGATAGAGTAGATATCCAATTGGATAGTGGACATCACGGGGACGTGCGACATGGTGGAGCAGTATGTGTGCACACACCTACACATACTGACTGATGGGTCTGCCTTCTTCAACTTCTGGGTCTACAAATTGGGCATATGGCCTGAGCTTGCCCTTTACGCCTTGGAGATGCTGGCCTGCCCTGCAGCCAGTGTATTGTCTAAACGTTTGTTTAGCACGGCTGGAGGGGGTTATAACAGGTTGTATTTCCCAATGTTTTGGGGTGTACCCTAATTTAAACAAAAAATAAAATAAAACCAAAAAGCAGTGTAGGCTACCTTCTCATCCTCCACCGACCACTTTCACATCCACCGCCTCCTCAACCTCCTACTCCATATGGACCTCGTCCTCCAAGATCAAAATTATTATTTTTTTATTTTTAAGTATTTTATGTTATTTGAAGTCATTTCCCTATCCACATTTGTTTGCAGAGCACTTGCAATGCTCTTAACCACATTTTGCACTCCATGACTTTTTTACAGCCATTTTAGTGCTCCAATGTTCTAGTCCCCATTCACAATGGGGTTCGGGTTCAGGGTCAAGTTCGGGTCCTGAACTCTAACTTTTTTGTGAAGTTCGGCTGAACCTGTCGAACCCAAACATCCAGGTGTCCGCTCAACTCTACCTCTGACCTCTGGCGCTTTTTCAGGTACCAACAAGGAACTGCAGGGCCCCTTTCCAACACTGCCACTTCCTACAGCCTCCTCCAGGATAGGTCCGTCAACCTTTTCTCCAACCAGAACCAGAGGCCTCCAGAGACTGGGAACGGTCAGCGAGCTCCAGAATTTCTGCTTTGCTCAGGGGGAGCAGGGTCAGACCCTTCCTAGATTCAGCTTATCTCAGCCACTCACACATTTGTGCATTCATATGCCTAGAGACAGCTTGCATTAAAGCAAACATTCACAAAAAACACGGTGCAGGCACCACGTTGACAGACCACACTGCAGAACAGCAATCAGAGCTCAGGAGACAGGCAGTAACACAATGGGTTACTTACTGCGGTCTTCCTGGGTCCTGGTCTCCATATTGGGGTCTGCAGCTAGGAGCATTGTTGTGATGCCTGCATTCTCCACCAGAAAATGTTGTGGCAGACCAAGGGTCAGTCATGTGAGGATCGAGCCAGGTAAATGATGTTGACAGAGGAAAATAACAGGATCCCAAATTGGGAGTGTCCTAGGCCCTTTATTTATACCTATTCCAAGGGTGTAACCTCTTAAAGTATTGACATGATGGATTTACAAATATTCCTATAATAACTTCTGATTGGTACACAATTAATACTTCTAATTGGTCAGAACTGAATCCATCTATTGATTGGTTAGTATTCTATGAGCTTTCTATTTTCTACTAGCTGGTTAATCGCCAAAACATTTTTTTTTTTTTTTTTTTTTTTAGCAAGAAATGCATATTTGCTTATTTAGCAGTACACAGCTTATCTTAACACACACTTGCTAACTCATCTTCATCTCCTTATGGCACACACAGAAATTTACACACCAAAGTCACAGGAAAGATGGATACTTCTTTAACACCCTACACACGTATGTTAAGCAAAAAGTGGGCCAGTCCTTGAGTCTGTCGGCGTCTGGTACAGATCATACCAGAACTGACGTAAGGAGCTGTATCTGGTCAAAGACAATATATGTCCTTTACAGCCTACTAGGTTAAAGTAGTTCCGGCCCAGTTACACCGGCAATAAACACTTTTAGCGCAAATAACACCAAATGTGAACTGCTTCTATTTTTCTCATATTGGAGAAAAATATGACAAGAAACGCTTTTAGCGCAAATAACAGCAAACGTGAACTCAGTCTATTTTTCTCTTTTTCTCTAGAAATATGGCAATAAACGCTTTTAGCTCAAATAACAGCAAATATCAACTTAGTCTATTTTTCTCTTTTTCTCTAGAAATATGCACTTTTAGTACAAATAACACCAAATGTGAACTCCATTTATTTTTCTCGTATTGGAGCGACATGCGACAATAAATGCTTTTAGCGCAAATAAAAGCAAATATGAACTTAGTCTATTTTTCTAATTTTCTCTAGAAATATGGCAATAAACGCTTTTAGTGAAAATAGCACAGAATGTCAAATGGCTGCCAGATCGGGTTCATTTATAGTGTAGGGGTGTGTCCATGTACTGAAACATCTCAATTGGCTGAACTGTCCCACCTGATGGATGTGTCATGGGTCAAAGTTTGGTGCATTGCAAATTAATATGGCGCCGGCGGACATTGCCATATGTTCCCATGTTCCGCAAATTGCGACCGCGCAAAAATCGGCGCGAAACGACTGCCGTGCGAACCGCAAGGCCATCTATATTGATGAGCTGGATGATGCGGTTTCTCTTTTCTTCCACTGTGTCTCATACATGGCTTGTAGCAAACTGCTAAAATGACTCTTTTGGCTTGCTTTCAAAATGCATGCCACTCTTCCATAAAGGTTAGCTTTTTGGAGTACATGACTAAGGCTCCTTTCACACGGGCGAGTATTTCGCATGGGTGGAATGCGTGCAGTAAACGAATTGCACCCGCACTGAATCCTGACCCATTCATTTCAATGGTTCTGTGTACATGATCAATGTTTTTCACGCATCACTTGTGCGTTGCATGAAAATCGCAGCAATTCTATATTCTATGTTTTTCACTCAACGCAGGCCCCATAGAAATGAATGAGGCTGTGTGAAAATCGCATAGCATCCGCAAGCAAGTGCGGATGCGATTTTCATGGATGGTTGCTAAGAAGATGAGGGATGAGCGACCCGGGACAAAAGTAACGTGGTGAGCGCGATGAAGTCAGCAAAGTTACTTTTGCAGGTCCTTCAAGAAGAACAAAGAAGAGGCTCCCGAATGCGTAATCAAGTGGATGGGGTGAGTAATATTTTTATTAATTTTTAACCCTCAATTGACATTTGACTTTGCATTCTGTATTAATGAATGCTATTATTTTCCAGTATAACCATGTTATACTGGAAAATAATAAAAGCTATAGAACACTGAACCCAAACCCGAACTACAGTGAAGAGGTTTGGGTCTGGGTACCAAACATTCAGTTTTGTATCACACACGTTCAAAACGCATTGCACTCACGTGGAAAAAACTGAAGGACGCAACGATTTATCCTGAACACACCCGCATCCAATCCGGGCCTCATCCGCGACGCCCGTGTGAAAGAGGCCTAATAGTTGTCCTGTGGACAGATTCTCCCATCTGAGCTGTGCATCTCTGCAGCTCCTCTTGGCTGCTTCCCTAATTGCTGATCTCCTTGCCTGGGCTGTCTATTTAGGTGGATGGCCATGTTTTGGTAGGTTTGCAGTTGTGCCACACTCCTTTCATTTTCAGATGATGGATTGAACAGTACTCCGTAAGATATTGAGAGCTCGGGATTTTTTTTTTTTAGAACCCAACCCTGCATTGCACTTTTGCAGAACTTTATCCATGACCGGTCTGGTGTGTTTCTTGGTTTTCCTGATGCTATTTGATCCCTAATGATCTCTAACAAACCTCTGAGGCCTTCACAGAACAGCTGTAGTCATACTGCACTTTTGCAGAACTTTATCCATGACCGGTCTGGTGTGTTTCTTGGTTTTCCTGATGCTATTTGATCCCTAATGATCTCTAACAAACCTCTGAGGCCTTCACAGAACAGCTGTAGTCATACTGAGAATAAATTACACACAGGTGAAGTCTATTTGCTAATTAGGTGACTTCAGAAGGCAATTGGTCACACTGGATTTTATCTCAGTACAGGGGGCTCAATACAAGCGGCTCACTGGTTGCACCTCCAGGATGGTCCCAGTACACTTGGCCACTACCTGCAGAGAACCACGCTGGTGCAAGCACCAGATGAACAGATAACAGAAGTACTAGAACCCAAAGATAACCTCAGGACATGGATCAGACGACAAATTGGAACCAGCACACAAGCAGATGCCTGGACTCACAGAGATATGGACATGGGGAGACACAAACACAGTTCACACACACACTGCAGCCAGCACCCGGCTCCAAGCAACCAGCATACCCAGGTGTCAACCGGTACGTGAGAGAACATGCAGCCAGCCTGCTGGCCATAACTGTCACAGTGAACTGCACTGTGACACAACACTTTTCAAATTTTTATTTATTAACCCTGTATCATTTTATTTTCACGTCACGCATATTTGCTTCTTTGTGTTGGTCTATCACATAAAATCCCACAAAAATACATTTATGTTTGGTGTAACATAAAAAAAGATGGAAAAATTCAAGGGATATGAATACTTTTTCAAGGCACTATTAGTGCACTCAGACACGCTGACTAGAAGATACTTAGCTGGCATTATTTCTCAAAAAGTCACCCCTGCCTTGTACCATAACATAGCGGAAAACATGAGCTGCTCCTTGAAATTCTCATTGTGCACCAAGGTACACTCCACACTGGACACCTGGAACAGCTATTATTAGCAGGGAGAGAACATTTCTTTCATGGCCCACTGAGACAATGTTTTTCTCAGCAAAACAGCATTGCGGCAACAAGGCCAGTACCTATTGACACCTTCATGTTTGTATCAGACTGGTTCCCAGACCAGCCACCTATCCTCTTCCTCCTTCATGGACATCCTTCCATCCCCAACAGCAGCAGAGCAGAGCATCATTCCAACTCCCTCTACTTCCAATCACGTGTGTAAAGTCAAGTGATGCTATGAGGTGTTAGAACCAATCAGTCTGGGCGAGAGCAGCCACACAGCCGATTACTTGCTAAAGCGCATCAAGCAGTAAACATCCCATTGGTTGTCTCCCCAGCAAATCCCACTGGGCAACATGGTCAGTGACAATGGCTGCAACCAGGGGCAGATTAAGTGCATTATAGGCCCAACTTGGGCCCCTCCCTCCATTTTAGTTTAATTTTCTGTATGAACAAGCTGCAGTGCTTCGTGAGTGCCACAGTCTCTTCCTTGGCCATATGACATCACATTCATCATTTACTTTTTCTAGATGCAGCTCAGTCCCATCTGAGTGATTGGGGCTGAGTTGCAATACCAAGCACAGTGCTATCAAAGGGACAGCGCTGTGACTGGTAAGGAGCAAAGAGTCTGCAGCGCTCACTGGAACATCATGGTCTCCTCAAACAGCTGATTGGCAGGGGTGTCAAGAGTCGGACCACCACCATCTCTTAAGTCTCTGAGTACAGATGTCATAGATGTTACCTGCAGTCCTATGTAAAGTGTCATAGGATTGCAGGGAACATCTACTACATTATCTGCACACAGAAAGTTATCACTATTATCTGGGCTATTACATAGGACTGCAGATGATATCTGCAAATCAAATTTTTAGTTTCCAAATTTAAAATACATATGAAGATAATAAAAAAGACTTGGAGAAGATGAGACACAGGCCACAGTAGTAAGCCAGCTCTACATATAGAACAATACAGCACCACATACCTCTTACATCCAGTGACACCTCCTGTCATGTAGACCTTCTCTTTCCTCTTCTCCTCCGTCTGACCCAGACCGCCATGACTAATTCTTTCAGCCGCATCTCGTCTCTGCAAGGATACTCTCACAGACATGTTAGATTTCTCAATTTTTCCATCAACCTCCCAATCCTGGTGTCCCGCCAATGTCATCCTGCTGCCACTCCCAATACTGTGCCCGTTGTGCTCCCCAATGTCCCAGGTACTATACTGCTGAAAAATTAGTGACCCCAGTAGACATAATTGGGATGATTTCTCAAACTGGTGTAAAGTTGAACTAGCTTAGTTGCCCATAGCAGCTAGATTCCACCTTTCATTTTCCAAAGGAGCTGTGAAAATAAAAGGTGGAATCTAATTGGTTGCTATGGCCAACTAAGCCATTTCTACTTTACACCAGTTTGATAAATTACCCCAATGATCCCTATAGTGTCTACAGAAATTATAATGTCCCTTATAGTGCCCCCCAGTAATAATAATAACACCCTATATTGTGCTCCAGGTAATAATGCCTGTTAAGTGTCCCCCCAAAAAATGTCCCCTAATATGCCTCTGTAATAGGAATGCTCCTACAGTGCCTCACTAATAGCAACATCCCCCACACTGCCCCCCTACAATAATTTTCTCCCACACTGTCCCCAGTAATGCCCCCCAAAGTTGGCACACACACAAAACAAAACCAAAAAACAATATTAATACTTACCTGTGTCCTGGATGGTGACGCAGGTGCACATACATCACTGTCCTGCGTCCCGACACAGTCACACAATGATGTCATCACGCACAGCTGCCCCAAAATTTTACTACCGCATAGGCCTCACACCTACTAGGCCAAAAGGCTATGGCAGTGATTTGTGGCGGGGCAGGGAACAATGCACTCCCATGCCCGGCGCAGTATGTGAACGTTTGGGTCGGCATTGGGCCGGGCCCGGGGCTGGCAACCCAAATGTCCCTATTATAATCCACCATTGGCTGCAACAAGGAACGATGACAGAAGAACAGATTATGCATATTGCTATCCACCCTGTAACTTTTGTGGACCCACAAAAAGAAAGTCCCATGAAGGAGGAGGAGTAGCTGCAACCGGAGGAGAAATGGTATAAGAGCAGGAGAATGATAATAACTATGCCACAGGCCACAACACCGAATCTTATCAGAGGGGCCAGAGCTGGAAAGAACTGCCTTCTCAGGCACACTGGGCAGAATGGCAAGTGTGGCTATTTGGTTTCTTATGTACTGACAGGCATATCACTCACATCAAGCAGTCTGATGATTACTGGATAGCCATGCTTTTAGACCGTCATTATCAAGGTAAAATGGGGGAATGCTTTCCTCCTTCCAAAAAAGAGGCTAAATTACTTTATTACCAGGATATAATGTGTAGGCAGCTTGCCACAACTTTCAGCAGGCAGACACTAATGACCTGGGCAATTGGACCAATTTCAATTTGTGATGAAATAGTCTAACAGTAATCAATTTTTTTTAAATTTGCAGAATTGGATATGAATAGAGTTGAGCGGACACCTGGATGTTCGGATTCGACGGGTTCGGCCGAACTTCACAAAAAAATTAGAGTTCGGGACCCGAACTTGACCCGAACTTAACCCCGAACCCCATTGAAGTCAATGGAGACCCGAACTTTTGAGCACTAAAATAGCTGTAAAAAAGTCATGGAAAGGGCTAGATGCCTGCAAATGGCAGCAAAATGTGGTTAAGAGCATGGCAAGTGCTCTGCAAACAAATATGGATAGGGAAATTACTAAAAATAATAATCTTGATCTTGGAGGACAAGGTCCATATGGAATAGGAGGGTGAGGAGGCAGTGGATGTGGCAGTGTAGGTGGAAGTGGCGATGGAGGATGAGGAGGGAGCACACACTGCTTTTTGGTTTTATTTTATTTTATTTTTTTTGTTTAAATTAGGGTACACCCCAAAATATTGAGAAATATAGCCTGTTATAACCCCCTCCAGCCGTGCTAAACAAACATTCAGACAATACACTGGCTGCAGGGCAGGCCAGCACCATCAAGGCGTAAAGGGCAAGCTCAGGCCACATGCCCAATTTGTAGACCCAGAAGTCGAAGTGGGCACGCCCATCAGTCAGTACGTGTAGGTGTGTGCACACATACTGCTCCACCATGTCGAACACCCCCGTGATGTCCACGATCCAATTGGATATCTGCTCTATCAATTTTCGATGTTCTTTTCTGCGCCTACCATGTTAGGGGCGAATCAAGGTTCCACGCTGGAAAGGGAGCGTGAGAAAGGGATACCACATCCAAGGGGGGTCAATGGATGAAATTAAATGTGATCAAGTGGAAATATAGGAGAAGTTATCAAAGCCGAAGGATAGAATGAAAGGAGGGGGCACACGGCAATTGCCCACTCCTGACTCGGGGAGGTAGTGAGGATAAATAACAATACAGGACTCTTGAGATGCCCTGTTATTGGAATGATTAATACAAAATTATAGGGAATGTCACTGTGGTATTTTGGATTTGGAAACATTAGACAGGAGAGGCTCTGCTGCTGCTTTGTTGACTCTAGATAACTTCTGCCTGATCGCACGTCCCTGTAACGTCCACGATCCAATTGGATATCTTCTCTCTCAACTTTCAATATTATTTTTTGTGCCTACCATGTTGATCACAGTTAGCGGTGAATCAGGGTTCCATGCCGGAGGGAGCATAAGAAAGGGAGACCACATCCAAGGGAGGTTAATGGCTACAATGTGATTGAGCAGAAATGTGGGACAAGTTTTAAAAGTAGAAGGATCGAATGAAAGGGCCAATTAAAGACCAATTTTAGAAATTTAGGTCCCTGTCACCTATGCAGAGCAGGGGTTTTTCATCGCCAGAAATGAATTAAATGTGGGGGGTTCAGTCAGCATAACCCTGTATGCAGGTGCACATTGCTATGGAGAAATACACATACAAATGCAAAAACACAAATGCAATGGCACTCTGCAACCAGCACTCTGCCCTGCCTCTATGCTGGATGTTGAATGAGGCATTAGTGTACATTTTGGCCAAAGCGTAATAAGCCACTCACCACATCAAGGTCGCCTCTATGAGTGGTCCCTAACACTAGTTCCTACCTGTTATGGGCCATGACAGCCACGCAAAGTCCAGGGAGCGCAGGTAAAGCATGCACGCCAAGCACACTCTGCTTTTAACCCCGTCCGGTGCCATAACCACTTCCATCGGATCCATGGATGCAAGTACCAACATGCATGCTGAGCCCACTATATACTTCTCCTGGAGCCAAATGGCTACTGGTAGGCACTATAAAAGCAGACTCAGTTTTATACTGACTTTAAAACCAGCCTCCAGGGCAGACTAACTGGTCATACTTATTACGCTTTGGCCAAAATGTACACTAATGCCTCATTCAACACCCAGAAATGAATTAATGTCACCCACCAATGGAACAGATGATTTTTAAAAAAATTTGGTCCCTGTCACCTATGCAGAGCAGGGGTATATCACAGCCAAAAATGGGTGAATGTCATCCAACGATGTAACAGAAAAAATTGTGAAATTTATTAACCTTTCAAATAGGTAGAGCAGGGGTATATCACAGCCAAAAATGGTGAATGTCACCTAACAATGTAACAGAAAGATTTGTGAAATTTATTAAGAGGCCATGACAGCCACCATGACGGCCATGACAGCCACACAAAGTCCAGGAAGCGCAGGTACAGCATGCACGCCAGGCACACTCTGCTTTTAACCCAGTCCGGGGCCATAACAGCTTCCATCGGATCCAGGGATGCAAGTACCAACATGCATGCTGAGCCCACTATATACTTCTCCTGGAGCCAAATGGCTACTGGTAGGTGCCATACAAGCAGACTCAGTTTTATACTGACTTTAAAACCAGCCTCCAGGGCAGACTAACTGGTCAGGTGTGCATGACTTATTACGCTTTGGCCAAAATGTACACTAATGCCTCATTCAACACCCAGAAATGAATTAATGTCACCCACCAATGGAACAGATGATTTTTAAAAAATTTGGTCCCTGTCACCTATGCAGAGCAGGGGTATATCACAGCCAAAAATGGGTGAATGTCACCCAACGATGTAACGGAAAAATTTGTGAAATTTATTAACCTTTCAAATAGGTAGAGCAGGGGTATATCACAGCCAAAAATTGGTGAATGTCACCTAACAATGTAACAGAAAAATTTGTGAAATTTATTAAGCTGTCAACTAGGTAGAGCAGGGGTATATCACAGCCAAAAATTTGTGAATTTCACCCGAAAATGTAGCAGACTATTTAGTGAAATTTGTTTACCTGTCTACTAGGTAGAGCAGGGGGTATATCACAGCCAAAAATTGGTGAATGTCACCCGAAAATGTAAAGACAATTTAGTGAAATTTGTTTACCTGTCTACTAGGTAGAGCAGGGGGTATATCACAGCCAAAAATTGGTGAACGTCACCTGAAAATGTAACAAACTATTTAGTCAAAAGTTCTTTTGAACAGTTGAGAAATTAATTTGGTCTCCCGCAATTGGCCTTTTATCAATTTCTGCAATTACGCCATGCTTTCCAGAAGCCGGCACAATCATCATCATTGAAATGTACTATGGTACCGCTTTTTCAACAGATCCTTACAAATAATTCCTCATGTGGTTTGATATGATCCATTTATAGGAATTTGTATGTAAAATCACAGAAACAAGAGGTCCTAGCAGTCAAGCATAAATGGGAGGCAGAGGTGGGGCTGATTTCGGAGGACCAGTGGAAGTCGATTTTAGCGCTAAATCCACAACTGTCTGTGTGAGGGACACCGTATGTCTCAGTTGTTTTTACTACACCGTGTGTATAGGACCCCAGAGTTCCTATGTAAGATAGGTGTTCGGGTAAATGCGGACTGTCCTAGATGTGGTAACGGTCCTGCATCCCTGATGCATATGTTCTGGGACTGCGCGGAACTCCAGAATTTTTGGACAGCGATTTTGATTTTCATCAAAGACGCCTATAACATAGTGGTTCCGTCTGGACCAAGGGCATGCATGGCTGGGATATTGGACATTAAAAATCGTCACCATCGTCTGGGAGTACAACGCATACTTTTTCAGGCCAGGAAATTGATCGGCAAACATTGGCTTCGACCGCAAGCTCCGATTAGGAAATAATTCTTAAATAGGTTGTCGGAAGTCTTGCGACTAGAAAAAAGGTGTTTATGTTAAAAGAAAGTGTTTGGAGAAATTTGATAAGATATGTGAAACTTGGGAAAACTATAGGATACGTTGCCCTGACTAGTCTCCCTTACTAAGGATGTAGATTCGGGAGCTGCTGTGTCGATCTAAATATTCTCCTCTCTATGATGCTTATACATGGCGCCAAGTTTGGGTTCCCTGGTATGTATAATTGAAATACCGCTGATATGGTAAGATAATACCTGCTGTACTTATATGGGTGGTACTTCAGGTATCGACCATTAGAGTTACTGGGTTGAAAGCCTCGTGCCCGTTTCACCGCCTGGGGGGGAGGTGGGGGGGAGTTTGTTTGGTTAGGTGGGAAATTTTTATTCATTATTTAAAAGTGAAAAAGTCAATGTATATGCCTTGTACAATTGACCATGACACATTGTAAATTATGATCACTGTTGACCTTTATTATTGTATCGATTATATTATACCCTTTTCATGCACTTAATGAACAGATGGACTTTGTGATGATCTTTGAAACCACTTTATTATGTATTACCAAGAAATTGTACAAGCATTCTTTTTTCTATGGAATATAGTTAATAAAAACTATCTGATAAAAAAAAAAAAAAAAAAAAAAATTTGTGAAATTTGTTTACCTTTCTACTAGGTAGAGCAGGGGTATATCACAGCCAAAAATGTGTGAATTTCACCCGAAAATGTAACAGACAAATTAGTGAAATTTGTTTACCTGTCTACTAGGTAGAGCAGGGGTATATCACAGCCAAGAATTGGTGAATGTCACCTGAAAATGTAACAGACAATTTAGTGAAATTTGTTTACCTGTCTAATAGGTAAAGCAGGGGTATATCACAGCCAAAAATTGGTGAATTTCACCCGAAAATGTAACAAACAAATTAGTGAAATGACAAAAAATGAAATAAAATACGTACAAATTTAAAAAAAAATTAAGGTGGAGGTCCATATGGAGTAGAAGGTTGAGGAGGTGGTGGACGTAGCGGTGTAAGTGGAAGTGGCGGTGGAGGAGGATGAGGTAGCCAAAACTGGCTTTTGGTTTTAATTTTATTTTTAATTAGGGTACACCCTAAAAGAGTGGGAAATATCAAAAATACAACAATGAGCAATTGTACTGTAGTATAACAATGGCTGGGTAAGGCCGGTATACATGTCTATTCTGCACAAGGTACGGACAAGTCCTGTGGGATCCATGCTTGGTTCATTTTAATGAACGTGAGCTTGTCCACATTGGCTGTGGAAAGATGGCTGCACTTGACTGTGATAACGCCCCCTGCCATGCCAAAGCGTAAAAGGCAAGCTCAGCCCATGTGCCCAATTTGGAGACCCAGAAGTTGAAGAGGGCAGACCCGTCATTTAGTACGTGTAGGCGTGTGCACACATACTGCTCCACCATGTTACTGAAATGCTGCCTCTTGCTAAGACGTTCCATATCAGCTGGTGGTGCTGGTTGTTGTGGCGTGCTGACAAAGCTTTTCCACATTTTGGCCATGTTAACCCTGCCTTCTGAGGTGCTGGTGGTGCCCCAGCTGCGTTGGCGATCTCTTTCTCCTCCTTTGTCTTTGCCTTGTGCTTCCATTGTGGCCCCTCTGTACTTGCGCATCTTACGATCATGCTCCAGTGACTGAAGTAAGGATGGTACTTTGTCCTTGCAATGGGGATCCAGCAGCGTGGCCACCCAGTAATCAACACAAGTTAGAATGTGGGCAACTGGGCGGTCGTTGCGGAGACACTGCAGCATGTAATCGCTCATGTGTGCCAGGTGCCACCCTGTTGTGAACACGGTTCCTCCTCTTTCATCCACTCATCCTCCACCTCATCATCCTACAGAACTGTGCCCTGGCTGGACAATTGTATACCTGGCATTTGTGGGTGCAGGAACCCACCCTCTGAGCCACTTGTGAATGACTGTCCGGAAACCCTATAAAAAATATCTCTCTTCCTCCTCCTCCTCCTCCTGTGCCACATACTCTTCCATCATTGCCAGCAGTGTTTTTTCAAGGAGGCATAGAAGTGGGATAGTAATGCTGAGAATGGTGTTATCGGCACTGGCCATGTTGGTGGAGTACTCGAAACAGCGCAACAAGGAACACAGGTCTCACATGGAGGCCCAGTCATTGGTGGTGAAGTGGTGCTGTTCTGCAGAGCAACTCACCTGTACGTGCTGCAGCTGAAACTCCACTATCGTAGTCATGGCTTCTAAAGGCACAAGAGTAAAACAGTGCAGATTGTCAAAAAGCGCCATTAAATCGCCGAACACCAAACTCAAACTCAAACTTTTACTGAAAAGTTCGGGTTCGAATCCAGGGTCCAAAAATCCAAAAGTTTGGTATGAACCCGAACTTTACATTTAGCGTTCGCTCAACCCTAGATATGAAACTACTTTTAAGAAGTTTGATCATGCATACATTAAAGAGAAAACCAGAAAGGCCGGATTTGGCGACCGGGCGTGCTTAATCCCAAATTAAATGGCGTATGTACTGATCCAGCGGAACAGAGGGATAAAACTTAACATTTAATGTCAGTAAATTCTAAAATAGATAGGTAGACACCAGAGGATGAGCCTCTACAACAAACAATAATTAAAGACAGCCCTATGGGCATAAACTTGTACACATACATACATAATGTGGCCAAGATGGTATAAGTGATAAAAACAGGAACGTTCTCACCCGATTAGCGACCAGGGTTTCTCACAGAGATGGCTAGTGATGGAGAGGGTCCTGGAATACTTGATGGCCACACTGGAGACAAGTAGGTATAGGTGACATAGGTGGGTAGCAGGGCGATTAACCCTAGACGGCCCTGAATAGGGGGCAGGGGCTAGTACGCCTTACCTACCTATACGGGGAACTTGCCCCGCAAGGAGCGTCCCCGTCCGGATACCTGGCCCTGGGGGGACAGATTCCCTAGTAATCCCTAAAAAAATATGCTCCCTACGTGTCACGTTTCAGTTCGTAAAGAATATCATCAGGGGAGATCAAATGGTGGTCACAGGGCTATGGATGGGGCCTGTGCAACCAATAAGAAGGGGGAAAAATAGTACAAAAAAGGGGAAGGTAAGGTCAAGTGTCAGTCAGTGTGTATAGCCAGTCAGGCTGAATCACACAGGACACGACCGCATCAAGGTTCTCTATCAAAAAAGTATAGCTGCACCAGTGGGTGCCAACTATAAAGGATAGAAAGGGATGGTCAATCCAAGGGCCGGCTGACAGGGAGCATATTTTTTTAGGGATTACTAGGTAATCTGTCAAAGGGGCACCTATACCTACTTGTCTCCAGTGTGGCCATCAAGTATTCCAGGACCCTCTCCATCACTAGCCATCTCTGTGAGAAACCCTGGTCGCTAATCGGGTGAGAACGTTCCTGTTTTTATCACTTATACCATCTTGGCCACATTATGTATGTATGTGTACACGTTTATGCCCATAGGGCTGTCTTTAATTATTATTTGTTGTAGAGGCTCATCCTCTGGTGTCTACCTATCTATTTTAGAATTTACTGACATTAAATGTTAAGTTTTATCCCTCTGTTCCGCTGGATCATGCATACATTAAATGAGCCATTTTTCCCTTATCTGTGGTGTATGGGACAGCAAATTAATACTTAACCCCTTAAGGACTCAGCCCTATTTCACCTTAAGGACTTGGCCATTTTTTGCAAATCTGACCAGTGTCCCTTTGAGTGCTGATAACTTTAAAACATTAGTAAGAAGCAGGGCGGCACTACCTTCTTTAAATTCGCGGTGCACGTGTCCGTGGAATGGCGTCCAGACAAACGTTTCAAAGGAAAGGACCGGCACTTCGCTGATGTAGATCACAATGTAGATTTATTCAGTCACATATTCAAATGGCATAGTGACACGTTTCAGCACAGGTGTGCTTTCATCAGACTGCATAAAACATCTTACACTCCAGCTATTTATACATAAATGAAACACAAAGGAACTGACATCATCAAAGAAGCTCCGCCTCCCTCATTAAATAAAATTCGCATATCAAATAATCGCAATGAAAAATTCGCATTGAAAAATTCGCAATTGAAAATTCGCAATTGAAAAATTCGCAACTGAAAATTCGCAATTGAAAATTGAAAATTCGCAATTGAAAATTCGCAACTGAAAATTCGCAATTGAAAATTCGCAAAAAACATATCCACTCTATACTGGCGAAGATTTTCAGTCACATAGTCCATTCTTGCAGTGATTAATCACGCTGAAGAAAAAAAGAAAGAAATATATTTATCAGATTGCATAAGGCCGAATGCCTTATAGGAAGCAGGACACATTGTACTCACGATTGAGGCCCCTGGGCTCCATTGTCTGAAGACGATGGATCCAGTAAGCCTCCCTTTTCAATAACAATTTATTTCTGTCACCCCCTCGACGGGGTAATGATACACCTTCAATAATCTGATACCTCAACTGCGAGATGTTGTGTTTTTTATCATAAAAATGAAGGGGTATTGGGAGTAATAAATTCTGTTTACGGATAGTAGATTTGTGTTTACTTAGTCTGTCCTTCATTCTCATTGAGGTTTCCCCCACATATAGTAATCCACATGGACATTTAAGAATGTAAACCACAAATCTACTATCACAAGTGAACGTGCCCCTTATTGGAATATTTTCACCTGAGTGAGGGTGGGAGAAACATGAACCCTTTATAACGCTGGAACAATTAACACAGTTTAAGGGTCCATTCACACGTCCTGTTTTTTTTCATCCTGAAAAACGGTCCGTTTTTTGCGGATCCGTTGTTCCTGAAAATGTTTCCGTATGTCATCCGTTTTTTGCGGATCCGCAAAAAACGGGAGCATGTATACATTTCAATAATCAAATAAAGTTGTTTGGATTTCTTTGAAAAAAAATTGAAAAAAAAAAATAAAAAAATTAGTTATGTGTTTCCAGGAACGGAATCCGCAAAAAACGGATGACATACGGAATGACATCCGAATGTCATCCGTTTTTTGCGGATCCATTGACTTTGTATTGTACCAGGATCCGATTTTTCAGGACAAGAATAGGACATGTTTTATATTTAAACGGACATGCGGAACGGAACAACGGAAACGGACAGCACACATTGTGCTGTCCGATTTTTTCCAGGACCCATTGAAAATGAATGGGTCCAGATCTGGTCCTGATCTGTTCCTGAAAAAACGGAATAGATCAGGAAAGAAAAAACGGACGTGTGAATGGACCCTAAACAAGGAAAAGTGCCCCGTCTAGGTGTAGATAAAGTACTCTGTCCTCTTTCTATTTTATTACTTCCCACATCCGCCCGGACTATTTTATCCCTAATATTTTCTGCCCGTTTATAGCATATCATGGGTGGCCTCTGGAACTCTCCTATCCGTGGATAGGACTTGGATAATATGTGCCAATGTTGATTAACAATAGTCCTAAGGCGCTGGGACCAGGGATGGTATTTAATCACTAAGGGGATCCTTGTTTCTTTCTTAGTTCTATCTGGTGGTGTAGTCTCAGCTTTATTACGCTGTATTTTCAATAAATCAGGGGGGTAGCCTCGCTCTCTAAATTTATTAGTCATATCGTCTAATCTTGTTTGACACATATCCCTATCACTAACGATCCGTCTAACCCTCTGGTATTGGGAATATGGGATAGATTCCTTGATGGTTGCTGGGTGACTACTTGAAAAGGACAGCAAACTGTTCCTATCCGTTGGTTTCACGAATAAATCCGTCTGTATTTTACCTTCTTTGTCCCTAGTCACCCAGGTATCCAAAAAGGAAATTTTATCAGAACTATGGTGTACAGTGAATTTAAGTTCATCCCAGATGGAATTTAAATACGTGGTAAATTCCATAAGGGATCGGACGTCGCCCCGCCATACGCAAAAAATATGCAATGTTGATGATATAGAGGGCTAGAGTAAACAAATTGACACTCGAAAAAAGCCATATATGTATTTGCGTATGGCGGCGCGACGTTCGATCCCATCGCGGTCCCACGGCACTGCTGGTAAAAGGAATCTTGAAACAAAAAATAATTTTGCTCAAGAACTATTTTCAAAAGTTCCAGAAAAAATTCCCTTTCTGCCTTTTTGTATGTGCTTGTGCCTAAGAGACCCGCGACTGCATTGATTCCCTTTTCATGAATAATAGATGTATAAAGGCTGCACACGTCTAAAGTGACGAATATGCAGCCTTCATCCACCTGGAGAGAGCTAATTTCAGATAGAAAGTGGCCAGTATCTCGAATATACGATGGTGCTAGTTTAGTTAGAGGGGTTAATACCCTCTCCAAAAAAATAGCTGGATTTGAAAGTATGGAGTCGGTGGACGCCACTATCGGGCGACCTGGTGGATTAATTAGTGACTTATGCACTTTTGGTAGAGTATAAAACACCGGGGTAATCGGATGTTGATTTATAAGAAAGTCCCCCAATTTGGCGTCCACCACTCCATTCTCTTTGGCTTTATCTACCACTTGCTGTAAGATTTCTTTAATATGGTAGACTGGATCACTATTTAATATTTTATAAGTACTACTATCCTGTAATTGTTGTAAAATTTCGCTTACATAATATTCTTTGTCTAAGATAACGATGGCCCCCCCCCCCCCCCTTATCTGCAGGTTTTATTATTAAGGATTTCTCCTTTAATAAAGAGTCAAGGGCATGTTTCTCCTCCACAGGTAAATTATAATGGACATGTAACTTTCCTTGTTTACATTGTTGCAACAATTTATCCACATCATTTTGCACCAATTTAACAAATGTCTCCACTGGATGATATGTCCTGGGAGGTGTATAATTACTTTTTACTCTCAAATTAAACTGTTTAACAGTTAACATAGTAGTAACAGAGCTATCCTCCACCTGTGCCACATCATCAGTAGTTTCATTACCACCAAATTGAGCTTTTAGACGTAAATTACGAAAAAAACGATGTAAGTCAGTGTCCAAGGTGAACGTATCAAAGTTCCCGGTCGGGCTGAAAGTAGTCACCCAGCAACCATCAAGGAATCTATCCCATATTCCCAATACCAGAGGGTTAGACGGATCGTTAGTGATAGGGATATGTGTCAAACAAGATTAGACGATATGACTAATAAATTTAGAGAGCGAGGCTACCCCCCTGATTTATTGAAAATACAGCGTAATAAAGCTGAGACTACACCACCAGATAGAACTAAGAAAGAAACAAGGATCCCCTTAGTGATTAAATACCATCCCTGGTCCCAGCGCCTTAGGACTATTGTTAATCAACATTGGCACATATTATCCAAGTCCTATCCACGGATAGGAGAGTTCCAGAGGCCACCCATGATATGCTATAAACGGGCAGAAAATATTAGGGATAAAATGATGTGGGAAGTAATAAAATAGAAAGAGGACAGAGTACTTTATCTACACCTAGACGGGGCACTTTTCCTTGTTTAAACTGTGTTAATTGTTCCAGCGTTATAAAGGGTTCATGTTTCTCCCACCCTCACTCAGGTGAAAATATTCCAATAAGGGGCACGTTCACTTGTGATAGTAGATTTGTGGTTTACATTCTTAAATGTCCATGTGGATTACTATATGTGGGGGAAACCTCAATGAGAATGAAGGACAGACTAAGAAAACACAAATCTACTATCCGTAAACAGAATTTATTACTCCCAATACCCCTTCATTTTTATGATAAAAAACACAACATCTCGCAGTTGAGGTATCAGATTATTGAAGGTGTATCATTACCCCGTCGAGGGGGTGACAGAAATAAATTGTTATTGAAAAGGGAGGCTTACTGGATCCATCGTCTTCAGACAATGGAGCCCAGGGGCCTCAATCGTGAGTACAATGTGTCCTGCTTCCTATAAGGCATTCGGCCTTATGCAATCTGATAAATATATTTCTTTCTTTTTTTCTTCAGCGTGATTAATCACTGCAAGAATGGACTATGTGACTGAAAATCTTCGCCAGTATAGAGTGGATATGTTTTTTGCGAATTTTCAATTGCGAATTTTCAGTTGCGAATTTTCAATTGCGAATTTTCAATTGCGAATTTTCAGTTGCGAATTTTTCAATTGCGAATTTTCAATTGCGAATTTTTCAATGCAAATTTTTCATTGCGATTATTTGATATGCAAATTTTATTTAATGAGGGAGGCGGAGCTTCTTTGATGATGTCAGTTCCTTTGTGTTTCATTTATGTATAAATAGCTGGAGTGTAAGATGTTTTATGCAGTCTGATGAAAGCACACCTGTGCTGAAACGTGTCACTATGCCATTTGAATATGTGACTGAATAAATCTACATTGTGATCTACATCAGCGAAGTGCCGGTCCTTTCCTTTGAAACTTTAAAACACTTTGACTTATCCAGGCCATTTTGAGATTGTTTTTTCGTCACATATTGTACTTCATGACACTGGTAAAATGAAGTAAAAAAAAATATTTTTTTTGCATAAAAAAATACCTAATTTACCAAATATTTGGAAAAATTAGCAAATTTCAAAGTTTCAGTTTCTCTACTTCCGTAATACATAGTACTACCCCCAAAAATTGTGATGACTTTACATTCCCCATATGTCTACTTCATGTTTGAATTATTTTGGGAATGAAAATTTATTTTTTGGGGATGTTACAAGGCTTAGAAGTTTAGAAGCAAATCTTGAAATTGTTCACAAATTTACAAAAACCCAATTTTTAGGGGCCACTACAGGTCTGAAGTCACTTTGTGAGGTTAACATGCTAGAAACCGCCCAAAAATGACCCCATTCTATAAACTACACCCCTCAAGGTATTCAAAACTGATTTTACAAACTTCGTTAACCCTTTAGGTGTTGCACAAGAGTTATTGGCAAATGGGGATGAAATTTGAGATTTTATTTTTTTTGCCTAATTTTCCATTTTAACCCATTTTTTCCACTAACAAAGCAAGGGTTAACAGCCAAACAAGACTGTATCTTTATTGACCTGACTCTGCCATTTACAGAAACACCCCATATGTGGCCGTAAACTACTGTACGGCCACACAGCGGGGCGTAGAGGAAAAGGTGCGCTGTATGGTTTTTGGAAGCCAGATTTTGCTGGACTGATTTTTTGACACCATGTCCCATTTGAAGCCCCCCTGATGCACCCCTAGAGTAGAAACTCCATAAAAGTGACCCCATCTAAGAAACTACACCCCTCAAGGTATTCAACTGGATCGACACAGCCTTGTGTGTAAACAAGGGTGTACCTCCTTAATATATATACCAACAAAAGAGAACTGGTACTGATAAATACCCAATAAAATTAAATCTTTATTTTGACATAAAAACATAGACATAAATACATAAATGTAGAGACCGTGCAGAGTGCCTGCAGAGAACCGTCCACAATCAACACCGTGATCACAGATGGCAGATCATTCAATATTCCACAATTATCGTGTGAGACTCTGTATATGAATTGTCTAGGTCAGCATATACTTATACAAGCTGTCTCTAGCTGTGAATATAATTCTCTCTCACTATAGGTGCATCTGGCATAACTGTGACAAGGGTATAGATAACATCAGTGGTTAGTGCCATGTAAGCACCATAGCACATCGCATAGATGCTATTGTATTGGCACTAGACCGATCTGAGTTCCTCTCTTACCCGATATCCAGTGATATTGATGTGGGCTGTCTCTGGCTGGCGTGATCCTCGACGCACGTTTCGCTAATGCTTCATCAGGAGGATTTACGGTGTTGATTGTGGACTGTTCTCTGCAGGCACTCTGCACGGTCTCTACATTTATGTATTTTTGTCTATGTTTTTATGTCAAAATAAAGATTTAATTTTATTGGGTATTTATCAGTACCAGTTCTCTTTTGTTGGTATACCCCTGAAGGTATTCAAAACTGATTTTACAAACTTTGTTAACCCTTTAGGTGTTGCACAAGATTTAATGGAAAATAGAGATACAATTTCAAAATTTAACTTTTTGGCAGATTTTCAATTTTAATATTTTTTTTTCCAGTTAAAAAGCAAGGGTTAATAGCCAATCAAAACTCATTATTTATGGCCCTGATTCTGTAGTTTACAGAAACACCCCATATGTGGTCGTAAACTGCTGTACGGGCACACGGCAGGGCGCAGAAGGAAAGGAATGCCATATGGTTTTTGGAAGGAAGATTTTGCTGGACTGTTTTTTTTGACACAATGTCCCATTTGAAGCCCCCCTGATGCACCTCTAGAGTAGAAACTCCAAAAAAGTGACCCCATTTTAGAAACTACGGGATAGGGTGGCAGTTTTTTGGGTACTAGTTTAGGGTACATATGATTTTTGGTTGCTCTATATTACACTTTTTGTGTGGCAAGTTAACAAGAAATAGCTTTTTTGGCAGTTTTTTTTGTGTTATTTAAATTACATTCATCTGACAGGTTAGATCATGTGGTAATTTTATAGAGCAGGTTGTCACGGACGCGGCAATACTTAATATGTATACAATTTTTTTTTATGTAAGTTTTACACAATGATTTCATTTTTAAAACAAATAAAATGTTTTAGTGTCTCCATAGTCTAAGAGCCATTGTTTTTTCAGTTTTTGGGCGATTATCTTAAGTAGGGTCTTAAGCATATTTTGCGGGATGAGATGACGGTTTGAATGGCACTATTTTGGGGTGCATATGACTTTTTGATCGCTTGCTATTGCACTTTTTGTGACGTAAGATGACAAAAAATTGCTTTTTTACACCGTTTTTATATTTATTTTTTTACGGCAGTCGTCTGAGGGGTTAGGTCATGTGATATTTTCATAGAGCTGGTCGATGCGTCGATACCTAATATGTATACTTTTTTATTTATTTATTTAAGTTTTACACAATGATTTCATTTTTGAAACAAACAAAATCATGTTTTAGTGTTTCCATAGTCTAAGAGCCATAGTTTTTTCAGTTTTTGGGCGATTATCTTGGGTAGGGTATGATTTTTGCGGGATGAGATGACGGTTTGATTGGTACTACTTTGGCGTACATGCAACTTTTTTGATCACTTTTATTACTTTTTTGGGGAAGTAAGGTGGGCAAAATTTCAATTTTCTCATAGTTTTAATTTTTTTTATTTTTATGGCGTTCACCGTGCGGGGAAAGTAACATGACCGTTTTATAGATCAGGTTCTTACGGACGCGGCGATACCTAATATGTGTCGTGTTTTTTTTTTTTTTTATTCAGTGATGAATGCTTTTTTTATCTTAACTTTCTTCACTTTTTTTTAACATTTTTGTGACCCAGACCCACTTGGTTCTTGAAGATCCAGTGGGTCTGATGTCTGTATAATACAGTACAGTAAACTATATAGGGTACTGTACTGTATTTTACTTACACTTTGTCTGAACAGATCTATGCCTTTAGCATAGATCTGTTCAGCACCATGGACAGCAGGATGCCTGAGAAGGCGTCCTGTTGCCATGGGAACCTTCCCCGTCTGCCCAGTTATGGCCACAACTCCGCAGATGGGGGAAGGTAAGGACGGGGCTGTCGGGGGTCTGTCTGGGGGCTCTCTCCCTCTCCATCGGGGGGATGCAAAGGCACAGCAGCCTCCCGATGGGAAAGGGAGGGTGCTCCCTGAGCTGTTAACCTTTTCCATTCATCGGTCCGTACGGACCACGGTATGGAAAGGGTTAAACGGCTGACATTGCATCACCGATGTCAGCCGTTTATACCAGGGTGTCAGCAATGTGCTGACACCCTGGTATAACCACTGTCCACCAACCATTATTCAAAGGGAGGCGGACGGGGGATCGCGATCCCGCCTGCTGCACCTCCCGCACCGCCTGTGACACCCCCCCTGCACCACCCGCCCACATAATATTATTCAGGGGTGCAGGGGGGGTTAATAAAACTTTATTTGGGGCATTTTAAAGTTTGATCAGAATCGGCTGAAAGCGCAGCAAACCACGTTTTGCTGCAATCGCCGATACGGGGGGTTTGCTGCGGTTTGCTGCGATCGCCGATACGAGGCGTTGTGACAGGATGCCGGCTGAATGATTTCAGCCGGCATCCCGTTCGGATTAACCCCCGGGGCGCCGCAATCTTATTTTAAACTCATGACGTACCGGTACGTCATGGGTCCTTAAGGACTCGGAAAACATGCCGTACCGGTACGTCATGCGTCCCTAAGGGGTTAAAAAAAAAGTAGCAGAGTTTATTAGAAAAATTCTTAAGTCAAAAACCCTGCAGCACAGCCTATGTTTATCTTGCCTTGGCCCATAGCAACCAACACCATCCTGTTCTAGATTTAGCTGACAGTTTTACTCATTCCATTGCCTAAAATCAGTTTAAAAATGTTAGGTTGCAACTGAATAGGGTTTGTTAAAGCCATTCACTTATTGTACTATACAGAATTTCATTATGGATTCAGCTACATAAATTCCTTAACAAAAATGCGATGTGTGAACCCATCCCGAGGAGCCATGTATTGATCTATTTGATTGAATGTCTGAAATTGATGATAGATTCTCTTCAGTTACAATGAATTACCATGTCAAAAAAATTCTGTTGGCCTTAACTTTTAATTTGTCTTTGATGAAGCTCTTAAGAAAAATATTACATAAATTTTAGTCTATATATGTATGCCTAATTCGTATTTTTTTTTTTACAGAAAGCAAAGATGAACTTGCTAAAACAATGACATGACAGAACAAAAAAGATCTAAAGAAGAAGCTAATGTTGTCAATGTCAAAGGTGTACCATTTTTGTAACATGGATATAAACAAGAATACATTATTACTAAATTCCCTATTTTGAATAAATTTGATTTGAATGAATATGTAATCTTGCATTTTTCAAAGGGAGTTACCATATACAGAGCAGACAGCCTTTGTATTATATAATATGAGCAGAATCAGTCAAATTATTTCCTTCTTTAATAAACTTCATAAAAATATATATAATTTTGTGTAATAAATGTAAAATATGCTTGTGGTTTCAGGAACATCTTTATTATAATGATTTTGTCATGTTTTCAAATATTCTGGTAATTAGTCACATTCATGTCAGAATAAAACTAATGCCCATTTTACATATTGTAATTCTAGTCATTCAAATTGTATACAGGTTTGGTTTCTGGACAGTCTACATAATGTTAATAAATGGAAGCTGTAACATTTTATACACTTTCAAATATTCTTATCAGAGATGAGCAAACTTCTCAAAAATGAGATTCGGACAGTTCGCCGAATTCCCCAAAAATAATTGATTCAATCTAAATTTGTTTGTGGCTGCTGAGAGCCTGCAGAACACTCCATTGCAGAAACATGAATAGGGAGTCCGCTGTGCTAGTGAACAGTACTATGAGTCAGTATGACCTGGGAAGATAGACGTCACTCTTAGAATCACTTCACACTTCACTTATTTGATCAGTTATGGGCCCAAAACTGACCAAGTAACTCAATAACTCAGCCTTACAGGTCAATGTTAGAATCAGGTATAAAGAACCATGCAGTGGCCCAAGATTCTTCTATTGAGTGAAAGAGCACACTCTTTTTACACTATCCTCATCTAATTCCACATAGATTTCTACAGAACCTGTTTTGTTACATGCTGAGACAAGTAGTGTCCCCCTGACAGAGTGGAGAGGGTATCAGCAGTAAGTTTGTGTTGATGTCACTGATTATTTTGCCCTTCTTCTGATCTGTCATAAGTATGAGATGAGCGAATTTCTAAAAAAATTTATTCGGCTGGTTAGCTGAACTTTCCGAAAAAATTTGCTTCGATACGAATATAATTGTGGCGAATCACAATAAAAAAACGGCTATTTCCAGGCTGCATAGAGCTGCATATGAGTGTAGGACACTGTGCCTTGCAGTAACATGTATAGGGAGCTGGGGTAGTAAAATAATACTGTCAGTCAGTATGAAATGCAGATAACAGGCATCGCTATTAGAATCACACTGCACACTTCACTTATTTGGGCAGTCACGGGGCCAAAACCGTCCAAATAACTCAAGTATTTACTCAACCTTACAGGTTGATGTTATGTAAAGAAAAAGCACATTCTCTCTGCTGAATATTGACAATTTGGGTGTCACTATGCAAGCAAGTGAGCATGCAGTGGGCCATTTGTGCAAGTGACTCGGAGGGACTCCCTGTCTCCATCTCTACTGCATACTGCCACAGTGTGTCCAGATCCTCTGTCTCATCTTCCTCATCGTCCTTTAGTTCCTCTGGCTGCTCCTGCTCCTTCTGTCCTGTTAGCTGAGTAGAAAAACCACCCATTTGGCTACACAATGCCTGTGCTCCAATGTCCTCCTCCCGCTTCTTTTCCAGTTCAGCCCCCATAGGGCTCATGTGGCCGTGAGATTGAGGAGCCAACATTCCTGTCCTCTTACCAGACATTGTTACCACCATCTGTTCCAGGACATGAAGCAGTGGAATGACGATGTTCATCCCGTAGTCCTGGCAACTGACAAATAATGTGGCATACTCAAAGGGCCTGAGCAAACGGCAGGTGTCATGCATGAGCTGCCAGTAGCTGACATCGAAGTTATACAGGGGAGTACTCCTATCCGCTTGCATCATCAAGAAATTGTCGATGTCTTTTCTCTGTTCGTATAGTCGGTCCAACATATGGAGGGTGGAATTCCAACAAGTGGAAACGTTGCAGATCAGCCTATGTTGTGGGATGCTGTTCTGCCGCTGCAACTCAAGGAGGGTATGCTTTGCGGTATACGAGTGGTTGAAGTGCATGCAAAGTTTCCTGGCCATTTTTAAGATGTCTTGCAGATGGGTGGAACCACTGGACAACCAGATTGAACACGTGTGCCGTGCAGGCCACATGGATCAACCTTCCTTGATGCAGCGCTGACACAATGTTCTTTCCATTGTCGGTCACCATAGTTCCGATTTTGAGTTGTCGGGGAGAAAGCCAGGTTTTGATTTCTTGATGCATCACACGGAGCAGTTGCTCTCCTGTGTGACTTTGTTTGCCAAGGCAAGCCAGGTGCATAACAGCATGACACTGCCGAGCCCTGCACATGTGGTATGCTGGAGGGGCACTGTGACTTGTCCCTGCAGTGGAGGCTGAGGACATGGTGGAGGATGAGAAGGTGGACATTGTCGCAGGACCAATGGCATGACAACGTGGAGGAGGAAGCGGCGTGACCTGTCCAAGTTGTTGGTGTGGCTGTGCAGGAACCACATTCCCCTAAGTGGGCTGTAAAGGACATGTATTGTCCCTGCCCGAGACACGTCAGCGCTGCCGTGCACTTTGGCAGACACTGACAGGTTCAAGGTTTGGCCCACCTTCTGTTCTACATGTGTGTTCAGGGATGGTACTGCCTTTTTCACAAAGAAATGATGGCTTGGGACTCTCCACTTCGGCTTGGCACAAGCCATCAGTTCTCTGAAAGGTGCAGAGTCCACCACTTGGAAAGGGAGGGACTGAAGCACCAGCAACTTGGACAGGAGCACGTTCAGCTTCTGCGCTGTTGGATGTGTGCACACATACTGTTGTCTCTTGGTAATTACTTCAGTGATTGATTGCTTAAAGAATGACTAATGAGGAATAGGAGCAGGAGCATCTGGACAGAAAGCTCCCTTTGGCTGAGGTGGTGGTGCCTTGACTGGCTGAAACTGGGAGCGTGCCACTGAGTAATGTAGCGGTTGCTGCGGCAGGCTGGACCACCACATCGGAGCCACGGTTCTCCCAAGCCACTGTATGGCGACACTGCATATGTTGACGCAGGGCTGTAGTGCAAACATTGGCACTCTGGCCACTCTTCACCTTCTGCCCATAGATGCGACATATGGCCATGTTCACCTTCTCTGGTGCTTTGAAAACAACTGCCACAACGCCTAGTAGGTGATTTTTAGCGCAAATAACAACAAAACGACCTGCGTAAATATTTATCGTATTGTATTCAAATAGGCCACTAAATGATATCAGTGCAGTTAACAGCAAAAGTGACCTGCGTATATATTTCCTATATATCTTTTTCCACAGATAAAAGCCACTAAATGCTTTTCAACATAGCACTTGCACCCCAATAACTAATTGCTGGAATGACAGAGCTGTATTATGAGACTATCTGGATCCCCAAGTAATGTTTCCCTGCACTTGTAAATCTCTTTTTTTATAGGGCTGTGACATCACTGGGCTGTCTGGCTGCTGATTGGCTGCATGCATGGCATTAAGGATCATACCGCCTTCCTAGAGTTCCTTGCACATGCCCTCACACGTGTAGCTGCCATTTTAGTCGCCATTGTAGCCGGCTAGTCGCCATGTTAGGAGAAATTCAAATTTGTTACCACGAAGCCTGAGGAAATTCGCATTAGTTCAGAATCAAATTTTTCCTGGAATTCAGAACAAATTCGACTTTGTCAGCTTTGAGTCGCTCATCTCTAGTCATAAGAACAACTTAAAAAAAAAACGGATTCCATCTTTTGAGCTCCTCCTTCACATGGACTGCATTTGGTCTGTAATCCATAAGTATTGCTAATGCAACAAAAAACAAGAGTGGATCCAAAACAGAGATGACACGTGAATGAAATATTTGCATGTCTTCTATGTTTTGTACCCACTACTGCTTTTGGCTTCCAAATCATGATCCAATCCCGATGCAATATAGGGAGCATGCAATATAGGCCTTACAGCTGCACCAAAGACAGAATCCATTGTGTTTCTAATTTTTCCATCCTTCTGACTGATCAAAGGAAGGGAAAAATAAATAGTGATGTCAACAAGGCCAAACAGGGACAATAACGGCTCTGTCATAGAGTGGGGAGGGTGGCAACAGTATGATGAGTCAACACAATGGCTTAGTCACAGATTGGTGAGGTAGCAACAGCATGAGGAGTCAACAGAGTGACCCAGTCACAGAGTGCTGAGGTGGCAACAGCATGAGGGGTCAATACAGTGGCCCAGTGACAGGGTGGTGAGTTGGCAACAGCATAAGGAGTCAACACAGTGGCCAAGGATTAATGGAAGTAGGTATATATCAACTAAATACACCCCAAAACTAGTTGTATCAGGCCACAAATTCACCCCAGAAGCAAGGATGAATGGAAGTACTTATATATACAGTACAGACCAAAAGTTTGGACACACCTCATTCAAAGAGTTTTCTTTATTTCCATGACTATGAAAATTTTAGATTCACACTGAAGGCATCAAAACTATGAATTAACACATGTGGAATTATATACATAACAAAAAAGTGTGAAACAACTGAAAATATGTCATATTCTAGGTTCTTCAAAGTAGCCACCTTTTGCTTTGATTACTGCTTTGCACACTCTTGGCATTCTCTTGATGAGCTTCAAGAGGTAGTCACCTGAAATGGTCTTTCAACAGTCTTGAAGGAGTTCCTAGAGATGCTTAGCGCTTGTTGGCCCTTTTGCCTTCACTCTGCGGTCCAGCTCACCCCAAACCATCTCGATTGGGTTCAGGTCCGGTGACTGTGGAGGCCAGGTCATCTGGCGCAGCATCCCATCACTCTCCTTCATGGTCAAATAGCCCTTACACAGCCTGGAGGTGTGTTTGGGGTCATTGTCCTGTTTAAAAATAAATGATGGTCCAACTAAACGCAAACCGGATGGAATAGCATGCCGCTGCAAGATGCTGTGGTAGCCATGCTGATTCAGTATGCCTTCAATTTTGAATAAATCCCCAACAGTGTCACCAGCAAAGCACCCCCACACCATCACACCTCCTCCTCCATGCTTCACGGTGGGAACCAGGCATGTAGAGTCCATCCGTTCACCTTTTCTGCGTTGCACAAAGACACGGTGGTTGGAACCAAAGATCTCAAATTTGGACTCATCAGACCAAAGCACAGATTTCCACTGGTCTAATGTCCATTCCTTGTGTTCTTTAGCCCAAACAAGTCTCTTCTGCTCATTGCCTATCCTTAGCAGTGGTTTCCTAGCAGATATTCCACCATGAAGGCCTGATTCACACAGTCTCCTCTTAACAGTTGTTCTAGAGATGTGTCTGCTGCTAGAACCCTGTGTGGCATTGACCTGGTCTCTAATCTGAGCTGCTGTTAACCTGCGATTTCTGAGGCTGGTGACTCGGATGAACTTATCCTCCGCAGCAGAGGTGACTCTTGGTCTTCCTTTCCTGGGGCGGTCTGCATATGAGCCAGTTTCTTTGTAGCGCTTGATGTTTTTTGTGGCAAGAAATCCCACTTATTAAACCTGACAGGGCACACCTGTGAAGTGAAAACAATTTCAGGTGACTACCTCTTGAAGCTCATCAAGAGAATGCCAAGAGTGTGCAAAGCAGTAATCAAAGCAAAAGGTGGCTACTTTGAAGAACCTAGAATATGACATATTTTCAGTTGTTTCACACTTTGTTATGCATATAATTCCACATGTGTTAATTCACAGTTTTGATGCCTTCAGTGTGAATCTACAATTTTCGTAGTCATGAAAATAAAGAAAACGCTTTGAATGAGAATGTTTTTCCAAACTTTTGGTCTGTACTGTATATGAAATAAATACAACCCCAAACTGTTTGTTTCAGACCGCACTTTCAGTACAGAAGCAGGGGTGAATGGATGTACTTTTATATATTTAAAATAAATGCACCCCAAAACTGGTTATATCAGGCAGCAAATTCTCCCCAGAAGAAAGAAAGAATGAAAGGTAAATAAACCCCAAAACTGTTTGGATCAGACCACACTTGCAGTAGCAAGGGTGAATGGAAATACTTAGAAATATGAAATAAATGCACCAGAAAATTTTTGTATCAGACCTCATATTCACCCCAGAAGCAAGGATGAATGGACGTACTTCAAATAAATCAGACTGCAAATTCACCCTAGAAGCAAGGCGAATGGAAGTGCCTTGCAAAAGTATTCACCCCCTTGACTTTTTTTCGTATTTTGGTGCCTCACAACCTTTAATTAACATGGATTGTTTGAGGATTTACATCATTTAATTTCCAGAGCATGCCCACAACTTTGAAGATTGTGAAGCAAACAAAGTGCATAACTATTTACCCCCCTAAAGTCAATACTTTGTAGAGCCACCTTTTGCGGCTATTACAGCTCCAAGTCACTTGTTTGCAAGTCATATCCTTGTATTTAGCACCATCCATCTTTCCCTCAACTCTGACCAGTTTCCCATTCCTGGCTACTGAAAAACATCCCCACAGCATGATGCTGACACCACCATGTTTCACTGTGGGGATGGTGTTCTTTGGGTGATGTGATGTGTTGGGTTTGCGCCAGACACAGGGTTTTCTTTGATGGCTGATAAGTTAAATTTTAGTCTCTTCAGACCAGAGCACTTTTCTACAGACATTTGGGGAGTCTCTCACATGCCTTTTCACAAACTCACAATGTGCCTTTTTTTTTTTTTTTTTCGCTGAAAGTAATGGCTTTCTTCTGGCCACTCTACCATAAAGCCCAACTCTTTGGAGCGTACAGCTCATTGTCGTCCTACGTACAGATACTCCAGTCTCTGCTGTTAAACTCTACAGCTCCTCCAGGGTTACCTCAGGTCTCTGTTATGCCTCTCTGATTAATGCCCTCTTTAGTGGGCGGCCGTCTGTTGGCAGGTTTGCTGTTGTGCTATGTTCTTTACATTTGGTTATGATAGATTTAATAATGGTGCTCCTGGGGATCATCAAAGATTTCTATATTTTTTTTATAACCTAACCCTGACTTGTACTTGTCAACAACATTGTCCCTTACTTGTTTGGAGAGTTCCTTGGTCTTCATGGCAGTGTTTGGTTAGTGATGCCTCTTGCTTAGGTGTTGCAGCCTCTGCGGACTTTCAAAATAGGTGTGTATATGTAATGACAGATTATGTGACACTTAGATTGCACACAGGAAGACATAATTTCACTAATTATGTGACTTCAGAAGGTAATTGGTTGCACCAGAGCTTTCTATGGGCTTCCTAACAAAGGGGGTGAATACATACGCACATGCCGATTTTCTGTTTTCTATTTCTAAACAATACTTTTATTTATATATTTTTCTCATTTCACTTAACCAACTTAGACTATTGTGTTCTGATCCATCACATAAAATTTAGATTAACAAAATTAACAAAACATTGAACTTAAGGCTTTAATGTAGCAAAATACAAAAAAAAGTCAAGAGGTTAAATAGTTTTGCAAGGCACTGTGTGTGTGTGTATATATATATATATATATATATATATATATATATAATAAATACACCCAAAAACTGTTTGTATGAGGCCACAAATTCACCCCAGAAGCAAGGATGATTGGACGTACTTTATATATTTAAAATAAATACACCCCAAAACTGGTTGTATCAGGCCCAAATTCACCCCAGAAGAAAGGAAGAATGGCAGTAGTTATATATTAACTAAATAAACCCCAAAACTGTTTGTATCAAAACACACTTTTATACAGAAGCAAGGATAAATGGAGGTAGTTATTTATAAACTAAATAAACCCCAAAACTGGTTGTATCAGACAGCACTTTTATTACAGAAGCAAGGGTGAATGGAAGTAGCTATATATCAACTTAATACACACCAAAACTGGTTGTATCAGACAGCACTTTCGACCCAATAACAGATGCTAGGATTACTGGAATTACTGTTTTAAAGAATACAAACAGCCTAAAATCTGTAGTAATAGAACACTTTTAGTGAGGCCTCTTGAATGGGTCTGCAAATCCAAAAATTCAGTGCGGTGCGGAACAGAAGCATTGAACGCACCCCCAGGGAAGCACTACAGAGTACTTCATTGGGGTTCCGATCCGTGCTTCCTTTCCGCAAAAAAATTGTTCTATCTTTTTGCGGAACAGACGTATCAGGGACCCTTTCAAGTTGAATGGGTCTGTATCCGTCCCGGCTGCTGCACGGACACTGCCCTGCATTGGGGACCGCAAATTGCACGGAACCAATACGTTAGTGTGCAAGAGGCCTAACCCCAATTAGTATAGCAAGGTGTAATAGAATAGCTCCCATTACCTAGGCTTTACACTCTCCTATTGGAAGAGAATAGAGAAGGACTGCACCCCGCGTGTGTAAGCTGTTTTTCGGAGAGTGCCCCTAATTGTCAGGGATCGTAACTCACCAGATCAGGTTGTGCATGGCAGGCACAATGCTGGGAAGCATATCTAGAATAGCTTGTGCGGTACCGAAGCAGCTCCCTTCTGTCGTGGGCATCCAGAATAGGTCCCGATGATCAGAGATACGTTTAGGGAAAAAATGGCAGTACTACTGGGGTGCTAAGATTTAACCAAACTTTATTTTAGTATAAAACTAGACATAAACAAAGTGATCAGTTTTTAGTTTAGCTATGCGTTTCACAGACACTCTGTCGGCTTCTTCAGGCTGACCCAGAGGAATGGCACACACAAGAATTTACACAAATAAACAGGAAATTACATCATTGGATTGACAAGTTCAGTCCACAAATGCGTTTAGTAGCATAAATAATGAATTAAAAACTGAATGAAACATTGTGCAAATATATTATATAAAGACAAATAATTAATAATATATAAATATATATATTGTGGGGTTTCGCTCTTGTATATAGGGTAAGCGAGCGCAGTACAGAGACAAAATAAAAGTTCTTAACCTAAAACGTCAGTGTTTATTCACACTTGAGGCAATTGCACAAAACAGCACGTAACTTTGCAGTCTTGGTGTTAATTCACACACAATGGAAAGTTCATATAACACAAGTCACTTTGCTGACAGTTCGTAGTCCACATCAGTCTTTAGGGGGCCTGTTTCCCCAGCGTGCGGCTCTCAGCCCTCCAGCACAGCACAACGCCTTAGTACCCAAAGACAGAGACATCTCTGCTGAGCCCAGCTGACTATTTAAGGACAGCCAGGTGCTGCCAAAACCCAGACCGGCACTTAAACTCCAATCCAGTATTTGACCTCACCTGGCTGGAAATCAGCCTAGCCGCACATGCTGGGAGGAAAATACCTGCCTTGCCAGACACAACCCCTCACTGTGTCACATACCCCCCCTCTTTGTTAAACCCTGAGGGTGTGGACACACGCCATACAATGCACCCAGGACAGGGCATCCACGTTTCCCTGCAACCAGTCTGCTTTGTGTTCTACTGAGAACTTAAAGTTCTGCAGAGAAAAAAGCCATCTGGTGACTTGGGCATTCCTGTCTTTGGCCTGGCTCATCCACTTGAAAGGGGAGTGGTCGGTCAACAGGCGGAACTTTCTCCCGAAACAAATAGTAGTGGAGAGACTCGAGTGCCCACTTGATAGCCAGGCACTTTCTCTCCACTATACTGTACCTGGTTTCGGCTGGGGTGAGCTTGTGGCTTAGGAAGACAACAGGATGTTCCTCCCCATTGACTTCCTGAGACAGTACAGCACCGAGGCCAACTTCAGAGGCATCCGTTTGTACCACGAACTCCCTCTCGAAGTCGAGGGCATCACCAAAACCGGTAACCCACACAGGGCCAACTTCAAAGCTGCAAAAGACTCTTCCGCCCGATCATCCCAGCGAACCATCACTGATTTTTGTCCCTTCAAGAGCCCTGTCAAGGGCGTGGCTAGAGTAGCAAAGTGGGGAACAAACCTCATGTAATAGCCCACCATTCCCAGGAATGACTTTATTTGCCTAGTGTTGACAGGTCGGGGCTAATTTTATATTGCCTCTATTCTGTTCACTTCGGGTTTGATGATCCACGCCCAATGACATACCCCAGGTACTTAGTCTCTTCTAACCCAATCGCACATTTTTTGGGTTAGTGGTTCGGACAACTTTCCGAAGGGAGTCCACTACAGTCTGCACTTTGGGTAGGGGACTTTCCCAGTCGGTACTGTGGATGACAATATCATCCAGGTAAGCTGAAGCATACTGACGATGTGGACAAAGCACAATGTTCATTAGTCGCTGAAAAGTGGCGGGGGCAATATGCAGCCCAAAGGGTAAGACCTCAGGCGTGATGAAGGCAGTTTACTCTTTGGCAGCCTCAGTTAAGGGCACCTGCCAGTACCCTTTTGTGAAGTCCAAAACAGAAAAATACCAGGCTTGTACTAACCTCTCAATGAGCTCATCCCACCGGGGCATGGGATAACGCATCGAAATTGGAAACCTCATTAAGTTTTTGAAAGTAGTTACAAAACCGCAACGTCCTGTCCAGCTTGGGTATCAATACTATATGAAAAAACTGAAATCCAGCACTTGTATGGATCTTTAGGTCTGGTCTTTATTTCTACAAATATAAAACATCCAGTGGCACCTTCTCCCACTCACACATTTACGCGTTTCAAACAATCGTGACAGGTACCTGCTCAGACATGTATACACCATTGATACAATAAATCAGAATATACATATCTTGCATGCGGATATGTCCAGAGATGAAACTGGACCTTAATCCGGGTGCAATTCACCATGCAGGTTAACTGTGTGTTTCTTAAAAACCGCATTGGTGTAAATAATACCCAAAATATATAAAGGCGAAGCAGAAGATCGTTGTATAAAGTGAAGCTTCCAGTGCATGATAATCTTCCAAGTATATGTTTTTCAAATATAAAAACAAACGGCTTTAAGTAAAACTAAATTATTAGGTATACGTACTTAATACAAATACATCAGCTCCTTTTTTGGTTCAGACCATGTTGGTATCTAGTATTTAATTGGAAGATCCAGAAAGCCTTACTAAAAAGAATATTTTTCTTAATATCTCCTCCCCTAATTGGGACTGTCACTTTTTCAATTGCAAATGTACTGAACCCATTAAGACTACGATTGTGTATATTAATGAAGTGGTTGGCTGCATTAGACACCCCGGTGAGGGGTTAGAGATATAGTTCACATGCTCTCGTAATCTTTCCTTGTATTTTCTACTTGTGCTGACTATGTACATAAGATCGCATATTGTGCATTTTATGATATAAATCACTCCTATAGTGTTGCAATTTATGTAACTTTTGCTAGGAAATTTTTCTGTATGTGCTGAGTTTTGGAATTCTTTGGTGGTTGAGGCCACTTGGCATGTTTTGCAGGGATGACCCCCCACATTTCACGAAACCTGTATATTTTAACCAAGTTCCTGAAACCTGATTTCTAGTACGTGTATACATAGAAGGTGACAATGTTATGACAAGAGTATTAGGTCGTCTTGAAACTATTTGATAACTATTTTCAGTATCTCCTGAAGTATATCATCTTCATATAGGATGGGAAGACACTTATTATTTGTCTTTTGTATCAAAGTGAATTGACGACTGTATGTTAATACAAGAGTAGGTTTGGAATCTGTGGAAAATTTATTTTTATTGGTATTTTAATTTTTATCATTATTATTATTTGATGTTTTATATAGGAGGTCTGTTCTTGACTTATTTCTGGCTATATTGAAGACTCTGGATAACATCCAATTTGGGTATCCTCTGGCTTGCAGACGTTTACGAATCAATTCTGATTTGCTGAGAAATGCAGCATCTGTGCTGCAATTTCTATGGGTACGTGTAAATTCTCCCACCGGTGTTGCTTTATTTGTGTGGGTGGGATGGTGACTATTGGCTTTGAGGATAGTATTACCCGATATTTCTTTGCAAAACATTTCTGTATGAATTCTTTGATCAGGAGTTCCTGTTAATTTCATATCCCAAAAAATGACAGTGTACATATCCTGTGCATAAACAAATCTCAAATTATAGGTGTTATCATTTACATATGTTATGAAATCTGGTGCGGCAGATACATCGCCCCTTCATATGAGGAGCAAATCATCGATGTATCTGCCATACCAGACTAATGGCTCCAAAAAAGGATTATTCTTCGAAAAAATATATCTCTCCTCCCAATAGGCCATTGTAAGATTGGCCAATGAAGGGGAAAATTTTGCCCCCCATCGATACTCCTGCAGTCAAAACATAGAACACATTATCAAAGGAAAAATAATTGTGCATTAATAAATATGAAGTTACTTCCAAAATGTAATCTATAAACATTTCAGGATGTTTACTGAATTTATGTAGATCGTACTCCAGATGCAAATGCAGGAACTTGAAAGACTGCTAACATATATATAAAAAAAATAATTGGTGGGATCATACAACCCTGGTAAAATACGTGGATAAATCCATGATACCACGAGGGTTAAGAATCAAAAAAATACCAACCATCATTTTCTCTGATTCTTTTGTATCACAATGGAATAAATCATTAACAGAATGTTCATTGCAACTGAGGTCTTTGATCATAGAACATGAACGTGAAAGACTTGCCAGCATACAGACAGAAATTGATGTTTGTAAATGTTCTTTAAATAAATATGAGCCCATACCAGATTTCTTCCAGAGGGAACAAGAAATCATGGAGGATAATACAATTGAAATGAAACAAAAGAAATTTCAGAGAGATCTTTATGACTACAGTATAATATCAAGTGTATGAATGGGGTCGACGCGACAATCCATATCGCACCCCAAAATCCATTCTAAAGAACAACAATGCCCAAGTCAGCAACAACAGATAGAAAAACAAAAAATAAAAAAACGATCAAAATCTGATATATTCTGCAGGGTGAACTTCAGTAATTCCAAATTGGAAACATCAGAGATATCTAGTGACTCACCTGAATCGACCGAAGAGGGTAATCAAGAGGCACAGGAGCTAGGTGCTGCGCAGATGAAGCCGTCCTACTACAAAAAAAAACTAAAAAACAAATGGGGAGAACGGAACCGTCAAAAAACGACCAAGAAGAGGGGTCCGGAAACATAAAAATACAATTTTTCAAGGGTCATGCGACCAAAGCGTGGCTTGAATCCCCTACTGACTAACTTTTTATTTTTATTACATAAAACTTAGACTTTTATTATTACTATTTAAAAATTAACACTCTAAATTATGTTAAGACTCCTCAGGATGAGCGGTGAGAACTATTATGTAAATTTTGTATACCTCTGCTCAGTATACACCACTGGATGGAATAGCTCCTGATAAGATTCTCAGGGCTTGCCCAAAATCCTAAACCTTTTCAGCAACTTTATGTTTAGTTGCACATGTGTCTCTACTATGGAGACTCACTACGCTCATCTGACTCTAAAATCTACAGTGATCCTGCTTCCCTACATGTTTCGCCGAAACTTCGGCATCCTCAGGGGATATGCAGGTTTAACATAAAAAGGCTGCATGCCATAGCAACTCGTCTACACAAGAAATAGTCAATGACAGTAGAGAACAGCTCACTCTGGACATTATCAATTTGTCAGATTATATTCTTTTAAAAACATATAAATCTTAAATTTTTTTCAAACAAATTACCCTCCCAATCCCAGCCACCACCCACCTATGATGCGTCCTCCCTTCGCCACCGCCCCCCCCCCCCCCCCTTAACAAACAGGGGAGGGATGGAGAGGGCTGGGGAGAGCCATGATGCATCCTCCCTCCGCCACCCCCCTCCCCCCCGTAACAAACAGGGGAGGGATGGAGAGAGCTGGGGAGAGATCATATTCTGACAGAGTACCAGAAAGACGTATTATCACTATCGCTGAATTTCGTTACATCAGTGGATTTAGATTTTTTTCCTCTATTATAGACATTAATACATTTGTGAGGACTTTGACATTGAAGAGGAGTTTCTATGGTTTACCCATACTTTCTGGAGATTCTGACATGGATACAGATTCTGTGGCTAATAATATATATACTAATTTATAATTTAAGGAACAACAGTCTCTGGTCTGTCTCAGGGATCTCCAGTCTGAAAACATAGATTTTCGGAAAACTATGGTTGAACAGGATTTTAGGGTGACTAATGCAAATTATTATCCTGGACGTATTTCAGGAGGTTATTGAAAAAGAAATAATGCTGATATACAATTCTAAACCCCCAAAAAAGAGATACAATCTAAATAATAAACAACAGCTTGCACTTAAAGAGCTATACAATAAAACAGATCTTGTATTTAAAACTGCGGACAAAGGGGGCTCAGTGGTAGTATTAGATAAGAAGTCTTACCATCGGCAGATACTGGAGGTTTTCTCTGATGTTACTACGTATCTGAAATTACAACATAACCCCTTGTTAAAATATAAGGAGGAATTTGTTTATATTCTAAATAAGGGGAACGATAGGGGGTTTATTAACCAGAAACAATATGATTTTTTAAAAGTTGACACACTGGTTACTCCAATTATACATGGCCTTCTGAATGTACATAAGGGTGTAAATCCACCTCCATTACGTCCCATAGTGTTGAGTATAAGCTCATTGACAGAAAGAATGAGTGAGTGGTTGGATTCATTGTTACAACCACTGGTCAAGAGAGTCCCTGGGTACATCAAGGACACAACTGATGTGCTCAGGAATATGTATGACCTATAATGGCAAAAGGAGTATATGTAGCAAACATTACAGGGAGTGCAGAATTATTAGGCAAGTTGTATTTTTGAGGATTAATTTTATTATTGAACAACAACCATGTTCTCAATGAACCCAAAAAACTCATTAATATCAAAGCTGAATATTTTTGGAAGTAGTTTTTAGTTTGTTTTTAGTTTTAGCTATTTTAGGGGGATATCTGTGTGTGCAGGTGACTATTACTGTGCATAATTATTAGGCAACTTAACAAAAAACAAATATATACCCATTTCAATTATTTATTTTTAGCAGTGAAACCAATATAACATCTCAACATTCACAAATATACATTTCTGACATTCAAAAACAAAACAAAAACAAATCAGTGACCAATATAGCCACCTTTCTTTGCAAGGACACTCAAAGGCCTGCCATCCATGGATTCTGTCAGTGTTTTGATCTGTTCACCATCAACATTGCGTGCAGCAGCAACCACAGCCTCCCAGACACTGTTCAGAGAGGTGTACTGTTTTCCCTCCTTGTAAATCTCACATTTGATGATGGACCACAGGTTCTCAATGAGGTTCAGATCAGGTGAACAAGGAGGCCATGTCATTAGTTTTTCTTCTTTTATACCCTTTCTTGCCAGCCACGCTGTGGAGTAATTGGATGCGTGTGATGGAGCATTGTCCTGCATGAAAATCATGTTTTTCTTGAAGGATGCAGACTTCTTCCTGTACCACTGCTTGAAGAAGGTGTCTTCCAGAAACTGGCAGTAGGACTGGGAGTTGAGCTTGACTCCATCCTCAACCCGAAAAGGTCCCACAAGCTCATCTTTGATGATACCAGCCCAAACCAATACTCCACCTCCACCTTGCTGGCGTCTGAGTCAGACTGGAGCTCTCTGCCCTTTACCAATCCAGCCACGGGCCCATCCATCTGGCCCATCAAGACTCAGTCTCATTTCATCAGTCCATAAAACCTTAGAAAAAAGTCTTGAGATATTTCTTGGCCCAGTCTTAACGTTTCAGCTTGTGTGTCTTGTTCAGTGGTGGTCGTCTTTCAGCCTTTCTTACCTTGGCCATGTCTCTGAGTATTGCACACCTTGTGCTTTTGGGCACTCCAGTGATGTTGCAGCTCTGAAATATGGCCAAACTGGTGGCAAGTGGCATCTTGGCAGCTGCACGCTTGACTTTTCTCAGTTCATGGGCAGTTATTTTGCGCCTTGGTTTTTCCACACGCTTCTTGCGACCCTGTTGACTATTTTGAATGAAACGCTTGATTGTTCGATGATCACGCTTCAGAAGCTTTGCAATTTTAAGAGTGCTGCATCCCTCTTCAAGATATCTCACTATTTTTGACTTTTCTGAGCCTGTCAAGTCCTTCTTTTGACCCATTTTGCCAAAGGAAAGGAAGTTGCCTAATAATTATGCACACCTGATATAGGGTGTTGATGTCATTAGACCACACCCCTTCTCATTACAGAGATGCACATCACCTAATATGCTTAATTGGTAGTAGGCTTTCGAGCCTATACAGCTTGGAGTAAGACAACATGCATAAAGAGGATGATGTGGTCAAAATACTCATTTGCCTAATAATTCTGCACTCCCTGTAGATGTGGTTTCGCTATATCCTTCCATCCCACATAGGATTGCTCTTCTGGCACTGGAGTACCAGCTACACAAATTCAGTAAACATCCTGAAATGTTTATAGATTACATTTTGGAAGTAACTTCATATTTATTAATACACAATTATTTTTCCTTTGATAATGTGTTCTATGTTTTGACTGCAGGAGTATCAATAGGGGCAAAATTTTCTCCTTCATTTGCCAATCTTACAATGGCCTATTGGGAGGAGAGATATATTTTTTCTGAGAATAATCCTTTTTCAGAGGCATTGATCTGGTATGGCAGATACATTGATCATTTGTTCCTCATATGGAGGGGCGATGTATCTGCCATACCAGATTTCATAACATACAGTACAGACCAAAAGTTTGGACACACCTTCTCATTCAAAGAGTTTTCTTTATTTTCATGACTATGAAAATTGTAGATTCACACTGAAGGCATCAAAACTATGAATTAACACATGTGGCATTATATACATAACAAAAAAGTGTGAAACAACTGAAAATATGTCATATTCTAGGTTCTTCACCTTTTGCTTTGATTACTGCTTTGCACACTCTTGGCATTCTCTTAAAGAGCTTCAAGAGGTAGTCACCTGAAATGGTTTTCACTTCACAGGTGTGCCCTGTCAGGTTTAATAAGTGGGATTTCTTGACTTATAAATGGGGTTGGGACCATCAGTTGCGTTGTGGAGAAGTCAGGTGGATACACAGCTGATAGTCCTACTGAATAGACTGTTAGAATTTGTATTATGGCAAGAAAAAAGCATCTAAGTAAAGAAAACCAAGTGGCCATCATTACTTTAAGAAATGAAGGTCGGTCAGTCCAAAAAATGGGGTAAACTTTGAAAGTGTCCCCAAGTGCAGTCACAAAAACCATCAAGCGCTACAAAGAAACTGGCTCACATGCGGACCGCCGCAGGAAAGGAAGACCAAGAGTCACCTCTGCTGCAGAGGATAAGTTCATCCGAGTCACCAGCCTCAGAAATCGCAGTTTAACAGCAGCTCAGATTAGAGACCAGGTCAATGCCACACAGAGTTCTAGCAGCAGACACATCTCTAGAACAACTGTTAAGAGGAGACTGTGTGAATCAGGTCTTCATGGTAGAATATCTGCTAGGAAATCACTGCTAAGGACAGGCAACGAGCAGAAGAGACTTGTTTGGGCTAAAGAACACAAGGAATGGACATTAGACCAGTGGAAATCTGTGCTTTGGTCTGATGAGTCCAAATTTGAGCTCTTTGGTTCCAACCACCGTGTCTTTGTGCGACGCAGAAAAGGTGAACGGATGGACTCTACTGGGGATTTGGGGATTTATTCAAAATTGAAGGCATACTGAACCAGCATGGCTACCACAGGATCTTGCAGCGGCATGCTATTCCATCCGGTTTGCGTTTAGTTGGACCATCATTTATTTTTAAACAGGACAATGACCCCAAACACACCTCCAGGCTGTGTAAGGGCTATTTGACCATGAAGGAGAGTGATGGGGTGCTGCGCCAGATGACCTGGCCTCCACAGTCACCGGACCTGAACCCAATCGAGATGGTTTGGGGTGAGCTGGACCGCAGAGTGAAGGCAAAAGGGCCAACAAGTGCTAAGCATCTCTGGGAACTCCCTCAAGACTGTTGGAAGACCATTTCAGGTGACTACCTCTTGAAGCTCATCAAGAGAATGCCAAGAGTGTGCAAAGCAGTAATCAAAGCAAAAGGTGGCTACTTTGAAGAACCTAGAATATGACATATTTTCAGTTGTTTCACACTTTTTTGTTATGTATATAATTCCACATGTGTTAATTCATAGTTTTGATGCCTTAAGTGTGAATCTACAATTTTCATAGTCATGATAGCACCTATAATTTGAGATTTGTTTATGCTCAGGATATGTACACTGTCAATTTTTTTGATCTGAAATTGACAGGAATTTCTGATCAAACAATTCATACAGAAACGTTTTGCAAAGAAATACCGGGTAATATGATCCTCAAAGCCAATAGTCACCATCCCACCCACACAATTAAAGCAATGCCGGTGGGAGAATTTACACGTGCCCATAGAAATTGCAGCACAGATGCTGCATTTCTCAGCGAATCAGAATTGATTTGAAAACTTCTGCAAGTCAGAGGATACCCAAATTGGATGTTATCCAAAGGCTTCAATATAGCCAGAAATAAGTCAAGAACGGAACTCCTATATAAAACATCAAATAATAATAATGATAAAAATTAAAATTCCGATAAAAATAAATTTAACACAGATAATAAAAATGATTCCAAATCTACTCTTGTATTAACATACAGTCGTCAATTCACTTTGATACAAAAGACAATTAATAAGTGTCTTCCCATAGTTTCTAGATGATCTAATACTCTTGCCACAACATTGTCACCTTCTATGTATACACGTACTAGAAATCAGGTTTCAGGAACTTGGTTAAAATATACAGGTTTTGTGAAATGTGGGGGTCATCATTGCAAAACATGCCAAGTGGCCTCAACCACCAAAGAATTTCAAAACTCAGCACATACAGAAAAATTTCCTAGCAAAAGTTACATAAATTGCAACACTATAGGAGTGATTTATATAATAAAATGTACAATATTCAATCTTATGTACATAGGCAGCACAAGTAGAAAATGCAAGGAAAGATTACGAGAGCATGTGAACTATATCTCTAACCCCACAGTCACCGGGGTGTCTAATGCAGCCAACCACTTTATTAATGTACACAATCGTAGTCTTAATGGGTTCAGTACATTTGCAATAGAGGAAGTGACAGTCCCAATTAGGGGAGGATGTTGCGAAAAAGGGGGAAAGGCACTCATAGGATAGTATGAAATAATGGGGTAAATCAAACACGAAGGGTGCCAATTAATGTGCTCAACTTTGTGTTGTGCATCAGAGGCACCACACTTGTGAGATCAGTGGGTCGGTGCTGCCGGTATCTCTCAATCCTCGTTGGTGGAGAGGCCAAATTCTCCAGAGGAGTGATGTGAGGTTCAATGGGAGGGATATGTACCAAGACAGTACACAACTGTAATACCTCTTGGCGCAAACACAAATCCAGTGGTGGATATTATTGAAATCTTTTAATATTTAGGTGTGGAGAGAAAACGCATTTCGGAGTGGATATACTCCTTTTTCAAGTCTTTTGGGTCCGTTCTAATGCAGAAATTGTAGCATTTCACATATGGATAGTCCAAGCTGTCCTGGGGCACAGTACCTACCCAGGACAGCTGAGCATGAGAAAACCAGAGGGAGAGGAATTTGATGGTCCTGGCTTGTTATGGGAGACTTTTTCAGAGCTGGAGTTTGGGAGCCCCTCACAAGCCCAGTTCCGTGATCTCTTGGAATGGAGGGAGAGCAGGTATGACTGGGATGACACTCATGAGATTGAGCAGGACCTGGTCCACCTGGTGAACCGGGAGATGGAGCTGGAACAGGGCTACCAGCAGCTGTTCCACTCCAGTGACAAGGCTCAGCAGGAGAGCAGAGTGACAGACCTAGAGCCAGACCTCTTCAGCTGGGAAGATATTGTGGAGGTTTACTGGGAAGAAGCCCAGCGGAAATGTGATTTATTGGGAATTGGGAGCCCAGTCTCCATTCCCCAGCGGCAGGCTGAGTTACAGGGGGCAGAGACAGTCGGTCCTGTCCCCCAGCGGCAGAGTGACCAGCAGGGAATAGAGAGCCCAGTCTCCTTTCCCCAGCAGCAGGACACTGTATTGGGAGCGGAGATGGTCGGTCACCCTCCCCAGTGGCAATGTGATTTATTGGGAATTGAGAGCTCAGTCTCCATTCCCCAGTGGTAGGCTGAGTTACAGGGGCCAGAGACAGTCGGTCCTGTCCCCCAGCGGCAGAGTGTCCAGCAGGCAGTAGAGAGCCCAGTCTCCTTTCCCCAGCAGCAGGACCCTGTATTGTGAGCAGAGACGGTCGGTTGCCCTCCCCAGCGGCTGGAAGTATGTATTGGAGAGGAGCTCGTTACCCCCTCTCCCCAGCGGCAGCTTAACGCACCAGGGGGAGACAGTAAGCCCCACAACTGTGCGGATGGGACCGTGGTCTCTGCACTTACAGCACAGGGGGTAGGGACAGTCGGTCCTGTCCCCCAGCAACAGGGCTGTTTAGCAGAGCTGGGTATCCAAAGGGGAGACAGTCATTCTCCCTTTCCAACAACCAGGCTCCAACCAGGCTTCTTCCGTGGTAGCGCTGCACCAGGGCAGAGTACCGCTGATCCCTGCCCACAAAGCAACCTCCACTCCAAGCTAGGGAGCAACACAGAGACCGGGAGTACCAGTTACCAACATAACCTTGGTGGACTCACTGGACAGAGAGAGGCTACCAAATTCAACAGGTCCAGTATTTGGTTGTGGGTGGACTGCCAGACTAACTCAGGTACCGACCGGCATAAGGCCAAGTATCTTGTTAGTCTTCCCTGGGAGGGGGAAATGTGTGGCGAAAATAACCTCGCCACTGGGTTTTGGAGGGGCCCGTTTGCCAGCCTCTTGCCTCAGGATTATGGCCCATATACTAACTTTGAAGGAGAAGACAGACCAGCTTAGATCTGTGGAACTGTTTTGGGCAGGAAAGCCATGCTTGCGGTCGGCCAAATGTGACTTCCATGGAATTCGGGAACCCCTGCTCGGATCTGGGTGATTTTTGGATATGTTGTTCACCTAGATCATAGCTATCCATGGATGTATACATTCTGGGGATATGTGGGGTTTTGAGGTGTTTTCTGTGTTTTGGGAAAAATGTGTGGTTTCTGTCTCTGAGTGATAAAGTTAGCCCATTATGTTTGGTAATTAGAGTTGAGCGGACACCTGGATGTTCGGGTTCGAAAATTGAAGTCAATGGGGACCTGAACTTTTCGGCACTAAAAAGGCTGTAAAACAGCCCAGGAAAGGGCTAGAGGGCTGCAAAAGGCAGCAACATGTAGGTAAATCCCCTGCAAACAAATGTGGATAGGAAAATTAATTAAAATAAAAATTAAATAAATAAAAATTAACCAAAATCAATTGGAGAGAGGTCCCATAGCAGAGAATCTAGCTTCACGTCACCCACCACTGGAACAGTCCATTCTCAGATATTTAGGCCCAGCACCCAGGCAGAGGAGAGAGGTCCCGTAACAGAGAATCTGGCTTCATGTCAGCAGAGAATCAGTCTTCATGTCATAGCAGAGAATCAGGCTTCACGTCAGCCACCAATGCAACAGTCCATTGTCAGATATTTAGGCCCAGCACCCAGGCAGAGGAGAGAGGTCCCGTAACAGAGAATCTGGCTTCATGTCAGCAGAGAATCAGTCTTCATGTCATAGCAGAGAATCAGGCTTCACGTCACCCACCACTGCAACAGTCCATTTTCATAAATTTAGGCCCAGCACCCAGGCAGAGGAGAGAGGTCCCGTAACAGACAATCTGGCTTCATGTCCGCACAGAATCAGTCTTCATATCATAGCAGAGAATCAGGCTTCACGTCACCCACCACTGCAACAGTCCATTTTCATAAATTTAGGCCCAGCACCCAGGCAGAAGAGAGAGGTCCCGTAACAGACAATCTGGCTTCATGTCAGCAGAGAATCAGTCTTCATATCATAGCAGAGAATCAGGCTTCACGTCAGCCACCAATGCAACAGTGCATTGTCAGATATTTAGGCCCAGCACCCAGGCAGAGGAGAGAGGTCCCATAACAGACAATCTGGCTTCATGTCAGCAGAGAATCAGTCTTCATGTCATAGCAGAGAATCAGGCTTCACGTCACCCACCACTGCAACAGTCCATTTTCATAAATTTAGGCCCAGCACCCAGGCAGAGGAGAGAGGTCCCGTAACAGACAATCTGGCTTCATGTCCGCACAGAATCAGTCTTCATATCATAGCAGAGAATCAGGCTTCACGTCACCCACCACTGCAACAGTCCATTTTCATAAATTTAGGCCCAGCACCCAGGCAGAGGAGAGAGGTCCCGTAACAGACAATCTAGCTTCATGTCAGCAGAGAATCAGTCTTCATATCATAGCAGAGAATCAGGCTTCACGTCACCCACCACTGCAACAGTCCATTTTCATAAATTTAGGCCCAGCACCCAGGCAGAGGAGAGAGGTCCCGTAACAGACAATCTGGCTTCATGTCCGCACAGAATCAGTCTTCATATCATAGCAGAGAATCAGGCTTCACGTCACCCACCACTGCAACAGTCCATTTTCATAAATTTAGGCCCAGCACCCAGGCAGAGGAGAGAGGTCCCGTAACAGACAATCTGGCTTCATGTCAGCAGAGAATCAGTCTTCATATCATAGCAGAGAATCAGGCTTCACGTCACCCACAACTGCAACAGTCCATTTTCATAAATTTAGGCCCAGCACCCAGGCAGAGGAGAGAGGTCCCGTAACAGACAATCTGGCTTCATGTCAGCAGAGAATCAGTCTGCATGTAATAGCAGAGAATCAGGCTTCACGTCAGCCACCAATGCAACAGTCCATTGGCATATATGTAAGCCCAGCACCCAGGCAGAGAAGAGAGGTCCCGTAACAGAGAATCTGGCTTCATGTCAGCAGAGAATCAGTCTTCATGTCATAGCAGAGAATCAGGCTTCACGTCAGCCACCAATGCAACAGTCCATTGTCAGATATTTAGGCCCAGCACCCAGGCAGAGGAGAGAGGTCCCGTAACAGAGAATCTGGCTTCATGTCAGCAGAGAATCAGTCTTCATGTCATAGCAGAGAATCAGGCTTCACGTCACCCACCACTGCAACAGTCCATTTTCATAAATTTAGGCCCAGCACCCAGGCAGAGGAGAGAGGTCCCGTAACAGACAATCTGGCTTCATGTCCGCACAGAATCAGTCTTCATATCATAGCAGAGAATCAGGCTTCACGTCACCCACCACTGCAACAGTCCATTTTCATAAATTTAGGCCCAGCACCCAGGCAGAAGAGAGAGGTCCCGTAACAGACAATCTGGCTTCATGTCAGCAGAGAATCAGTCTTCATATCATAGCAGAGAATCAGGCTTCACGTCAGCCACCAATGCAACAGTGCATTGTCAGATATTTAGGCCCAGCACCCAGGCAGAGGAGAGAGGTCCCATAACAGACAATCTGGCTTCATGTCAGCAGAGAATCAGTCTTCATGTCATAGCAGAGAATCAGGCTTCACGTCACCCACCACTGCAACAGTCCATTTTCATAAATTTAGGCCCAGCACCCAGGCAGAGGAGAGAGGTCCCGTAACAGACAATCTGGCTTCATGTCCGCACAGAATCAGTCTTCATATCATAGCAGAGAATCAGGCTTCACGTCACCCACCACTGCAACAGTCCATTTTCATAAATTTAGGCCCAGCACCCAGGCAGAGGAGAGAGGTCCCGTAACAGACAATCTAGCTTCATGTCAGCAGAGAATCAGTCTTCATATCATAGCAGAGAATCAGGCTTCACGTCACCCACCACTGCAACAGTCCATTTTCATAAATTTAGGCCCAGCACCCAGGCAGAGGAGAGAGGTCCCGTAACAGACAATCTGGCTTCATGTCCGCACAGAATCAGTCTTCATATCATAGCAGAGAATCAGGCTTCACGTCACCCACCACTGCAACAGTCCATTTTCATAAATTTAGGCCCAGCACCCAGGCAGAGGAGAGAGGTCCCGTAACAGACAATCTGGCTTCATGTCAGCAGAGAATCAGTCTTCATATCATAGCAGAGAATCAGGCTTCACGTCACCCACAACTGCAACAGTCCATTTTCATAAATTTAGGCCCAGCACCCAGGCAGAGGAGAGAGGTCCCGTAACAGACAATCTGGCTTCATGTCAGCAGAGAATCAGTCTGCATGTAATAGCAGAGAATCAGGCTTCACGTCAGCCACCAATGCAACAGTCCATTGGCATATATGTAAGCCCAGCACCCAGGCAGAGAAGAGAGGTCCCGTAACAGAGAATCTGGCTTCATGTCAGCAGAGAATTAGTCTGCATGTCATAGCAGAGAATCAGGCTTCACGTCAGCTACCAGTGCAACAGTACATTGGCATATATTTAGGCCCAGCACACAGGCAGAGGAGAGAGGTCCCGTAACAGAGAATCTGTCTTCATGTCAGCAGAGAATTAGTCTGCATGTCATAGCAGAGAATCAGGCTTCACGTCAGCCACCACTGCAACAGTCCATTGGCATATATTTAGGCCCAGCACACAGGTAGAGGAGAGAGGTCCCGTAACAGACAATCTGTCTTCATGTCAGCAGAGAATTAGTCTGCATGTCATAGCAGAGAATCAGGCTTCACTTCAGCCACCACTGCAACAGTCCATTGTCAGATATTTAGGCCCAGCACCCAGGCAGAGGAGAGAGGTCCCGTAACAGAGGATCTGGCTTCATGTTAGCAGAGAATCAGTCTGCATGTCATAGCAGAAAATCAGGCTTCACGTCAGCCACCACTGCAACAGTCCATTGTCAGATATTTAGGCCCACCACCCAGGCAGAGGAGAGAGGTCCCGTAACAGAGGATCTGGCTTCATGTCAGCAGAGAATCAGTCTGCATGTCATAGCAGAAAATCAGGCTTCACGTCAACCACCACTGCAACAGTCCATTGTCAGATATTTAGGCCCAGCACCCAGGCAGAGGAGAGAGGTCCCGTAACAGAGAATCTGGCTTCATGTCAGCAGAGAATTAGTCTGCATGTCATAGCAGAGAATCAGGCTTCACGTCAGCCACCAGTGCAACAGTCCATTGGCATATATTTAGGCCCAGCACCCAGGCAGAGGAGAGAGGTCCCGTAACAGAGAATCTGTCTTCATGTCAGCAGAGAATTAGTCTGCATGTCATAGCAGAGAATCAGGCTTCACGTCACCCAACATTGGAACAGTCCATTGGCATATATTTAGGCCCCGGCACCCAGACAGAGGAGAGGTTCATTCAACTTTGGGTAGCCTCGCAATATAATGGTAAAATGAAAATAAAAATAGGATTGAATGAGGAAGTGCCCTGGAGTACAATAATATATGGTTAAGGGGAGGTAGTTAATATCTAATCTGGACAAGTGACGGACAGGTCCTGTGAGATCCATGCTTGGTTCATTTTTATGAACGTCAGCTTGTCCACATTGGCTGTAGACAGGCGGCTGCGTTTGTCTGTAATGACGCCCCCTGCCGTGCTGAATACACGTTCAGACAAAACGCTGGCCGCCGGGCAGGCCAGCACCTCCAAGGCATAAAAGGCTAGCTCTGGCCACGTGGACAATTTAGAGACCCAGAAGTTGAATGGGGCCGAACCATCAGTCAGTACGTGGAGGGGTGTGCACAAGTACTGTTCCACCATGTTAGTGAAATGTTGCCTCCTGCTAACACGTTGCGTATCAGGTGGTGGTGCAGTTAGCTGTGGCGTGTTGACAAAAGTTTTCCACATCTCTGAAATGCTAACCCTGCCCTCAGAGGAGCTGGCCTTGACACAGCTGCCTTGGCGACCTCCTGCTCCTCCTCTGCCTTGGCCTTGGGCTTCCACTTGTTCCCCTGTGACATTTGGGAATGCTCTCAGTAGCGCGTCTACCAACTGTGCGCTTGTACTCGCGCATCTTCCTATCACGCTCCAGTGCAGGAAGTAAGGTGGGCACATTGTCTTTGTAGCGTGGATCCAGCAGGGTGGCAACCCAGTAGTCCGCACACGTTAAAATGTGGGCAACTCTGCTGTCGTTGCGCAGGCACTGCAGCATGTAGTCGCTCATGTGTGCCAGGCTGCCCAGGGGTAAGGACAAGCTGTCCTCTGTGGGAGGCGTATCGTCATTGTCCTACCTTTCCCCCCAGCCACGCACCAGCGATGGGCCCGAGCTGCGTTGGGTGCCACCCCGCTGTGACCATGCTTCATCCTCATCCTCCTCCACCTCCTCCTCATCCTCGTCCTCCTCGTCCTCCAGTAGTGGGCCCTGGCTGGCCACATTTGTACCTGGCCTCTGCTGTTGCAAGAAAACCTCCCTCTGAGTCACTTCGAAGAGACTGGCCTGAAAGTGCTGAAAATTACCCCTCTTCCTCCTCCTCCTCCTCCTCCTCCTGGGCCACCTCCTCTTCCATCATCGCCCTAAGTGTTTTCTCAAGTAGACATAGAAGTGGTATTGTTACGCTGATAATGGCGTCATCGCCACTGGCCATGTTGGTGGAGTACTCGAAACAGCGTAACAGGGCACACAGGTCTCGCATGGAGGCCCAGTCATTGGTGGTGAAGTGGTGCTGTTCCGCAGTGCGACTGACCCGTGCGTGCTGCAGCTGAAACTCCACTATGGCCTGCTGCTGCTCGCACAGTCTGTCCAGCATGTGCAAGGTGGAGTTCCACCTGGTGGGCACGTCGCATATGAGGCGGTGAGCGGGAAGGCCGAAGTTACGCTGTAGCACAGACAGGCGAGCAGCGGCAGGATGTGAACGCCGGAAGCGCGAACAGACGGCCCGCACTTTATGCAGCAGCTCTGACATGTCGGGGTAGTTGCGAATGAACTTCTGCACCACTAAATTCAGCACATGCGCCAGGCAAGGGATGTGAATCAAACTGGCTAGTCCCAGAGCTGCAATGAGATTTCGCCCATTATCGCACACCACCAGGCCGGGCTTGAGGCTCACCGGCAGCAACCACTCGTCGGTCTGTTGTTCAATACCCCGCCACAACTCCTGTGCGGTGTGGGGCCTGTCCCCCAAACATATGAGTTTCAGAATGGCCTGCTGACGTTTACCCCGGGCTGTGCTGAAGTTGGTGGTGAAGGTGTGTGGCTGACTGGATGAGCAGGTGGAAGAAGAGGAGGAGGAAGCCGAGTAGGAGGAGGAGGCAACAGGAGGCAAAGAATGTTGCCCTGCGATCCTTGGCGGCGGAAGGACGTGCGCCAAACAGCTCTCCGCCTGGGGCCCAGCTGCCACTACATTTACCCAGTGTCCAGTTAGGGAGATATAGCGTCCCTGGCCGTGCTTACTGGTCCACGTATCTGTGGTTAGGTGGACCTTGCCACAGATGGCATTGCGCAGTGAACACTTGATTTTATCGGATACTTGGTTGTGCAGGGAAGGCACGGCTCTCTTGGAGAAGTAGTGCCGGCTGGGAACAACATACTGTGGGACAGCAAGCGACATGAGCTGTTTGAAGCTGTCTGTGTCCACCAGCCTGAATGACAGCATTTCATAGGCCAGTAGTTTAGAAATGCTGGCATTCGGGGCCAGGGATCGTGGGTGGCTAGGTGGGAATTTACGCTTTCTCTCAAATGTTTGTGAGATGGAGAGCTGAACGCTGCCGTGTGACATGGTTGAGATGCTTGGTGACGGAGGTGGTGGTGTTGGTGGTACATCCTCTGTTTTCTGGGCGGCAGGTGCCAACGTTCCTCCAGAGGCGGAGGAAGAGGCCGAGGCGGCAGCAGCAGAAGAGGCCGAGGCGGCAGCAGCAGAAGAGGTAGCAGGGGGAGCCTGAGTGACTTCCTTTTTTTAAGGTTTTTACTCCACTGCAGTTGCATTGCATGCAGGTGCCTGGTAATGCAGGTTGTGCTAAGGTTCAGAACGTCAATGCCTCGCTTCAGGCTCTGATGGCACAGCGTGCAAACCACTCGGGTCTTGTCGTCAGCACATTGTTTGAAGAAGTGCCATGCCAGGGAACTCCTTGAAGCTGCCTTTGGGGTGCTCGGTCCCAGATGGCGGCGTTCAGTAGCAGGCGGAGTCTCTTGGCGGCGGGTGTTCTGCTTTTGCCCACTGCTCCCTCTTTTGCTACGCTGTTGGCTCAGTCTCACCACTGCCTCTTCCTCTGAACTCTGAAAGTCGGTGGCACGACCTTCATTCCATGTGCGGTCTAGGACCTCATCGTCCCCTGCATCGTCTTCCACCCAGTCTTGATCCCTGACCTCCTGTTCAGTCTGCACACTGCAGAAAGACGCAGCAGTTGGCACCTGTGTTTCGTCATCATCAGAGACGTGCTGAGGTGATATTCCCATGTCCTTATCATCAGGAAACATAAGTGGTTGTGTGTCAGTGGATTCTATGTCTTTCACCGCTGGGAAAGGGCTAGGTGGATGCCCTTGGGAAACCCTGCCAGCAGAGTCTTCAAACAGCATAAGAGACTGCTGCATAACTTGAGGCTCAGACAGTTTCCCTGGTATGCATGAGGGGTGATGTGACAGACTGATGGGCTTGGTTTTCAGGCGCCATCTGTGCGCTTTCTGCAGAAGACTGGGTGGGAGATAATGTGAACGTGCTGGATCCACTGTCGGCCACCCAATTGACTAATGCCTGTACCTGCTCAGGCCTTACCATCCTAAGAACGGCATTGGGCCCCACCAAATATCGCTGTAAATTCTGGCGGCTAGTGGGACCTGAGGTAGTTGGTTCACTAGGACGTGTGGCTGTGGCAGAACGGCCACGTCCTCTCCCAGCATCAGAGGGTCCACTAACACCACCACGACCATGTCCGCGTCCCTTACTAAATGTTTTTTCTCATTGTTAACATTCAACACAATAAGAAAAAAATTATTTGGCCCAATGTATTAAATTCAAATTCAGGCCTTTTTTTACAGACACCTAACACTATCTGGCTATCTATTTAGGTACCGTATTACACTAATACAGGCACAGCAGTAACGACACATTTAGCTGAATATAAATTGTAGGCCTAGTATTTAGGCCCTGGATGACAGGTAAACGTTTACGGTCAGAATTAGACTTGGAAATGCACGGTAGCGTGTGAAGTTGTTGAGGGTGACCCTATCAGCACCTTCAATCTAATATACCCTTTTATGGATAGATTTAAAGTTGGCCTGATACAGCAGAAACCACTGATTTAGGGAATTGCTAAGTTGGGAATTGTATTTCAACCCAGAACAAAAATATATCCTTTGCCAGACAGCAGACAGTATTACAATTGGCTAGCCACAGCTGAAACACCAGATTTAGGGTACTGCTATTTTAATAATTGTATTTCACCCCTCAATAAAATAGCAAGTACAGCCAAGCCCCTGATGTAGGAAATAGCAACAAATAAAACCACACTATTGATGGTTAAATGTATTTGATGGCAGCTTGTGCTGGTGGCCGCCGATCACCCCAGAAAAAAGTGACAGAAAAACGCTCTGGGCAGCCTAAAAAACAGTGAGCAATTAAATAGCAGCAGTTGAATGATCCACAGCTGTAGATCGATGACTTCATTAAGTGTTTTTGCTGAGTAAATTCCTGCCCTGCCTAATCTCGCCCTAACAGCAGCAGCTGCATCCTCTCCCTACACTGATCAGAGCAGAGTGACGTGCAGCACTACCTGACTCCAGCTTAAATAGAGGCTGGGTCACATGCTGCACTGGCCAATCACAGCCATGCCAATAGTAGGCATGGCTGTGATGGCCTCTTGGGGTAAGTAGTATGACGCTTGTTGATTGGCTGCTTTGCAGTCTTTCAAAAAGCGCCAAGAAAGCGCCAAACACCGAACCCGGACTTTTACGAAAATGTTCGGGTTCGGGTCCATGTCACGGACACCCCAAAATACTATACAGTTCGGGTTCGCTCATCCCTAATTCTTATCCATTTGTAATTGGTTATATGGTCATAGTGCATAATTGTAGATGTTATATGTATAGTCAAGTTTTAAGATATATTTTACAGTATTGTTCATAACAAATGTTATCAAATTAATAATTTTAATAAATGTGTTATATATGTGGAATTCAGATGGTGAGTGCCTGCTGATTAATTTATATTTGTTCAAACTAAGAGAGTAGGTGAATCACTTAAAGCCGGGCACCATTACCACAGTGATATATGGGATGAACTACTATAACTTACAATTCTATAGCTTAGATATAGCTTAGGTCATAGTGCCGAGGTTCACACCAGAGCCCTTTGTTAGTAATACCTGCTCTTAAACTAGAGGAGCGCGTCTTTAGGCAGGCGATTTAATTTGTGCTCAAGAAGTTTTCTCCTGAGGTGCGCAAATGGGACGCATGGAAACACTCTTGCCTTCTATCACTGATGTTTGGCTGTATATGAGCTATATCAGCATGTCACCATACTGGTCCTGATTGAAGCACTAATTTCTAGGAGTCCTCAGTTTTGGCTGAGTGCACAGCCAGCATCTGAGTGACTCTTTTGTATCCATTTGTAAGTCTATGCGACAACTACATAGTCCACTGTGTGCATGAACAGTATCAGGCCCCATGCACACGGCCGTTGTTCACGGCCGTGTGCGGGCCGTGGAACCGCGGCCTGGATCCCTTCCTGTGAGCTGGAGCGCACGGCGTCACTGGTTGCTATGACGCCGTGCGCTCCCTGCTGCCGCCGCTATACAGTAATACACTGGTATGATCTAGCAGGGGGCGCAGCAGGGGGCGCACGGCGTCATAGCAACCAGTGACGCCGTGCGCTCCAGCTCACAGGAAGGGATCCAGGCCGCGGTTCCACGGCCCGCACACGGCCGTGAACAACGGCCGTGTGCATGGGGCCTAAGTCAATATTCCCAGCAGTGATCTGTCTGTCTGTTTGCATTACAGCTCAGAATGGCTTGCAAATAGACAGACACCCAGAGCAACAGTTCACGTGACTCACACACATGCCAATGGTGTGCAGTATTTAACAGAGATACACCTGTGTAGTCAATTGTGAACAATGTATATTCACCTCTATTTTGCCTATAACATATAACGATTTGGGTTCTATACCCCTCTTTTTAATGACAATAAACGAATAAACCTTTTTATACTTTGTTTTGTTCCTGGGGGTGGCTTTTCTGATGGGCAGTGGAATAGGGCAATGCTAATTTGATACGGCTGCCGGTGTTCTGCCGAAAGTTTATAGCTTGCCGAAAGTCTATAGCGGAAGTGACGTGGTGCGTTGTGCAAGCGCACAAGCGCACTTCCACAAATCATCAGAATCATTGTCTTAAAGTGACAGTCACCTCCAGTAAAATACAGCATCTACATAAATTTGTGCCCTCGCGGGCTCGGCCTCGCTGCGCTCGGCATTTAGTAAAACTATCTCTGTGCCGCCATTGATAGTAAAGAAGGAAATGGATGGTAAAGAAAGAGATGGATAGTCTCTTTTTTTACCATCCATTTCCTTCTTTACTATCAATTGCGGCATAGAGTCAGTTTTACTAAATGCCGAGCCCGATGCGTGGCGAGCGAAGCGAGCCCGAGAGTGTACAAATTTATGTAGATGCTGTATTTTACTGGAGGTGACTGTCACTTTAAGACAATGATTCTGATGATTTGTGGAAGTGCGCTTGCGCAGCGCACCACGTCACTTCCGCTATAGACTTTCGGCAAGCTATAGACTTTCGGCAGAACACCGGCACTGCTAAGGATTGCGCAGGAGCCGGCCGGGATCCAGACGCAGAGGCAGGGCACACCGGTGGATCACAGGGAGGGAGCGGACTACTGGCACAGGCTTCGTCGATCCAACTGTGCATGTGCCGGTTCCCTGCAAATCTGTCAGAGGAGGAGGAACCTTCTGTCTACAAGGAGTAGTCCCACTTTTCTTAAAACTGTCAGCCCTTTTTGCCTTCTCAGTATTTAACAAGGTATATTATAATGACTTCTACACATTCAAGGGCAGCAATGATTGGTTCCATGGCATAAATATAAGCCATGAAGGGGGTTCAGTGAAAAAAAACTACTGTGTACACTGCGTCTGGGCGAGATTAAGGCCTCTTTCACACTTGCGTTGTCCGGATCCGGCGTGTACTCCACTTGCCGGAATTACACGCCAGATCCGAAAAAACGCAAGTGTACTGAAAGCATTTGAAGACGCTTTCAGTGTTACTATGACAGCCTATTAAAGTCCTGGTTGCCATAGTAGGAGCGGGGAGCGGTATACTTACAGTCCGTGCGGCTCCCGGGGCGCTCCAGAATGACGTCAGAGCGTCCCATGCGCATGGATGACGTGCCATGCGATCACGTGATCCATGCGCTTGGGGCGCCCTGACGTCACTCTGGAGCGCCCCGGGAGCCGCACGGATGGTAAGTATGCTACTCCCCCGCTCCCCGCTACACTTTACCATGGCTGCCAGGACTTTAGCTTCCCGGCAGCCATGGTAACCATTCAGAAAAAGATAAATGTCGTATCTGGCAATGTGCTGAAACGACGTTTAGCTTAAGGCCGGATCCGGATCAATGCCTTTCAATGGGCATTAATACCGGATCCGGCCTTGCGGCAAGTCTTCAGGATTTTTGGCCGGAGCAACTACGGAACTCTATGCCAGAAGAAAAGAACGCAGGTGTGAAAGAGCCCTAAGGCGCTTGGAAGGAATGAGTCAGGGCAAGTGCAGTGAATAAATTAACTGGTAGGCGGTGCTGGGCTCTGGAAAGATGGGTGTGGCCGGGCTCCAACAGATCGTAGGACAACCCCTTGGGCGCCTTATCAAGGTAATTTACATAGCAATAAAATCGCTTTTTTGACAAATAAAAGACACACAGAGCAGTAAGAGTGGGATCGTCTACTACAAAACAACAAGGAGACTGATGGGCACATATGAATATCTCTGTAGGATAAATCCTTGTGACAGAATCCCCCCCCACACAACTGAACAGAACAAGCAACTCCTTTCTTTTCACTAGCATGAACTGATATCGTCACTGTTTGGCATGAGACCCCGCCTCTTCCTGTGACATCATACCTACCAGGAGCAACTCCATTCTAGTCACTGCCGTTCTGGACGCGAACCTAATTTTAAGGCCTGTTCACCCTTTCACTATGGCTGAGATTAGCGGTTCTGTGCTCCGGTTAAAAAGACAGCTAGAGTATAGTCATTTTCAGGCTGAGCACTACGTAAAGCTGCTCTCCCAACAGTCTGACGGCGATAGGGATCTGCAGGAGCATAGACAACGCATCCAGGGGTTAGCAGATGAGACCGCTCAGAGCCTGAAGCGTAATGTATACCAGAACTATCGGCAGTTTATTGAAACCGCGAAAGAGATTAGCTACTTAGAAGGGGAGATGTACCAGCTGAGCCACATCCTCACTGAGCAGAAGGGCATCATGGAGAGCGTGTCGCAGACTTTACTGCACTCGGACCGGTCGGAAGCCGCCCGTGAGCTCAAAGCTGCTTTCCATGAGGAAGCCGAGGAGGGCAAAACAAGGAATCTGACTACTTTGTTGGAGAAGGTGGATGGATGCCAAAATTTGCTTGAGACGCCTGGCAGGTACTTGATATCGCTCAGTATTTCTATATTATAATTCTGATGATAGCTTTACCTTCCTAGTAGCTCGGAATCAGAATTTGTCATAGTCTGACATGGAAGTGAGGCCTGATCCCACAGTTGTATGGTACTGCTATGATGTTCTGGTACATCGCTGAGCAGGTTTCTTACCTGCCCTATTAGCTGATAGAGGAGATGTTCATGTGGGCAAAACTATACAGCTGGGTTGACAAGCATGCCAGTGCCGGTGTTCTGCCAGATTTCTATAGTTTGCCGAAAGTCTATAGCGGAAGTGACGTGGTGCGCTGCGCAAGCGCACAAGCGTACTCGAGCGAAGCATTCCTGCTGCCTCCACTGGAGTAGCTCGCACACCGCGCGTGCGCGGACTTAAGGGTATAGCTTTCTTAAAGTGACAGTCATCTCCATTAATCTACATGAATTTGTACCCTCGCGGGCTCGCTTCGCTCGCCACGCATCGGGCTCGGCCTCGCTGCGCTCGGCATTTAGTAAAACTAACTCTGTGCCGCCATTGATGGTAAAGAAGGAAATGGATGGTAAAGAAAGAGACTATCCATCTCTTTCTTTACCATCCGTTTCCTTCTTTACTATCAATGGAGGCATAGAGTTAGTTTTACTAAATGCCGAGCGCAGCGAGGCCGAGCCCGATGCGTGGCGAGCGAAGCGAGCCCGCGAGGGTACAAATTCATGTAGATGCTGTATTTTACTGGAGATGACTGTCACTTTAAGGCGATGATTGGGATGATTTGTGGAAGTGCGCTTGTGCACTTGCGCAGCGCACACGTCACTTCCGCTATAGACTTTCGGCAAACTATAGAAATCTGGCAGAACACCGGGCTACTTGAGGCTCATCGGGGGAGTTGATTCTAATGGTGCATTTAGATGAATGGCTGTTGGTATCATATTTAGTTGTTTAATGTGGTTGTCTCACTTCAGCAATTGGCATTTATTATGTAGTGAATGTTAAAGGGGTTGTCCGGGTATATGCCCATTTTCACCCAGGCAGCCCCCCTGACTATGATTTACAGCTATTTCCTTGTGTAAATGACGATTGAAATCTACTCCACTCATGGGCTGTAGGAGGTTTCAATCTAGGAGCATTTACTGGTGGAGAATGCACCTAATTTATTATGAGGCCCTTCACCGCCTGACCCCCCCCCCCCCCGGATATTTTCTTCCGCGCACAGGGAGAAGCAGCAGGGGACCAGGGGCGGGGAATCCAGGTAAGTAGAATCAGTGTGAGGGCATATGGGTGCAATTCCAGGCTTAGATAACCCCTTTAAGGTAACATTTTAAAGATTATTTTATTTGTGAATATTCCATTTTTCCTGTAGCACAGCAAGGGTTAACAGGAAAATAAACCTCAATATTTATTACCATGATTCTGCAGTTTACAGAAACGCCTCATATGTGATCGTTAATCTCTTAAAGGGGTTGTATCAGTTATTTTTTTGTTCTTTCTATGTACCTTACTAGGCAAATATAACAACTTTACAATTAACTCGCTTTATCTGCAGTGCCTGGTTTATTTGACTGAGGGTCACATGACCTGTGATGTCAGCTTCTCTCCCTGCTCTGATAAAGTTTGTTTACAAGCCTGTAAACGAGATGTCACTGTGCTGGCCACGCCCCCCTTCACTGCTGTCTGCTGTCTCCTAGGATTCTTAACTCCTTCAACTGCACAGACTGGGTAGCTGCAGCAGTGACAATTCTGGGCACAGGAGCTGACAGACTAGAGAGAGCATTGCACAAGAAGGTAGGGGGAGATCCTGTGTGTATTAGCAGTGTCATTATACGGGTGGGACTTGTAGTTCTACACTTACAAGTTGCTGTTGATTCTCCCAGCACTCAGGGCAGCTCTTCTATCCACTCCCTTAGCAGTGTCATTATACAGCTGGGACTTATAGTCCTACACATACAACATGCTGCTGATTCTCCCAGCAGGCAGGCATGTCACTCAGGGCGTCACTTGTATTCACTCCCTTAGCAGTGCAGGGGGAGGGGAAGAGGTTTTTTTTTATTGCATGTAAACAAAGGGCCAGAAGAGAACCTTGCTTAGCTTAGTTATATATTGCTGCCCATCAGATTTTCAGTGCAATATATATATATTTTTCATAACTCGGACACACGGCAGGGCTCAGAAGGAAAGGAGGCAATATTGTTTGTGGGTGGCAGATTTTGCTTGAATGGTTTTGCATTTAACATTTGAAGAGGCCCTGAGGTACCCATAGAAAGGAAACCCCATAAAGTGACCCAATTTTAGAAACTGTATTCCTCAAGGAATTGATTGAGGGGTGCATTGAAAGAGTTTCATATAATTTTTGGAAAAATTTGGCTGTAAAAATGAAAATAAAATGTTGCTTTAGCCCTACATTTGCCATTTTTACAGGTGGTAAAAGGAGAAAATGCACCCCACAATTTGTTATGCATTTTTTTTTTTTTTTTTTTTTTTTTTTTTTTCTTCTTCTAAATGCGGCAACAACCCATATGTGGTCGTAAGTAGAATTGAGCGGACACCTGGATGTTCGGGTTCGGCTGAACATCACAAAAAAGTTCGAGTTCGGGACCTGGACCTGACCCCGAACCCCATTTAACCACCTCAGCTCCCCTAGCTAAAACCCCATTAATGACCAGACCACTTTTTACAATTCTGCACTACACTACTTTCACGGTTTATTGCTCGGTCATACAACTTAATACCCAAATGAATTTTACCTCCTTTCCTTCTCACTAATAGAGCTTTCATTTGGTGGTATTTCATTGCTGCTGACATTTTTACTTTTTTTGTTATTAATCGAAATTTACCGAATTTTTTGAAAAAAATGCAATTTTTCATTTGTAACATTTTTCAAATAAAACTACATTTCTATATAAATTTTTCTACATGTCTTTGATAAAAAAAAATTCAATAAGTGTATATTGGTTTGCGCAAAATTTATAGCGTTTACAAACTATGGTGCAAAAATGTGAATTTCATTTCCGCATTTTGAAGCAGCTCTGACTTTCTGAGCACCTGTCATGTTTCCTGAGGTTCTACAATGCCCAGACAGTAGAAAACCCCCACAAATGACCCCATTTCGGAAAGTAGACACCCTAAGGTATTCGCTGATGGGCATAGTGAGTTAATAGAAGTGACAAAATAAAAACAAGTTAGCGGAAAATGATGATTTTTTATTTTATTTTTTATTTTATTTTTTCTTACAAAGTCTCATATTCCACTAACTTGTGACAAAAAATAAAAACTTCCATGAACTCACTATGCCCATCACGAAATACCTTGGGGTGTCTTCTTTCCAAAATGGTGTCACTTGTGGGGTATTTATACTGCCCTGGCATTTTAGGGGCCCTAATGCGTGAGAAGTACTTTGAAATCCAATTGTGTAAAAAATATGCCCTTTGAAATCCTGAAGTTTCTCTTAGAATTTGGGCCCCTTTGCCCACCTAAGCTGCAAAAAAAGTTGACTTTTAGAGAGATATTTCTCTCACCCAGCATGGGTATATGTAAAAAAAAAAAACGCCCCAAAACATATTGCCCAACTTCTCCTAAGTACGGCGATACCACATGTGTGACACTTTTTTGCAGCCTAGGTGCGCAAAGGGGCCCAAATTCATTTTAGGAGGGCGTTTTTAGACATTTGGATTGCAGACTTATTCTCACGCTTTAGGACCCCTAAAATGCCAGGGCAGTATAAATACTTCACATGTGACCCCATTTTGGAAAGAAGACACCCCAAGGTATTCCGTGAGGGGCATGGCGATTTCATAAAAGATTATTATTATTTTTTTGCACAAGTTAGCGGAAATTGATATTTTATTTAATTTTTTTTGTTTGTGAGAAAAAACAGTCTCCCTTTCCGCTAACTTGGGACAAAAAGTTCAATCTTTCATGGACTCAATATGCCCCTCAGCGAATACCTTGGGGTGTCTTCTTTCCAAAATGGGGTCATTTGTGGGGTGTTTGTACTGCCCTGGCATTTGAGGGTCTCCGCAATTATTACATGTATGGCCAGCATTAGGAGTTTCTGCTATTCTCCTTATATTGAGCATACGGGTAATGAGATTGTGTGGGATTTTTTATTTATTTATTTTTTCGTTCAGCCTCTGGGCTGATCAATGTGGATGAGAAAATCTCTGCCCAAAAATAAAAAAAGGAGGGGAAAGGCGTCTGCCAGGAAATAGGAGCTCCGCCCAACATCCAAACCCACTCGGCTCGTATGCCCTGGCAAACCCGATTTCTCCATTTACATCAATCGATGTGGATGAATAAATCATTGCCACTCTGCTGCCCTTGAAGCGGATCCTGCGCAACCTGTGGTCTAGCAACACGGGGCCGGGTACACCTGGTGGTAACAGGGATCTCAACCTCATCGTCCAAACTTTGGGTCAGAATGCCATTACTTTCTACAGGTTCGTTTTCTGACCCGCTGGATTCGTCAGATGAGGGTTCCCATTCCTCATCCGACTGGGTCAGAAGCCTGTGGGCCTCTTCAGAAGAATACCCCTTACTTGCCATTTGGTCAACTAAATTTACGGGGTATTCCCTGAGACTACCCAAGAAAAAAAGCAAGCCTCTTACAAATGGGAGGCTAGCGAAGTACCGGAAGCTGCTGCGATTGATATCAAAACAGATTTATTTATTTATTTATTTTTTATCGCCGCAGTGCTTGTGTAGTGATATTGCACAGTGCTAAAAAAAAAAATAATTGTCGCTGTGTTTTGGGTGGAGGGTGAACTAAGGTGTCACTGATACTATTATAGATCTGACTGTGATTAGTTCTGATCACTTACAGATACTATAAAAGTACCAATGCTGATTAGCGATACGCTAATCAGCGAATCGGTGACTGCGGTGGGCTGGGCGCTAACCGACGCTAACTACCTAACAAAGGGGCCTAAACTAACCTAAAACCTAACCGTCACTAGTGATTGACAGGGGTGATCAAGGGGTTAATTGGGGTGATCTAGGGGCTAAGTATAGTGTTTGGTGTACTCACTGTGATGTGTGCTCCTCTGCTGGTCCTTTTCGTCGGTTGGTCCCAGCAGAGGAGCACACATCACAGTGAGTACACCAAACACAGTATAAATATAATGTGTTAACTGGCTTGTGATTCGATTTATTTTTTTTTTTAAATCACCAGCCTGCTAGCGATGATTATTGGCTGGCAGGCTGGTGACTAACTCCTCCTTAACTTTTGCCGGCCCGCAATGCACGGGCCGGCTGTGCGCGTAATCTCGTGTCTCGCCGAAGTGTCAAGGAGGAATGAATCGACCACCTCTGGAATGCAATCCTGAGTTAGGTGGTCTGGAGGCGGTTAAAGGGAATCTGTCACCTGCTTTTACCATTTTAAGCGGTCACCATTGCCATGTTCACTAAAGTACCTTATTTCCTGCAGTTTTCTTCTTACTTTAGTTTGTTTTGTCCTTTTGATTAAAAAAAATGCCCTTTTTATGATATGCTAATGAGGCTCCAAGGTGCCCAGAGGGGCGTTTTTTTCCTCTCTGGTGCCCAGGGACGCCCCCCTGCAGTTCCCAGCCCGCCTTAATTTGAATCCCAAGAACGCCTCCTGATCCTCAAATAACCTCCCACAGCCCCGGCAAACAGTTCCGCCCCCTCCCCACGTCATCGTCTACCTTCTAGAAATGCCCCGTCCTTCTTCCTGTCGGCGGCCAGAAATCTTAAGCAGGCGCAATACTGCCTGCGGCCTGCGTGATCATCAACCTCCTCAGGGCATCAGCGCTCAGATTACGTCACTGGGCTAGGCGCATGCCCAGTGAGACTTTTGAGGCTGTTGCCCTGAGGAGGTTGATGATCGCGCAGTCCGCAGGCGGTACTGCATCTGCGCAAGATTTCTGACAGCAGACAGGAAGAAGGATGGGGCATTTCTAGAAGGTAGACTATGACGTGGGGAGGGGGGGGGGGGGCGTTTGCCGGGGCTGTGGGAGGTTATTTGAGGATCAGGAGGCGTTCTTGGGATTCAAATTAAGACTAGCTGGGCACTGCAGGGGGGCGTCACTGGGCACCAGAGAGGAAAAAAACGCCCCTCTGGGCTCCTTGGAGCTCCATTAGCATATCGCAAAAAGGGCTTTTTTTTTTTTTTAATCAAAAGGACAAAACGAAATAAAGTAAGACGACGACTGCAGGAAATAAGGTACTTTAGTGAACATGGCAATGGTAAAATCAGGTGACAGATTCCCTTTAAGTCAATGGGAACCCGCGCTTTTGAGCACTAAAATGGCTCTAAAAATGTAATAGAAAGGGCTAGAGGGCTGCAAATGCCAGCAAAATGTAGTTAAGAGCATGGCAAGGGCTCTGCAAAGAAATGTGGATAGGGAAATGACTTAAAATAACATAAAAATAAAAAATAATAATATTGATCTAGGAGGACGAGGTCCATATTGGAGTAGGAGGTTGAGGAGGCCGTAGATTTGGCGGTGTAGGTGGAAGCGGTGGTGGAGGAGGACGTAGCCTACATTGGGTTTTGGTTTTAATTATATATATTTTTTTAAATTGGGGTACACCCCAAAACATTGGGAAATATAACCTATGATAACCCCCTCCAGCTGTGCTAAACACACGTCCAGACAATACACTGGCTGCAGGGCAAGCAATTTGGCGGCCCAGAAGTTGAAGGGGGCATACCCATCAGTCAGTACGTGTACTACAGTTTGAAGATGCAGTGCTACAGTTTGAAGACGCAGCACAATTAAAAGATCCGATGGATAGAAAAACAGAGTGTCTGTTAAAGACTTGAGAGGCAACGTTGGCTTTACTGAAGCCCGGTGTAGCTTCAACTTGTATGGCACGTACACTTAATGTTTGGCTACAACAACTTGAATTGCACCTGATTAATTAAACACCTAGGAAATTTTAGGAAGCCTTCCCTTACAAAAAATGGCAACAAGTTTCCTTGCAGACACCTCTGAGTGTGTGAGGCAATCAGCTCGCTCTTCTGTTCTTTCTAACTCAGCCCACAGAGGGATATGGCTAAAAGCATGGTCACGGGATATAGCTTTAAAAGATGAGCTAATCTTCCTTCTATTATATGGCCAGTATATGTTCGGTGCTAACCTGGATAAGATTTTGGAAAATGCCACGGACCTTAAAACGGGATTCCCTGTTGATATGTTTGATAAAAGATATCTGTTTATTCATGGGAAATTTTATGACAAGGAAGATAGGAAAGAGAAATGTAAAACAGGGAGATGGAGCTATGCAAAAGGGGAGTAGGGAAGAAATTTTCTCTTCAATCCCAGTAGAGGAGGATCCTCCTCTAAGCAATGACGCCATTGCAGTGGGGGGCAGACTCGCCTCCTTTTACAACACCTGAGAGCAACCAGTTTTAGATACCTGGATAATAGACATCATAAAGAAAGGTTATCATTTAGAGCTTTTATCTCCCCCAACCCCCATCCCCCGCCAATCTCATCACCAAAATATACTACTTAAAGAAATAAGACCGTTAATAGATATGGGGACGGTAGAACCGGTAACAGAAAAGGGAAAAAGTCATTATTTTTGTCTAGTTGGCGGGGGGGGGGGGGGGGTGGCTTCTATAGACTTGACAGACGCCTACTACCATGTTCCAATCCATCCACAGTTCAGGCAATTCCTACGATTTGTGTTAAAGCGGGGCAAGGTAATTCTAAATCTCCAGTTCAAATACCTCCCTTCAGGGGTATTCTCTGCTCCAAGGATCTTTACCAAGATCAGGAAAGAGTCTATGATGATAGTACCCTACCTAGACGACATACTGGTAGGGGCAGAATCAGACCATCGTCTTTATTCCCAGCTCCGGATCATAATTCAAACACTCCAGATATTAGGCTGGATCATCAACTGGAAAAAAATCCAGTTTAAACCCAAACACCAGTAAAACTTTCCTAGGTATTCTTCTGGACTCAACAAAACAGATGTCTTTGCTTCCACTGCAGAAACTAAAAAAAAACATTCAGTTCCAGGTGCAGTAATTTCAAAAGAAAACCTTTTGCTCAATCAGATCAGCCATGGCCACTACTGGGGATTCTGTCATCCTGTATTCTGGCGGTAGCATGGGCACAATTCCACATGAGGACTCTCCAGAAATTTGTCCTTTCCAGGTGAAACAGATCTCCAGCAACGATGGACCAGAGGTTATACATAACTAAAGAAGTAAAACAATCTCTAATTTTGTGGAGGGCAGGCAGAAATCTGAAGAATGGAGTGCACTGGCAGCAAAAAATGTATTTTCTCATTAACAACAGATGTGAGTTCCTGGAGTTGGGGGGCCTATTCGGACCGAGGTCTTTTTCAGGGTCAATGGTCAAAAGAGGAGAGAGCTCAGTCGTCAAACTTCTAAAAACTTCTAAGAACTGTTAGCCATCTGAAATGGTCTAAAAACAACGAGAGATGTCCAGAAACCGTCATGTATTAGTTCACTTGGACAACATTACTGCGGTAGCCTTCATACATCAGGAAGGTACAAGGCACAACTGCCTTTAGTCAATACTGTATCACAGAAAATATTTTTTGGGGCAGAAAGATCAGTAGTCTCTCCCTATCAGCAGTCCATCTGAAGGGCTCTCTCAATTAAACGGCAGACTGAGTTGATACAAAGTAGATCCAGGCGAATGGTCCCTTTTTGTCCTCCCAACATAGCTCTGTTATCCTCCAGAAAAAAATCAGAAGGTGAAGCGATTCTTCTCCCTCAAACCTATGGACCATCTACAAGCTGTGAATGTGTTCAGCCAGTATTGGCTATACAATCTAGGGTTGGGCGATATAAAAAAATATTCAGACGATATTAACACGAGACGTTATACTGTATGGGGGCAGCCACAAGGAGGTGTTATACTGTATGGGGGCAGCCACAAGGAGGCGCACATGACCGCTTCGATGACATCACAAAATACGGTAATTAGTAAACAGCGATACCGCCGGTTTTTAATACTGTGGTATATTGTGTACACCGGTATATCGCCCAACCCTAATACAACCTAGCATACTTGTTCCCACCAATCACTTTAGGGCTCTTTCACACAAGTGGATCCCGTGCGTGGAATCCACTGCGTGAAAGAGTGCCAAGCCCTGTTCCTAATGGCAGAGACACGGAGATAACATGAATGATAATGATCTTTACCTCTCTGTGACCCTTTTACTACAAAATCTCGGTGACAACTTTATCTTACTGTGATTTTGTAGTAAAAAGGCCACAGAGAGGCAAAGAGCATTATCAATCATGTTAATTCTCTGTGTCTCTGCTGTCCGGAACAGGGCTTGGCTCTTTCATGCAGCAGATTACCCGCACAGCATCCGCTTGTGTGAAAGAGCCCTTAATCTCCAGGGTTCTTTAGAAATTCAGGACTGAGAAAAAGACTTTTTTTAACAAAAAAATTGTCTTTCTGAAAGAGTGGTACAAAATATTAAGTTGAAAAAAATAACACCTCAAAGATCTACTTAAAAATATGGAGAAAATTTGCTTCATGGTGTGGAAATAAATTTAGTGAGGCCACCCCTAACATCTCCCAAATAGTAGAACTTCTTTAGGATGGTTTTTATCTAGGTTTTGCCCCCAACACCCTTAGTGTACAAGTATCTGCTCTGGAGGCCTTGTATTACCCTTAGTGTACAAGTATCTGCTCTGGAGGCCTTGTATTATTCCAGTCTGACAGATGTATCCTGGGTATCTTGGTTTCCTAAAGCAGCTGATAGACTTAGACTCAGAATAACCAATGTAGTACCACCTTGGAACGTCAATTTTGTCCTATACAGTTTAACTGAACCACCTTTTGAACCATTGGAATCTATCTCGATTAGATTTGTTTTTATTTTAAGTAATCATCATAATAGCAATAACTTCAGCAACTAGAGTGAGTGAATTACAGGCCCTGTCAATACAGGAACCCTTTTTCAGAATATTTGATGAGAAGTTAATATTCAAGTTAGAGCCTAAATTACTGGCCCAAAGTTGTTTTCTCAATTCCCAGGTCCAACCCAAGTAACGCTCAATAATCTACTCTTCATACATTGAATGTTAGAAGGGCAGTATTGCACTATATAGAAACTACAAGGCAATGGAGAATCGATTAAAAACTTCTTCCTACAGCATTCTGGGCTGAATAAGGGAAAGAGAGCCTCAAAAAGTTCCATAATGAGGTGGATTAGATTGGCAATATCAGAATCCTATAAGGCCTATGTCGCCCACTAGCTTATAATTCTTTGTTAGTTCTCATGTGTGCCGTCATGGCGAGGACTAGGGAAATGAGTATTACACTGAAAATTAATCATGAAATAGATGGTCTATACTGAACCCTCCTCCACCATCTATATACTTGTCTCCATTGCAAGTCATTTGTGTCACTTTAAAATGTATTTGATCTTGCCTGTATTTCTTTCTCCCAATTCTTAAATTTCTTATCCAACTGCACATGAAATACATTGATGGATTTCACAGTTCTTTCTTGTTTTAATGTATTATGCAGCTGTTCAATCTTGGCTATTGATTCCAGTGATTTCTGAATTAAGCCAATTAACAGCTCCATGAACTTAAAATCCGAATAACTCCTACATAAACCAAAAAGAATAAACCATGCCATATGTGGCAATACTTTTTTGGCTAAAAGATCATTTGGGCCTGAATGGAGCCACGGAACGTGATTTGGGGGCAATAATAGAACATGTCCTATCTTTCAATGGAACGGAAATATGGAAACGGAATGCATATGGAGTACACTCAGGTTTTTTTTCCCCGGAACCATTGAAATGAATGGTTCCGTATACGGAACTAAAAAAACAGCCCGCAAAACAGAAAAAAATCGGTAGTGTGAAAGAGGCCTTATAGTGATAAAAACTGTTTAAAAAAAATGCAGTGTCATTCAGGGGTGTGGAAATAAAAAAAAAAAAACTACTTGTCGAAGGACTAAAGCGGGGTCTCAATCTACTTGTCCCTCATGACAATCTACTTGTCCTGATACAAAAAGTTATTTTAAATCAAAACCATATTTAAGTGAATCCCTTTAATGTACATGCCATACTGGGCCAGTGAATCCCTTTAATGTACATGCCGTACTGGGCCAGTGAATCCCTTTAATGTACATGCCATACTGGGCCAGTGAATCCCTTTAATGTACATGCCGTACTGGGCCAGTGAATCCCTTAATGTACATGCCGTACTGGGCCAGTGAATCCCTTTAATGTACATGCCATACTGGGCCAGTGAATCCCTTTAATGTACATGCCGTACTGGGCCAGTGAATCCCTTTAATGTACATGCCATACTGGGCCAGTGAATCCCTTTAATGTACATGCCATACTGGGCCAGTGAATCCCTTTAATGTACATGCCATACTGGGGCAGTGAATCCCTTTAATGTACATGCCAGTATGGGGAAGTCCCCGTTCTCCTCCCTATTCATGGAGGGTGAGTGGCTGGAAGTTGGAACCTGGCAGCACTCCTATTGACACTTCAATGCCAGGGAGAAGAAGCAGAGCGGCAGCCTGACAGCAGAGCATAGCTGACCCAGAGCAGTCACCACACACACTACCTGCTGGGCTATCTATCACGGCACGGGCTGCCACCATGACAGGAGCTCCTACTACAGTCACTGACTAACGTGTGCCTCCGCTGGGAGCTGACTCCCGGCCCGTGGCGCTGATAACTAGTGATGGGAAGTTCGGATCTTTTAGGTGAATCGGTTCATTTGAATCAGCTCATTCAAATGAACCGATTCATGAATTGGATCTTCGGTTCACTTGCTGAGTCACTGACTGCTGAGCTGACTCGCAAGTGAACCGAAGACTCTAGGTGCTGGTGTGCATGCGCAGATGCTATGCAGTCGATTCACAATCATTTGCTGCTGCTGACTCAGTGCGGTCGGCTCTTCAGCTCTCTAATTAGTAATGAATTGCTAATGCTCTCTAATTAGAGTGAGTCAGGATGAGGAAGAGTGATTTATTATAGTGATAGTGAAGGGAAGCTGAGGCAGGACAGGAGGACGCAGGACAGGAGTCAGAAGCTGTCACTGTGGTGTGCAATGTGCATTGTTACCCACAGTGACAACAGTCTGACACTGACAGTAGTACAATGAACCAAGTGAAGTGATGTGAACCCACCCTTAGCTATATAGCTACTTACCGTATTTTTCACCCCATAAGACGCACTTTTTCTTCCCCCAAAACGGGGGAGAAATGCCCCTGCGTCTAATGGGGCGAATGCTTGCCGTTTTACATCGCAAGCTGCGATGTAGGAGCGAGCGGGGACTCAGGGAGGGAATGGGAGGAGGATCTGGGGGCTGGCAATAGCGGCGGGGCGGTGCGGTCAGTGTAGTATAGCCCCGCCGCTCCGGTATACTAAAATAAGATGTCATATTCATGTAATGGTTATTAAACATGCCCCCTCAGTCCTATTACTACCTTACATCCTAATCGCATCTGTAGAATTCTGGCCGGGCGGCCGGCAGCGTAACTCTTGTCACGTGCCTGTGCCGCCTACTTTATGAATGAAGCAGGCGGCGCAGGCACGTGACGTCAGTGAGAGACACGCCGGCCGCCCGGCTGGCCTGCCTGAATTCTAAAGAAGCGATTAGGATGTAAGGTAGTAATAGGACTGAGGGGGCATGTTTAATAACCATTAATTGAATGTAACATCTTATATTTGTATACTGGGGGCGGGGATGGGGGGGCGGGGGCGAGGTGGGGGATCTGAGGTGGGGGCGATCTGTGGATGGCACAGTTATGGGCTGGGGGGGGTCTGTGGATAGCACTGTTATGGGCTGGGGGGTCTGTGGATGGCACATATATAACAGTGTCACCCACAGATCCCCCCAGCCCATAACTGCCATCCACAGATCGCCCCCCATAAGTGTCCGTCATCCACAGATGCCCCCCATAAGTGTCCGTCATCCACAGATGCCCCCCATAAGTGTCCGTCATCCACAGATGCCCCCCATAACAGTGTCCGTCATCCACAGATGCCCCCCATAACAGTGTCCGTCATCCACAGATGCCCCCCATAACAGTGTCCGTCATCCACAGATGCCCCCCATAACAGTGTCCGTCATCCACAGATGCCCCCCATAACAGTGTCCGTCATCCACAGATGCCCCCCATAACAGTGTCCGTCATCCACAGATGCCCCCCATAACAGTGTCCGTCATCCACAGATGCCCCCCATAACAGTGTCCGTCATCCACAGATGCCCCCCATAACAGTGTCCGTCATCCACAGATGCCCCCCATAACAGTGTCCGTCATCCACAGACCACCATTAGTTCCAAACCCACCAAACGCACAGCACACCTTTTGGTTAAAAATTTTTTTTTTCTTATTTTCCTCCCCAAAAACCTAGGTGCGTCTTATGGGCCGGTGCGTCTTATAGGGCGAAAAATACGGTAACTGAATGAGATGCCTTTAACATATATATCTCCTGACAAGCCAATTTGATCCTAAAGGGTTAATTTAATTCAACCTGTAATCTAAACTCTGTGTCATCTGTCACTTCTCCTATCCCTTAATCTTATCACTGCTGCAACAAAAGCAGCCTCAGCCTCAGTGTAAACTGCTCTACACTCTGACTCACGGCTCTTTTAACTCAATGAATCGAATGAGTCACAAACTAAGGGCCCTTTCACACTTGCGTTGGCCTGCTCCGGCATAGAGTTCCGTCGCCGGGGCTCTATGCCGGCACAATCCTGATCAGGATTATCCTAATGCATTCTGAATGGAGAGAAATCCATTCAGGATGCATCAGGATGTCTTCCGTTCCGGAACGGAACGTTTTTTGGCCGGAGAAAATACCGCAGCATGCAGTACTTTTTGCTCCGGCCAAAAATCCTGAAAACTTGCCACAAGGCCGGATTCAGAATGAATGCCCATTGAAAGGCATTGATCCGGATCCGGCCTTAAGCTAAACGTCGTTTCGGCGCATTGCCGGATACGTCATTTAGCTTTTTCTGAATGGTTACCATGGCTGCCGGGACGCTAAAGTCCTGGCAGCCATGGTAAAGTGTAGCGGGGAGCGGGGGCGCAGCATACTTACAGTCCGTGCGGCTCCCGGGGCGCTCCAGAGTGACGTCGGGGCGCCCCAGGCGCATGGATGATGTGATCGCATGTACACGTCATCCATGCGCCTGGGGCGCTCTGACGTCATTCTGCAGCGCCCCGGGAGCCGCGCGGACTGTAAGTATGCCGCTCCCCGCTCCTACTATGGCAACCAGGACTTTAATAGCGTCCTGGCTGCCATAGTAACACTGAAAGCATTTTGAAGACGGATCCGTCTTCAAATGCTTTCCGTACACTTGCGTTTTTCCGGATCCGGCGTGTACCTCCGGCGAGTGGAGGACACGCCGGATCCGGACAACAAAAGTGTGAAAGGGCCCTAAGTTGGATCTTTAGATTCTGTGACTCATTCGATTCATTTCTATTCTTAGGCTATGTTCACATCTGCGTTCAAGCTCTCCGTTCCTGTAGTCCGTCCGGAAGTAGAAAAAAAAATCTAAAAACGTATCCGTTCAACCTCCCATAGAAACTAATTGACGTATGTATGCATACGTTTGACTCCGTTAGTTGGTAATACGTTCGGAATACGTTTTTTCAGACGGAAAACAAAATCCTGCTTGCAGGATTTTTTTCTACGTTCAGAAAAGCGGATTCTTGACGGAGCGTCCATTCACGTTCATTGTAGTAAATGAGAACGATAAATGATAAACCTTTAACGGAGGCTTTGACACCATAAAGCAGGGGTGACAGACACAAAGAGCCAGAAAAAAAAAGTATGACTGCCAGGATCCACAAGCTTAACATTTTACACAAATATGCGTGCACAGGACAATATTGCTGCAATTGAGTTTTCAAACATTTAAAAGCGTATTTTACCCCTTAAGGACACGGCCATATTTCACCTTAATGACCAGGCCATTTTTTTGCAAGTCTGACCAGTGTCACTTTATGTGTGAATAACTTTAAAACGCTTTTGACTTATCCAGGCCATTCTGAGATTTGGTTTTTTTTTTCCCTCTCATATTGTACTTCTTGACACTGGTAAAATGGAGAAAAAAATATCATATTTATTTATTTAAAAAAAGGCAAATTTACCAAAAAGTTTTAAAAATTAGCAAATTTCCAAATTTCAATTTCTCTACTTTTATAATAGATAGTAATACCTCCAAAAATAGTTGCATGAGACGCAGGAGTTAAGGGGCTGTGCGGCGCATGAACAAGCCGACAGCCCGGGGCGCAGCTTTATGACCTAAGATGCCGGAATTTGAATGAATCGCGGGACTTCACTCAGCATTTGCCTGCAGTTCACGCCGCGATGTCTGAGACACCTACTCCTCGTCCAGAGGTCACAGATCCCTCTGCAAGCGCCAGTACTGTGAGTCCCCTGCGGGGGTTTGAGTGCTAGACACCACATTTATTTTTATGCAAGTGTACTAGCTCTGTTAGCTGAGTGTAAATTTGGTTGTTCCTTTGATTCCATGTGCATAAAAGACTCAAGATTAAAAATAAAGAAACTAAAGTGCAATGCCTGCTCTAAGAAACTCCCTGAAAATTATAAGAAAAGACTTTGCAAGTCTTGTCTGTCTGATATATTGAAGGAGGAACAACCAAATATTTTTTGGGAGATGAAATCCTTTATTCAGGATGAAATAAAGTCCTCCTTAGCATCTATATCCACTCCCAGTGGTCCCATTCATCCTCCCCAAAAAAATAAAAATAAGAAAAAGAAGCTTTCTGTCCAGTCCTCCTCTGATGCCGCCCCTCGGCATCAGAGGAGGACTGGACAGAAAGCTTCTTTTTCTTAGAGGTCATAGAGGAGGATGAGAAGTATTTTTTTCTTATCTGAACAGTTGGAGGAACTATTAAGGGCTGTCAGATCCACTATGCGGATTGAGGACACACCTAAACCATGCACAGTCCAGGATGAGATGTTCGGAGGCCTTAGATCTAAGAAATCAATTGTTTTTCCGTTAAATGAAAACATAAGAGAGATGGTTATGGACGAGTGGCTAGACCCGGAGAGGAGACTGGGTGTCTTCTAAGGAATTTAGAAACAGACTTTGTTTTGACCAGTCTGAGTGTAAACCCCCAAAGTAGACATTCAGGTGGCGAAGGTGGTTAAAACAGCGTTACCATTTGAGGACTCCTCCCAACTAGGTGACCCCATGGACTGTAAAGCTGGCGGGTTATTAAAAAAGGCCTGGGAAGCATCTATGTTCAGCGTAAAAGCTAAAATAGCAGAAACCTCCATGGCTAGGGCCATGTACATCTGGTTAGGGGAACTGGATGAGCATCTTAAAAACAAAACCCCTAGAGAAGAGATCAGAGACTCTATCCCTTTACTTAGATCCGCTACGGCCTTCTTAGCCAACGCTTCTGCAGTCTTTTCGCACCATTATAAATCTAAAACCGCTAAACGGATCCATTCTGTACAGAAAATTCAAGATGTAATCCATCAGATCCACAATCCCGCTTATACCAAAAGGGGCATTCATGTCCTCCATAGACCTCAAAGATGACTATTATCACATTCCCATCCACCAACTCACACAGAAATAAAGATCCGGGAGGTACCCTACACCACTTAGAGTACGTTGCACTTCCATTCGACATCTCTTCCACACCCAGAATATTCAAAAAGCTAGTGGTGGAAATGGTCGCTTACCTTCGCATGGAAGGATTAATCATTATCCCCTACCTCGACGACTTCCTGATTGTCACCAGGTCAAAGGAAGAGAATATAGAGGCAACCCAAAGATTCTTAAACGTCCTTGCTGGGTTAGGATGGATTCTAAACATAAAGAAATCTTCTCACTCCATCAAAAAGGATAAGATTCTTGGGAGTAGAGTTAGATTCGGACTCTCAAAAGACCTTCCTACCGCAGGACAAAGCGGAGTGTCTTATACAGAAGATTTCAGGGTTCCAAAGATCTCGCAAATGTTCCATACGAGAGGCTATGAGTATGTTCGGGATTCTAACTGCCTGTTTGATTTCAGTCCCTTGGAGCCAGGCCCACTCAAGAATAACACAGAGTGGGATCCTGAAAGAAGGGAATGGAAATCAGATGGATTTGGACAGGAAGATCCTGATACCACAGTGGGTGAAGACCGATCTCTGTTGGTGGAAGCTCAGAAGAAACCTCCTTCACGGAAAAGGATGGTTAAATTAACCAGAGATTCAGATGATAATGGACGCCAGCGCAAAAATCGGAGATCATTTATTTATTTTTTTCTTAAGGATTACTGGCCAGAAAACATAAAAAGATCATCCAACTTCAGAGAATTATACGCAGTCCTCATGACTAAAAGGAGGGTGGCTTCTAAAAGGACAACATCTAAAAGTTCTGCCCGACAACATAACAACGGTAGTATATCTAAAACACCAAGGGGAAACAAGATCCAACCCTCTAGGAGAGGTAGCAAGAAAGATTTTCACTTGGGCAGAAGAAAATTCCCCATCATTATCTGCAATCCACTTGAAGGGTTCTGAAAACAGAGGCAGACTACCTAAGCAGAAGAAGTATAGATGCAGTAGAATGGTCTCTAAACAGGGACATCTTCCGGGAAATCTCCAGATGGGGTCGCCCAGAGAGAGATCTATTTTCCTCAAAAGAAAAAGCTCAGGTAGCGATCCAAGTGACAAGCCTTGGGCAGTAGACGCCCTTTCAATAAGCTGGAATTGGAGACTAGTATATGCGTTCCCTCTAATACCCCTTATACCCTGGGTCATTCAGAAGATCCAAAGAGACTGCTACGATAATCCTGGTAAACCCCTCTATGGGCCAATAGAAGCTGGTTTCCTATTTTAAAACTAGCACTGGAGGATCCATGGGAGATTCCTTTCCAGAGGGATATGCGTGTCCAGGGCCCTCTAATTCATCCAGATCCCCAGATATTCAGGTTAGCTGTATGGATCCTGAGAGCGAAAAGAAGGGGCCTTTCTGAAAGAGTGATCCTCACACTCAAAGCTAGTAGGAAGAAGGTGTCTTATTCCATTTACCTCAAGGTTTGGAAAAAGTTTTGTTCCTGGCTCGGTGATGACCATCCCGATACTACCTCTCCCCCTATTAGCAAAATTTTAGATTTCTTAAAGAGCGGACTAGAGCTAGGGCTAAGACCCAGTACGCTTAAGGTGCAGATATCTGCTCTGAGCACCTTCTTTGAGACTAGCCTAGCTGAACATAGGTGGGTATGGAGATTCATTAAGGCAGCGGTTAGATTAAGGCCTACTCTAAGGTCCAGAGTTCCCAAGTGGGATCTGAACACTGTACTTGAGGGATTAACAATGCCCCCTTTTTTTCCATTATCTAACATTTCGATAAAACATCTATCCCTAAAGACGGCCTTCTTAATAGCTATTACTTCGGCTAGGCGTATTGGGGAGTTACAGGCCCTCTCTAGTAGAGAGCCATATCTTCAGATTCTGGAGGACCATATTCGTCTGAAATTAGATCTAGGTTTCTTGCCAAAAGTGGTCTCTTCCTTCCTCTGAGACCAGGAGATTTTCTTGCCTTCCATTCCCAATCACCATGAGAAGGAGGTGGAAGACAAGATGAGACTCTTAAATGTTAGAGAAGAATTCGGGGAGGACGATAACTTGCTGGTCCAATTCTCAGGCAAGAATAAAGGGAAGAAACTTACTAGATCCTCTTTAGCCAGGTGGATTAGATCCACTATTGAGTGCTGTTATTCCATCCAAAATAAGTCCTGCCCGGGGGTGGTTAGGGCTCATTCTACTAGAGCCACCGCCTCCTCTTGGACAGAAAAAGGTAGAGTATCAATAGATCATATCTGTAAGGCCGCAACTTGGTCTAGTGTAAATACTTTCGTTAGACACTATTGCCTTAGTCTCCCTGATTCTACGGTAATTCAGTTTGGCCGGACGGTTCTACAGGTGATATCCCACCCAGGTTAGTTATTTTAGTTCTCATTGTGGCGATGGAAAAAACTTAATTAGTCTTAGGCCTCTTTCACACTTGCGTTGTCCGGATCCGGCGTGTACTCCACTTGCCGGAATTACACGCCGGATCCGGAAAAACGCAAGTGTACTGAAAGCATTTGAAGACGGATCCGTCTTCAAAATGCTTTCAGTGTTACTATGGCACCCAGGACGCTATTAAAGTCCTGGTTGCCATAGTAGTAGTGGGGAGCGGGGGAGCAGCATACTTACCATCCGTGCGGCTCCCGGGGCGCTCCAGAATGACGTCAGAGCGCCCCATGCGCATGGATCATGTGATCCATGCGATCACGTCATCCATGCGCCTGGGGCGCCCTGACGTCACTCTGGAGCGCCCCGGGAGCCGCACGGATGGTAAGTATGCTGCTCCCCGCTCCCGCTCCCCACTACAGTTTACCATGGCTGCCAGGACTTTAGCGTCCCGGCAGCCATGGTAACCATTGAGAAAAAGCTAAACGTCGCATCCGGCAATGCGCCGAAACGACGTTTAGCTTAAGGCCGGATCCGGATCAATGCCTTTCAATGGGCATTCATTCCGGATCCGGCCTTGCGGCAAGTGTTCCGGATTTTTGGCCGGAGCAAAAAGCGCAGCATGCTGCGCTATTTGCTGCGGCCAAAAAACGTTCCGTTCCGGAACTGAAGACATCCTGATGCATCCTGAAGGACGGACTGTCCATTCAGAATGCATTAGGAAAATCCTGATCAGTATTCTTCCGGCATAGAGCCCCGACGACGGAACTCTATGCCGGAAGACTATAACGCAGGTGTGAAAGGGCCCTTACCGGTAATTCCGTTTCCTTGAATCCACCATGATAGCCCATACTAACCTCATTCCTTTTTTCATGGGTATGAAGTAATATCGTATGTTTTTCTGTTCACCTACCTTGGTAATTTGTTAAACACTGAGGGGGTGTAGGGGTGGGGGGAATTTAAACTGTCTTCCTGCCCCTACAGAGGTCAAGGGTCAATCTCATTGTGGCCGTCATGGTGGATTCAAGGAAACTGAATTAATGGTAAGACTATTTTTATTTTATTTTTGGGTTGCTCTATATTACACTTTTTGTGAGGCAAGGTAACCAGAAATAGCTATTTTGGCATCGTTTTTATTTTTTGTTATTTACAACATTTATCTGACAGATTCGATCATGTTGTATTTTCATAGAACAGGTTGTCATGGACGCGACAATACCAGATATTACACTAGAAATCATTTTCAAAAGTCGGGGGTCGTCTTGTATGCCGGAAAATACGGTATTTGGCTTTACATAACAAAGCATTTAAAAAATAAAAATTATTCTTTAGTGTCTCCACATTCTGAAAGCCATAGTTTTATTTATTTTTTGGGGCGACTGTCTTGTGTAGGGGCTCATTTTTTTTTCGGGATGAGATGGTTTGATTGGCGCTATTTTGGGGGGGGGGGTGACTTTTTGATTGCTTGTTATTACACTTTTTGTGATGTAAGGTGAAACAATTGCTTTTTTTGCAGTTTTTATTAAAACAAATTTATTGTGTTCACCTGAGGGATTAGGTCATGTGATATTTTTATACAGCGGGTTCTTACGGACGTGGCGATGCCTAATATGTATACTTTTATAAAAAAATTTTTTTATTGTTCTTACATAATACCAGCATTTTTTAAACAATAAAAATTATGTTTTAGTGTCTCCATATTCTGAGCCATATTTTTTTTAATTTTTGGGCTCAGTTTTGCAGGATGAGGTGACGGTTAGACTGGTACTATTTTTTTGGGGGGCATACACCTTTTTGATCACTTGGTGTTGCACTTTTAGTGATGTAAGATGACAAAAATTGCTTTTTTTTTTTTACACTTTATTTTTTTTTATTATGGTATTTATCGGACAGGGTGGATCATGTGATATATTTATGTGGATCATGTGATATATTTACGGACTTGGCGATACCTAATATGTGTGGTATTTATGATATTTTTTCCATTTTTTTAAAATTAGAAAATACAAGGAAAGGGGTGTTTTTCTTATTAATTTTATTTTATTAAAAATGACATATTTTTTACTTTATTTTATTTTATTTTTTACTTTATTTCTGATCGCTTTTGGGGGTCTGAACCCCTCTGCAATAAATTACATTCATTGCAGACGAGCGTGTCCGGATGCGACCCAGGTGCATTGCGGCAAACCCGCGCGAGCAGGTACGCAATTGCAGTCAGTTTTGACTGCGACTGCGTTCCGTTGTTCAATTTGTATCGCTCGGGTGCAATGCGTCTTGCACGTGCGTGATAAAACACTGAATGTGGTACCCAGACCTGAACTTCTTCACTGAAGTTTAGGTTCGGTGTTGTGTAGATGTAATTTTTTTTTTTTTTAATTGTATATCTTTTTATTTCAATTTTATAGAAACATATACATTTATACACAAAACACGTCAATTTTAAAATTTCTCCCTTACCACTCCCCTTTATTGAATACCCACCCACCACCCTAGAGGGAGAGAGGGGGGGGGGGGGGGCAAAAAAAAAATAAAAAAAAAAAAATTCTCCTAACACGTCCCCGGCCCTATAATAACCAATTTTTCCATAATTCATCAAGATATTTTTTATTTTATTTTTTATTTTGATCGCGCAGCTGCCAGCCGGTCTCCTGTTTCTTCAGGACCTGTCAAAGGATCTGTGGTGACCTCACTGAGCTCATCACATGGTCCAATCACATGTGATGGACCATGTGATGTGACGTCACCACAGGTCCTTTAGCCGGCAGCTCATGATTAAAGAAGTTAGAAGAGATTGGCAACTACGCGATCAAGAGGAGGAGGCGAGTTAATTTTTATTTATTTTTTTAACCCTCAATTGACCTTCTAAGCCGTCTGTATTAAAAAATGCTATTATTTTCCCTTATAACCATGTTATAAGGGAAAATAATACAGTGAATAGACTGTCATCTTAGCAACCATGTGTGAAAATCGCTCTGCACTTGCTTGCGGATGCTTGCGATTTTCACGCAGCCCCATTCACTTCTATGCGTGGCCTGCGTTGCGTGAAAAACGCACAATATAGAGCATGCTGCGATTTTCACACAACGCACAAGTGATGTGTGAAAATCACAGTTCATGTGCACAGCCCCATAGAAATGAATGGGTCCGAATTCAGTGCGGGTCCAATGCGTTCACCTCACGCATTGCACTCGCCCGTGAGAAAGGGGCCTTAGTGTATGACACTGAGTCATACATTAACAGGTTGCCTAGGAGATTCCCAATGCCGTGCAAGGCATTGGGCAGCCTCTGCACTGCATGGGGCTGCCTTCTGAAACATTGAGTCCCCGCCACTGCAGCGCACAGACTCGATGGGCTCACTCAAACACAAACCCCTTCTATGCCACGGTTAGCGGCATAGAAGGGGTTAATCTGCAGCGATCACCGATATGGGGGGGCATCGAACCTGGGTGCCTGCTGATTGATTTCAGCAGGCACCCAGTTCCGATCACCGCCCGCCGCGCAGTGGTGATGGGAAATACACAGGGCGTACAGGTCCTTAAGTACCAGGACATCAGGGCGTACCTGTACGCCCTATGTCCCAAAGAGGTTAAACCACCTTTCCTACCTGTAATGTCGACAACTTTAGTGAGACTTCTGGCAATCTTTGTTTTTCACAATGTGTTTCAAATCTGTCTTGTATTCAGTCGTTGCTACTCAAGGCAATTCTTTAAGGGTACTTTCACAAAGTTTATCGGTATTGAGTTCCCTCATTGGGGCTTAGCACCAAAAAAAAAAAAAAAAGCTTCAGTTTTGTCCCCATTCATTGTCAATGGGGAAAAAACTGAACAGAATGGAATGCTCCAAAATGCATTCAGTTTTGTTCAGTGGGTTTCCCAGACCGGAGAGTTTACCGCAGCATGCTGCGGTTTTCTTTCCATCCTGGGATGCGGAGCAAGACGGATCCGTCATGACCCCCAATGCAAGTCAATGGGGATGGATCTGTTTTCTGCCCCAATAGAAAACTGATCCACCCCCGTTGACTTTCAATGGCGTTGATGATGGATCCCTGCTTGCTATGTTAAAAATACACTCCCCTAAATAATTATTAGGAACACCTGTTCTATTTCGAATTAATGTGATTATCTAGTCAACCAATCACATGGCAGTTGCTTCAATGCATGTAGGGTTGTGGTCCTGGTCAAGACAATCTCCTGAACTCCAAACTGAATGCCAGAATGGGAAAGAAAGGTGGGCTGCAACAGCAGAAGACCCCACCGGGTACCACTCATCTCCACTACAAATAGGAAAAAGAGGCTACAATTTGCACGATCTCACCAAAATTGGACTGTTGAAGACTGGAAAAATGTTGCCTGGTCTGATGAGTCTCGATTTCTGTTGAGACATTCAAATGGTAGAGTCCGAATTTGGCGTAAACAGAATAAGAACATGTATCCATCATGCCTTGTTACCACTGTGCAGGCTGGTGGTGGTGTAATGGCGTGGGGGGGATATTTTCTGGGCACACTTTAGGCCCCTTAGTGCCAATTGGCCATCGTTTAAATGCCACGGGCTACATGAGCATTGTTTATGACCATGTCCATCCCTTCATGACCACCATGTACCCATCCTCTGATGGCTACTTCCAGCAGGATAATGCACTATGTCACAAAGCTCGAATCATCTCAAATTGGTTTCTTGAACATGACAATGAGTTCACTGTACTAAAATGGCCCCCACAGTCACCAGATCTCAATCCAATAGATCATCTTTGGGATGTGGTGGAACAGGAGCTTTGTGCCCTGGATGTGCATCCCTCTAATCTCCATCAACTGCAAGATGATATCCTATCAATATGGGCCAACATTTATAAAGAATGCTATCAGCACCTTGTTGAATCAATGCCATGTAGAATTAAGGCAGTTCTGAAGGCAAAAGGGGGTCCAACACCGTATTAGTATGGTGTTCCTAATAATTCTTTAGGTGAGTGTATGTTAAAGATAATACAAACGGATGTAGACAGTTGTATTATCAGTGACAGAAGCGTTTTTGCTGGACCCTGCCGGATCAAGCAAAATCGCTAGTGTGAAGGTATCCTAACGTGTGTCAGTAAGAATCATCAGTAATTTATGTGAGATGTTATGTGATGCTATGAATTACGGTATGTGAGATGGTACTTTGTGGGTCACTTACTATTAATGTGAGGCACATGGGGTCCAGTCCAAAAGCAGCAGATGTATTGCAGAGGGGGTCAGACCCCCAAAAGTTAATGTTTGTCATAAATAAAGTAAAGAAAAAAAAGTGTTTTTAATGAAATTAATAAAGTGAAAAAGAAAATAAACACCCCTTTCCCCTTATTTTATAATAAAAAACAGAAAAACAAAACCCACGCAGCTTAGGTATTGCTGCGTCCGTAATGACCAGCTCTATAAATATATCACATGATCCACCCTGTTCGATAAACACCATTAAAAATAAAAACTGTGTAAAAAAAAAAAAGCAATTTTTGTCACATTACATCACAAAAAGTGCAACACCAAGCGATCAAAAAGGCGTATGTCCCACAATATTGTATCAATAAAACCTCATCCCGCAAAAAATGAGCCCCTACCTAAGACATTTGCCCAAAAAAAAAAAAATATAGCTCTCAGAACATGGAGATACTAAAACATAATTTTTTTGTTTGTTTCAAAACTGCTATTATTGTGCTTAAGTGAAATACATAAAAAATAATATAATGATTAGGTATCGCCACGTCTGTAACAACCAGCTCTATAAAAATCACATGGCCTAACCCCTCAGGTGAACACCGTAAAAAAAAAAGGCATTTTTGTCACATTACATCACAAAAATTGCAGCAGCAAGTGATCAAAAAGGCGTATGCCCCCCAGAATAGTACCAATCAGACCATCACCTCATCCCGCAAAAAATTAAGACCCTACCTAAGAGAATCGGTCAAAAAATAAATAAGCTATGGCTCTCAGACTATGGAGACACTAAAATATCATTATTTTGGTTTAAAAAAAATGCTAATATTGTGTAAAACTTAAATAAATAAGAAAAAGTAGACACATTAGGTTTTGCCAAATGCGTAATGATCTGCTCTATAAAAAAGTACATTTCACACCTTCACTCAGCCAGCCAGGAACCCAGCTAATTTAACAGGAAAAAAACTCTCTGTAGGGCGTCTCAACCATAGCCCAGATCAATCAGATCCCTCAGACATCATGGAATTGGCGATTCATGAGGAATTATGAATCGCCTGTCCATCACAGGCATAAGTCAGTTATATGACGGACATGCCCCTGGTTGTAGGTTGGTAGTAGGGTGCCAGGAAGGGGAGATACAGAGATCTCCCCACAGAAACCTAGTAATGGTACCATGTTTGGGCTCTACCTGTAGCCGGAACCCAGGCGGATCCGTTGGTCCCAGAACCATCTCCCTGTGACCTTCTGGTCTGGAGCTATGAGCCCTAATGTGTTTTGTGGGTTGTTGGGCTGCAAGGACCAGCAGGGAGGGGGGACCCCTCCCAGAGGCAGGGAGGGGAGCGGCCGACTACAGTTGAAAATGGCTAGCAAGCAGAGTCCAGCATCTTTCTCTGGAGGGGGGTCACGTCATGTAACGTGTTTGGAGGGACCATGGACAAACTGCTGACATCGCTGCCCCTATGTGATTACAGCCAAGCCTTATAGCAGCCCATTATTCTTCACCATCCAAAGGACTACTGGTAACTGACCCTTTTCTGTTTAACCCTGGTTGTACCACATCATCTGTATTTGCAACCTCAGACCACTGTATATATTCTCTGTGTATAGTGTTATATCTAGTATGCCCTTAAGGCAATTAAATACCACAACAGCACAAGATTTAAATTATGTATCTCGATCCACGAATTCCCACGTCCATGTTTCGGCATAGTTACACGCTATTGCGGGTTGGTTTTTCACCCTATATAATCCCGTTAGCGGACCGAGCTTATATAAAGAAACTGGTGTCAGTCTACCTGGGCAGAGAAAAGGCTCTCTGTGCCCGCGTGGACAGCAGGCGTTTGTGTAAACTGTACCAAGCGGACCTTACGTACTCCCAGGGAGGGCAAACGTCACATCTTGGTAACCAATGACTATACTGTATCTCATGAACTCGACGTGGTTGACGTCAGGCGGAGCCGAGGTGCAGTATTCGTCAGTCATATGTACTCCCAAACGGTACCAATAAAAACTTTAGCCGATCTCGCAAAAAAATAAGCCCTCACACTTCTCAGCGTAAAAAGAAAAGAAAGTTACGGCCCTTGAAAACAATTTCCACAAATTTCAGGTTAGGAAATGCATACGCTGTTCCTTTCCTTTTGAACCCTGCAATGTGCCCATACAGCAGTTTGACCGCATATGGGGTGTTGCTGTTTTCAGGAGATAATGGGTAACAAATTGTGGGGTGCATTTTCTCCTGTTACATAGTAACATGGTACATAAGGCCGAAAAAAGACATTTGTCCATCCAGTTCGGCCTGTTATCCTGTTGATCCAGAGGAAGGCAAAAAAAAAAAAAACCTGTGAGTAGAAGCCAATTTTCCCCACTTTAGGGGAATAAAAAAATCCTTCCCGACTCCAATCAGGCAATCAGAATAACTCCCTGGATCAACGACCCCTCTCTAGAAGCTATAGCCTGTAATATTATTACGCTCCAGAAATACATCCAGGCCCCTCTTGAATTCCTATATTGTACTCACCATCACCACCTCCTCAGGCCGAGAGTTCCATAGTCTCACTGCTCTTACTGTAAAAAATCCTTTTCTATGTTTGTGTACAAACCTTCTTTCCTCCAGACGCAGAGGATGTCCCCTGGTCACAGTCCTGGGGATAAATAGCTGATGGGATAGATCTCTGTACTGACCCCTGATATATTTATACATATTAATTAGCTCTCCCCTCAGTCGTCTTTTTTTCTAAAGTGAATAGCCCTAATTTTAATAATCTTTCAGAGTACTGTAGTTGCCCCATTCCAGTTATTACAAACCGGATTCCCAAAAAGTTGGGACACTATACAAATCGTGAATAAAAACTGAAAGCAATGATGTGGAGATGGCAAATGTCAATTTTTTTTTGTAATAGAACGTAGATGACAGATCAAACGTTTAATCCGAGTAAATGTATAATTTTAAAGGAAAAATACATTGATTCAAAATTTCACGGTGTCAACAAATCCCAAAAACAAGTAGCAATAAAAGGCTGGAAAAAGTAAATTTGAGCATAACGAATAGCTGGAAGACCAATTAACACTAATTAGGTCAATTGGCAACATGATTGGGTATAAAAAGAGCTTCTCAGAATGGCAGTGTCTCTCAGAAGCCAAGATGGGTAGAGGATCACCATTCCCACAATGTTGAGCAGAAAGATAGTGGAGCAATATCAGAAAGGTGTTACCCAGCGAAAAATTTCAAAGACTTTGCATCTATCATCATCAACTGTGCATAACATCATCCGAAGATTCAGAGAATCTGGAACAATCTCTGTGCGTAAGGGTCAAGGCCGTAAAACCATACTGGATGCCTGTGATCTCCAGGCCCTTAAACGACACTGCACCACAAACAGGAATGCTACTGTAAAGGAAATCACAGAATGGGCTCAGGAATACTTCCAGAAACCATTGTCAGTGAACACAATCCACCGTGCCATCCGCCGTTGCCAGACGAAACTCTACAGTGCAAAGAAGAAGCCATTTCTTAGCAAGATCCACAAGCTCAGGCGTTTTCACTGGGCCAGGGATCATCTAAAATGGAGTGTGGCAAAATGGAAGACTTTTCTGTGGTCAGACGAGTCACGATTTTTGCAGCTTATTTTGCTGTTTATTAAAATTCCTAGATCCTTTTCCATGTCAGTGTTACCGAGTGTTTTACCATTTAGTATGTACGGGTGACTTGCATTTTTCCTTCCCATGTGCATAACTTTATATTTATCAGTGTTAAACCTCATCTGCCACTTATCTGCCCAAGCCTCAAATCTATCCAGATCCCTCTATAGTAGTATACTGTCCTCATCAGTGTAAATTACTTTACACAGTTTAGTGTCATCTGCGAAAATTGATACTTTACTATGCAAGCTTTCTGCAAGATCATTAATAACTATATTGAAGAGAATAGGGCCCAATACTGACCCCTGAGGTACCCCACTAGTGACAGTGACCCAATCTGAGTGTGTACCACTAATAACCACCCTCTGTTTTCTATCACTAAGCCAGTTACTTACCCACATACAGACGTTTTCTCCCAGTTCGAGCATTCTCCTTTTATATACTAACCTTTTATGTGGTACAGTGTCAAATGCTTTGGAGAAGTCCAGATACACGACATCCATTGATTCGCCGCTGTCAAGTATAGAACTTACCTCCTCATAGAAACTGATTAAATTAGTTTGGCCTGACCGATCCCTCACGAAGCCATGCTGATATGGCGTTATTTGCTTATTTCCATTGAGATGCTCTAATATAGCATCTCTCAGAAAACCTTCAAACAGTTTACCCACAACAGATGTTAAACTTACCGGCCTATAGTTTCCAGGCTCTGTTTTTGGACCCTTTTTGAATATTGGCACCACATTTGCCATGCGCCAATCCTGTGGGACATTACTTGTCAGTATAGAGTCTGCAAATATCAGAAATAAGGGTCTGGCTATGACATTACTTAATTCCTTTAGGATACGGGGGTATCTTTTTAAGTCGCTGTTGCACTTCTTCCTGGGTCAGACAGGACACTTTTAATGGGGAGTTTATTTTTGCATTCTGCATGTCATCTGACAGTTTATTTTCCTCAATGAATACATTGGAGAAGAAAATATTTAACAGCTTTGCTTTCTCCTCATCGCTCTCTGCGACTTCCCCCTCATTACTCTTTAAAGGGCCGACACCTTCAGATTTATACTTTTTAACATTTATATAATTGAAGAACATTTTAGGGTTAGTTTTACTCTCTTTGGCAATTAATCTCTCGTCCGCTTTTATTTGTTTTTTGCATGTTCTATTTTTTTGCTTAGTTTTTCAGTGCTTCCGTGCTACCCTCCTGTCTCAGTAAATTATATGCTTTCTTTTTGTCATTTATTGCTTTCTTTACAGTTCTATTTATCCACATTGGTTTCTTTTTGTTACTTAACCTTTTATTCCCATACGGTATGTACCTCTCATAATGAGATTTTAGGATGTTTTTAAAGATATCCCATTTTGTGGCTTTATTTTTATTTTTGAGGACTTTGTCCCAGTTAGTTCGGCCTATGGCCTCTCTTAGTTGGCTAAATTTAGCTTTTTTGAAGTTTGGTATTTTTGTTCCTCCCTGTAGAAACGCTCTTTTGAATGATAATTGGAAGGTTATTTACTTATGGTCACTATTTCCCAGGTGTTCCCCAACCTGCACGTGTGTTGTTCTGTCAGGCCTATTGGTTAAAGGGAGTCTTTCACCTAAAATGACCATTACACAACACAAACATCATGATAACTATTATGTTCCCCATATTATAATCTTACCTTTCATATTGCTGTCCGTCGGACCCCGGCCAATCTGATATTGATGACCTATCCTGAGGATAGGTAATCAATAAATATAACTTGGACAACCCCTTTAACCCCTTCACGACTGCCATACGGCTATATACGTGCTATCTGCACATGCCCTGTGCAGCTAGCACATATATAAACGTTCTGGCAGCTCTTTAATCAAAGCGCTGCAAAACGCTTGGATTAAAGCTTCTGCCCCAAGCACAGTGCAGAGACCAGTAATGCTGGCAAGGAACCAATCAGAGTGGTCCTTTGCCGGCAATCGCTCCGATTGGTTAGTCTGCGCAGACTAACCAATCTGATCAATGCAGTGTAGAAGTGTCTGTTTCAGGTTCATATGTATATAGAGAGGCTGAGCACTCTCCCAATGGACCACACAAAGACTATTCAAAAAATGATTATATTTATTCCACCAATATATAGATAAAAATATATAATAAACAAAATGCACAATTAAAAATATATTCTATTAAAAATATACATAAAAGTAAAACTATTCAGATTAAAAGTCTAATTGAGTAGCGGTGGCATACAAAAGATTACCGCTACTCAATTAGACTTTTAATCTGAATACTTTTACTTTTATGTATATTTTTAATAGAATATATTTTTAATTGTGCATTTTGTTTATTATATATTTTTATCTATATATTGGTGTAATAAATATAATCATTTTTGAATAGTCTTTGTGTGGTCCATTGGGAGAGTGCTCAGCCTCTCTATATACATTATAACTTACTTTTTGACTGGGTGAGTCATCAGGCTTAGTAGCACCCATTCATAGTCACAGGCGACAGTGAGCCACCATACTCTTTTCATTACCTGTTTCAGGTTCATATCTGCACTTTGCAGATCAGAACCTGTGTGCTGCCAATGTGTTCCCCATGATCTGTGCCCCCTGCCACGATCTGTGCCCCCCCTCTGTGCGCTCTGCCTCCAAATTTGCCGGCCGCATCTTGTCTGTGCCGGAAACTGTGCCCGCCTGCCCCCATCCATGTCCTCTGCCCCGCTCTGTGTCCCCTCCCAAGACCTCATCTTTGCCCCCTTATGCGGTCCCCCTTCTGTATCTGATGGCGGCGGCTCTATTCCTGAGCCGCCACCATCAGCAGCGAGTGTCAGCTGTATCCCCTGTAATCAAAGGGGTTAACAGAGGGGGAGGGGGCTCCCTCTCTCAACGCCTCACAAAGACGTCCAGTGTTGCCATCTATCAGTGTAAAACTGATAGTATTATGCTTTGCAATGCAAGAGCATTGCAAAGTATTGTACAGCTATTAAGCTCCACTGGATCTTCAAGATCCAAGCGGGACTTGATAAAAATAAATATATTTAACCCCTTAGGGACCCATGACATACCAGAACGGCATGGTTCCCGAGTCCTTAAGGACCTATGACGTACCGGTATGTCATGTATAGTTCCGATCACCACCGGCGGGTGGTGATCGGAACCCGGTGCCTGCTCAAATCATTGAGCAGGCACCTCGGCTAAATGCGCGCGGGTTTCCCGTGACCCCCCCCCCCCCTCAATTCAGACCTGCACTTTGCGGTTTTTACCTGGTGCGGCGGTGGTGCCATCAGGTCCCCATGGGGCTGTAGGGGGTGACCCGATGGCATGGAAGCCAGCGCGATGCCTTCCTTAGGCATCTGCACCTCCTTCCGGTGAAGTGCCTGTGAGATCCAGCACCCTGGAGTTCTACACACAGTATTACTCATATAGCCAATGCATTCCAATACAGAAGTATTGGAATGCATTGTAAAGAATTAGACCCCCAAAAGTTCAAGTCCCAAAGTGGGACAAAGAATAAAGTGAAAAAAAAAAGTTGAAAAAATTAATTTTTTTGGGGTGAAAACTTTAAGTTTCAAGTAAAAATAAACAAAAACATCATTTTTCCCCAAATAAAGTAAAAAAAAAAAAAGGTAAATAGGGGGGGGGGGGGGGGGGGGAGTATACATATTGGGTATTGCTGCGTCCGTATCGACCGCCTCTATAAACATATCACATGACCTAACCCCTCAGATGAACACCGTAAAAAAATCTAAAAAATTAAAACTGTGCTAAATAAACCATTTTTTTGTCACCTTACATCACAAAAAGTGTAATAGCAATCAATCAAGAAGTCACATGCACCCCAAAATAGTGCCAATAAAACAGTCAGCTCATCCCACAAAAATATTAATCTACCAAAGGTAATTGCCCAAAAACTGAAAAAATTATGGCTCTGACTATGGAAACACTAAAACATAATTTTTTTGCTTCAAAAATGAAATCATTGTGTAAAACTTACATAAATAAAAAAAAGTATACATATTGGCTATCGCTGCATCCGTTACAACCTGGTCTATAAGAATAACAGATGAATGTTGTAAATAACAAAAAATAAAAACTGTGCCAAAACAGCTGTTTCTTGTTATCTTGCCTCACATAAAGTGTAATATAGAGCAACCAAAAATCATATGTACCCTAAACTAGTACCAACAATACTGCCACCCTATCCCGTAGTTTCTAAAATGGGGCCACTTTTTTGGAGTTTCTACTCTAGGGGTGCATCAGGGGGGCTTAAAATGGGACATGGTGTCAAAAAAAACCAGTCCAGCAAAATCTGCCTTCCAAAAACCGCATGGCGTTCCATTCCTTCTGCGCCCTGCGGTGTGCCCATACAGTAGTTTACGACCAAATATGGGATGTTTCTGTAAACTACAGAATCAGGGCCATAAATATTGAGTTTGGTTTAGCTGTTAACCCTTGCTTTGTAACCGGAAAAAAATTATTAAAATGGGAAATCTGCCAAAAAGAGATATTTTGAAATTGTATCTATTTTCCATTAATTCTTGTGGAACACCTAAAGGGTTGACACAGTTCGTAAAATCAGTTTTTAATACCTTGAGGGGTGTAGTTTATAGAATGGGGTCATTTTTGGGTGGTTTCTATTATGTAAGCCTCGCAAAGTGACTTCAGACCTGAACTGGTCCCTAAAAATTGGGTTTTTGAAAATTTCTGAAAAATTTCAAGATTTGCTTCTAAACTTCTAAGCCTTGTAACATCCCCAAAAAATTAAATATCATTCCCAAATTGATCCAAACATAAAGTAGACATATGGGGAATGTAAAGTAATAACTATTTTTGGAGGTATTACTATGTATTATAGAAGTAGAGAAATTGAAACTTGGAAATTTGCTATTTTAAAAATAGCAAATTTCCAAGTTTCAATTTCTCTACTTCTATAATACATAGTAATACCTCCAAAAATAGTTATTACTTTTTGGGTAAATTTGGTATTATATTTTTTTATAAATTTTTTTTATTTATTTTTTTACTTCATTTTACCAGTGTCATGAAGTACAATATGTGCCGAATAAACGATCTCAGAATGGCCTGGATAAGTCAAAGCGTTTTGAAGTTATCAGTACTTAAAGTGACACTGGTCAGATTTGCAAAAAAATGGACAAGTCCTTAAGGTGAAATAGGGCCGTGTCCTTAAGGCGTTAAAAAGGTAAATTAAAAATTAAATAAGTTGCCTTTTTCCCCACATCCCCTCATTTATAAGAGATTACATTATTTTTTATTTTATTTTTTAAATAAAATACACATAATTGGTATCTCCGCATCTGTAATGACCTGATCTATAAACTGATCACGGTACCAATCCCTCGTGCTGAACGCTGTTAAAAAATAAAAATAGACAATGGCAGAATTGCTGTTTTCCAGAACGTCCTCCATGACAGCACCCATGGAGGATGTCCTATTGACCACTGTTGGGAAAGGAAGAGAGAGAGATTAAACGGCCCCACCCCCTCTCTCCAGTGTTCTTTCTGTCCCTACTGGGATAGGGGGAGAGAGTCGTCCCGACTATAGGGACAGGTTAGGTGAAGGGGTGAGTCTGGTCGGGGGGTTCTCCTGCCTCTCATCTTCAGACTCGTGTAGCCCCCAAAACCAGCACCCTTCTGGGAAGTGGTCCCCTGGTTTTCCCCGATACCTAATAGCTCTGGGCTCTGTGGCGGCTCCTGCGCTCCCCTGCGCATGCTAGGCTGGGATTGCCGATGTGTTCACGTGACCGGAAGTTCGGGCGCGTCACCGGAAAAAAGATGGCGCGCATCACTTGCTGGAGACCTCAGGTATGATGAGTTCTTGCATGTTTGGGGGTGAACTCTTCCTAGGAATGAGTTCCCCCGTGAAGAGCAGGAGGAGGCAGAGCCATGCTGCGACGGGCAGACCGGTTAGAAGAATTTTTTTTTAATAAAATGGGGGAAACCTATTTAAATCCCTGATGGCAACCTGTGGAAGTTGCATCATGGAGGTCCAGATGTCTGCCAAGCAGGAGGCTTGTTCAGACTCTCCCATCCAGGTCTCTGTAAGTAGATTATTTTACCTTGGCTAACTAAATAGGAGCCTTAGTGGCACAATGACACTAAATGTAAGTCTGTTCTATATTTCCCTTTTAGACTGGAAAGGAGTCAGGACACAAGTCTCATGAAGACTGAAAAAGAAGGGGAAAAAGTGTGCAACCTGCCAGACAAAGCTTCTGGAATCATATAAAAAATACTTATGCCCAGAATGCTTATCAAAAATTCTTAAAGCGGAGCGATCGTCTCTACTTTCTGAATTGAGAGCTATTGTGAGGGAGGAGGTACAGGTGGCGAGTTCAGGCCAGATCCCAGATCCGGTGCCATCTTCACCTCCCTCCAAACGGCCCAGAATTCAGCAAGACTCTGACTCTGAAGAGGAAGGGTTATGTTGCTCGGACAAGATGGAAGATGAAGTCTCCGCTTCCTATCCTCTGGAGGAACAGAGAATATTTTTCTTTTCATCTGAGGATTTAGACCCCCTCCTCACCGCTTTAAGACAAATCATGGCTATTGAGGAAGAGGAACAGGCACGCTCGGTCGAAGATGAGATGTTTGGCGGCCTGAAGGTTAAGAAAAGGAAGGTTTTCCCTGTGAAGAAAAACCTAAAAGACCTCATTACAGAGGAATGGGCTGAGGGAGAAAGCTCTATATGCCCAGAGAGTTCAAAAGCAGACTGTTGTTTGATCCTACGGACACTAAACTTTGGGACGAGATCCCAAAAGTGGATATCCAGGTGGCAAAAGTGGTGAAAAAATTCAGTTTGAGGATTCGTCACAGCTGAGCGATCCCATGGATCGAAAAATGGACAGCTTACTAAAGAAGTCCTCGGAGTCAGCGGGGGCTACAATAAATACAAATATTGCATCTACCCCTGTATCTAGAGCCTTAGTACTATGGATCAATCAGCTGGAAAACCATCTCAGAGCTAAGACCTCCAGAGAGGAAATCCTGGAGTCACTCACCCCATAAAAAATGGCTTCAGGATTTTTAGCAGACACCTCAGCAGAATCAATTAGATTTGCAGCCAAGACAGTCTCAAACACCTCCAGACGTGCCCTCTGGCAAAAATATTGGTCTGGAGATATTGGTCTAAAAATAGACTCAGTCTGTGCTATACCCTTCACAGCTTCCTTTTTGTTCGGCCCAGTCCTAGACTCCATCTTACAGAATGCAGCAGATAATAAAAAAGGTTTCCCTGACGAAAAGACAAACAAACCGCAGCCCTTTTGTAAGGCTTCTAGTCCAAGTCAGACCAAATCTTATAGAGGGAAAGGGAAATCGGGTAGATGGAGCTAGCCCAAGGGGGGGAAAGGAAGGGGGTTCCTCTTCAACCCCAATACTAACACAGGGAAGCAATGACGCCAGGCCAGTGGGAGGGAGACTATGACGTTTCTGGCAAAACTGGAAACGGATTACCCAAAATCAGTGGATCCTGGACTCTATCAGAGATGACTTCGGGATAGAGTTTCGAAGTCCTCCTCCCCAGACCTTCCAGTTAACACACTTCGAGTCTCCTCACCTTCAACATCAGCTTTGGTAAAAATTACTGGACCTAGGAGCTATTACTCAGGTCCCTCCTTCTCAGCAGTTCAGGGGACATTACTCAAGACTTTTCTTTGTAAAAAAAAAAAAAAAAAAAAAAGCCAGATGGGTCGGTCAGGACCATCATCAATTTTGAATTTTTAAACAAGTGGGTGACTTATTACAGATTCAAAATGGAATCCGTAAGGTCCACAACTCCATTGAACACCCCAGGGGCTCTTCTTTGCACATTAAATATCAAGGATGCGTACTATCACATCCCTATACATCAGCAATATCAACAGTACCTAAGGTTTGCAATGAAAAGCAACGGGAAGATTCTCCACTACTAATTCCAGTGCTTGCCTTCGGGATTTCATCCGCTCCCTGCCTATTTACAAAAGTGGTATCGGAAATTATGGGCCATCTTAGTCAGAGTCAAATTACGATTGTACCCTACCTGGACGACTTCCTGCTCATTTCAGATTCATTACAGAAGCTGGAGGGAGACCTCCATCAAACATTGTCTCTATTCAAAGACTTGGGGTGGATCATAAATTACAAAAAAATCAGACCACCTACCGGGCGCGAAGAAAGAGTTCCTGGGTACTCTCCTGGGGACACATATTCAGTTCTTCCTGTGTGGAAACGGGTCAACATAAAAAGGAAGGTCGAGTTATTCAAGAAGTCCCACTCATTAAGAGAGTGATGCAGATCCTGGGGCTAATGATCTTCTGTACTTCCATTGTGCCTTCGGCTCAATTCCATTCGAGGACCCTTCAGGAAACAGTATTGAGAGCTTGGAACAGAGACAACCGCTCCCTCAACCTCAAAGTAAAGCTGCCGTACAGGGTGTTGAACTCTCTATCCTGGCGGATAACTACCGAGAACTTGGAGAAAGGTGTTCCCTGGAATACGACTCCAGCCATGACTATCACTACGGACGCGAGTCTCAGAGGCTGGGGGGCCATTTAAAAAAACATTTCTTCCAGGGCACATGGTCCTTTCAGGACAGGCTAAGGTTCTCAAACTACTGGGAATTAAAGGCGGTGCTAAAAACATTGAAAGCAGCCGAGCACTTTCTCCAGGGACAGCATGTCAGGGTCTTGTAGGACAATATAACTGTGTGTTATCTGAAAAGACAAGGCGGGACCAGGTGTCTGTTGCTTCAGGGTCTAGCGGAGCAAATTTTCAGATGGGCATAGCAGAAAGTCCAGTCCATTTCAGGAACTCTCCTGAAAGGATCCCAGAACAACAGGGCAGACTTCCTAAGCCATCGCAGAATCTACTCAGGAGAATGGAGTCTGAACAGAAAAGTATTCCAACAGATCTGCCAGAAATGGGGCCGGCCAGAGAGAGATCTCTTCGCATCAAAGGAATATTCACAGCTGAACTGTTTCTTTTCTCTAAGCCCCAGTGGAAATCCTTTGGCAGTGGATGCCCTGGCTCAGGAGTGGGATATGCACCTAGCATATGCTTTTCCCCCATTGCTCCTGATCCAGGCAATCTTGAAAAAAATTAGATCCAGCTCTACGACTCTGATCCTGATAGCGCTGGACTGGCCCAAGAGAGCCTGGTACCCTATCTTAAGAGAAATGTTGATCAGAGACCCGTTTCCCCTTCCATACAGGAAAGACCTGTTATTACAGGGGCCGCTGGAACATCCAAATCTCAACAAACTGAGACTGGTCCCCCCCCCCCTAAAGATTTTGGTCTATGTTGTTAGTTCTCCTTGGGTGTTGTCATGGAGGACGTCCTGGAAACATATTTAGTTTAGCGGTAAATGGTTTTCCAGAAGTCCGGAATGACAGCACCCAGTATTTATTAAAACTTTTATAAAAAAAAAAAAGTTTTAATAAAAAGTGATTTTATAATTTTAAAAGTGGTTGAAAATTAAAAAACCTATACAATTTTTGGTGTTGCCATAACCATATAATCCCACAAAATAAGATGATCATGTCAAATATACCACATGGAGAACCACATAAAAAACACTGACAGAAATGCAATGTTTGCCCGCTTCACCTCCTAAAAAAAAAAAGCATTCAAAAAGCCATATTAGACCCCAAAATTGTACCAATAAAAATTACAGCCCGTCCTGCAAAAATACAAGCTCTCACGAGGCTACATTGATGGAAAAATCAAAAAGTTATGGGTCTTCGATTTGGTGATGCGAAAAAATAAAATAAGTTCAATAAAAAAGTGATTTTATGATATAAAAGTGGTAGAGCATGAATAAAACAATATAAATTTGGTATCGCCAGAACTGTGTCAACCCACAGAATACAACCATCTTATGAAATATACCACATGGAGAACCCCTTAAAAAATAAAAATACTGGCAGAATTGCAATATTAGCCATGTCACCTCATAAATTAAATAAAAAGCCATCGGTCATATGTACCCAAAAATAATACCATTAAAAACTAAAGCTCAGCTTACAAATGTTATGTTAGAAAATGCCACTCCTTTCCTTTTGAATTCTGCCGTCTACTCATACATCAGTTTACAACCATGTATAGGGTGTTGTCATATTCAGGAGAAAATGGGTAACAAAATACGGGGTGCATTTTCTCCTGTTATCCATAGTTAAAGTGAAATTTTTGGGCGCTTTGGTGAATTTTTCGTATATAAAAAATATAATTTTTCATTTTCGCAGCCATGTGTTTCTAAATATTTTTATGAAACGCCTCTGAGGTAAAAGTGGTCAGTAAACCCCTTAATGAGTTATTTGAGTGGTTTAGTTTCCAAAATGGAGTCCCTTTTAGACTGTTTCCATACAAAATTTCTTGTATTTTAGAAAAAAAAAAAAATTTAAGTTCAATATCACGCGGAACGAACCATTGGGTTTTTTGACTAAAAAAAGAGGGGAGTAAAACCCCTTCCCTTCGGTACTTGGCATACTACTCCTTTGTTTATCAGTAGTTGGACTTCTGCTTCTAGGGCCTTGGACTTTTGTAAATCCCTGGGGAGAGGGGTCTGAACGAAAAAATCTTGAGGATAGGAGAGGAACTCCAAACGGAATCCCTTCCCCATCCCATCCCCAGAACCCACTTGTTCTGAGTAGTCCTTAACCAAGACGGGAGAATGACAGTCTTCCCCCAACCTGGAGTCTGGCATCATTTCTTCTATTTAGGTTTACTATCTTGGGTCTTAAAAAGAAATCCTCCTGATTTCCTCTGAAATCTGTCTTTTTCTTTTGTCATATGGCCTTCCTCTTTGTCTCCTAAATCCATACTGAGGTTTACGAAAAAAAAAGGATGTCTTTTGAGGAATGGGAAACCCTTTTTTTCTTGTCTGACGCCTTTTCTAGGATGTCGTCCAGACAGGATCCAAAAAGTCTGTTGCCTTCACATGGAAGGGAGCAGAGTCTAGCTTTTGAGCCTTGATCCCCTTTCCAAGATTTGAGCCATATTGCCCTTCTAGCTGCGTTAGTCATAGCAGACATGGCATGTGGCTGTTGTCTCCCAAGCCCGTTTTAAATAGATATCAGCTTTCTTATCTAATGGATCAGCCAGGCAACCCAGGTCATCAAAAGGAAGAGCCACCTTTTTTAGCTATTTTGGCGACTGGGGAATCCACTGTCGGGGCTTTATCCCACACTGTGGACACCGATTCTTCATATGGGTATTTCCTCTTAACAGAATTGGGGATGAAGAATTTTCTGTCAGGGTTCTAACATTCTTTCCTAATTAAGGCGGGTAAATTGTTGTGAATTGTGAATACACTGTGTTTCTTGGGGCCTAGGGTTTGAAAAGCTTGGTCTGCCATTGACTTGGATTGCTTAATATCCTCCAGTTGCATGGTAGATCTACTGCCTCAAGTAATGGCTGCGTATCCTCAGTAGAAAAAAAGGATCTCCCAGAATATTCCCCTTCTGAAGAATCAAAGTTACTGGAAAATAATTGCCCTGACTCTATCTTTATTGGAGTAGCCATTATTTGAACTGCCATACTCCGGGGATTTATCCGGGGATCTGGGACGGCCCTTACTGAACGCTTTGAGAGGCTTTGACTTCTGACCTAATTAGCGACTTCATGGACCAGGTTAAACTCTTGGACTCTTCGACAACTAGCTTATCAATACATGTTGGACATAACGTTTTGAGGTATGAAGCTGCTAGGGCCATTTTACATCCTGCACACTCTTTGTGCTTGGTCTTGCTAATAGATTTTTTGGGCGGCTTTGAGATCTACAAAAAATAAGAACCCCCATTTGTAAGGAAAAAATTACTCTCACCAACAGATGTAGAAATGTTTCCTTCCCTACTCCTTAGGACCTGTACCGGACTGACGGGCCTCAAGGGTTCAGCGCGTCCATCTGAGGGTTCAGACATACTGCCACAAGTTAGAATCCTCTTCAGCACAAACACTGTGTGCCACTCCACTGGCTGCCTGCTCCTGCAGCTGCATTTCTAGTTTTTAAAGGACGTACCTCGGCTCTACTTCCGGCCCCGCGGCCGGGGAGGAGGCTCCGCCCCTTCCGCTGACGTCACCGAAGAAGCACCAGGCAGAACACGGCCTACTCGAATGCTGGTGGTGGCCCCAACCCAGAAGTAGACCTGGGGAGCCGCCTGAACACGGCCACAGCGGCTCCCTGCAGGTCCGGACAGTAGGCAGGACGCAGGCAGACTTAACTGGGCCTTGGTGGGGGTGTGAACCTTTTTATCTTCTCAGGTTTCCTGTCCAGGTGGGAGTTCCTGAGTCGCATGGGGTGCCGTCATGGGTGAGGGGAAACAAATCTATCGAGGGGAGTAATCTGGCTGAAATAACCAGAGATACAGATAGTGACAGATGTGAGCACTATAGGATGGGGAGCAAAAGTAGCATCCTCAAATTAAGAAGAAAAGTGGCCAGAAGAAATAAGGAACGAATCGTCAAACTACAAAGAATTAAGAGCGGCCTGAAAAACTCTAAGATTTTTTTGGACAACACGTCAGCGGCCGCTTACCTAAAACATCAAGGGGGCCCAAGGTCCCAGTAGTTGAAATCCCTAGCAAGAGAAATATTTTCCTTGGCAGAAGAAAACGTCCTATCTATTACAGCCATTCATCTGAAAGGATCAGAAAATTTAGAGGCAGATTTTCTAAGCAGAAAGACTCTGGACCCAGGAGATTGGTCCTTGAAACCAGAGATATTTCAAAGGAGATCAACCAGATGGGGCCAACCACAAATAGACCTATTTGCCTCAAAAAGAAACACAAAGGTCAAGCGTTTTTGTTCCCTAGATCCTAGGGAAAAGCCATGGGCGGTATGCCTTCTCAATAAAATGGACTTGGAACCTGGCATATGCATTCCCTCCTTGAGCGTTCCTCAATGGGACCTAAACTTAGTCCTTAATGGGTTGACAAAATCACCATTTGCTCCAATGACAGACATCTCCATAAAACACCTTTCTTTTAAGACTGCCTTCTTAATAGCAATAACTTCTGCTAGGCGCCTAGGAGAGATTCAGGCCCTTTCATATAGGGAACCTTATCTTTCCATCTTCCCTGACAGGGTTGTATTAAAATTAGATCCGGGCTTCCTCTCTAAGGTAGTTTCAAATTTCCATAGAGACCAAGAAATTATTTTACCATCCTTCTGTAGTGACCCAAAAGATCCTACAGAAGAAAAGTTTCATCTTCTAGATGTAAGGGAACCCATTATTTAGTACCTCAGGAAAGATGATAATCTTTTAATACAGTTTGCGGGGAAAAATAAGGGAAAAAAGCTCTCCAAAGCATCCATAGGGCGTTGGATAAAACCCAGTATTTCTTGCTGCTACTCCCTAATGGGTCAAACTCGTCCTACTGGAATCAAGGCCCGATCCACTAGAGCTATGGACTCTTCTTGGGCAGAGAAAGCTGGGGTGTCTCTTGACCAGATATGCAAGGTGGCGACTTGGTCTAGTATCCATACGTTCATAAAACACTATAACCTGAATAGTTCTGCTTCTGGCCAAAAAGTGTTGCAAGCAGTAACCGCTTCTACAACGTAATCTGTTCTCATCCATAGCCGTCATGGTGGATAAAATGGAAAGACTGTAATTATACTTACCGGTAATTCCTTGAATCCACCATGACGGCTCATATATTCCCTCCCATAATATAATCAATAAATATAATGTATAGTATGAAATTAATACTATGGAGAGAGAGGAAAAAAAAAAAAAATATATATATATATATATATATATATATATTTTTTTTTTTTTTTTTTAAATGCACTTGATAACACCCACTTTAGTAATTGGTAAACACTGAAGGGTGAGAGTTGGTGGGGGCTTTTAAACTCTCTATCTCTGTGTATTCTTGCCCCCTACAGAGGTCAAGGGGTCAATCTCATCCATAGCCATCATGGTGGATTCAAGGAAACTGAATTAACGGTAAGTCTAATTACGGTCTCTTTGTTGCTCTTTTTTACAGTGCAAATGTTTTATAACTATCCAATGTAGATTTACATTTATACTCTGTACTAGGGCTCATGCACACGGCTAAAGTCTTGGTCGGCATCCGATCAACATTTTTTGTGGATCATATGCAGACCCATTCATCTCAGTGGGGCCGCAAAAGATACAGATAGGTCACCCGTGTGTTGTCCGCATTTGTAAGTCCTTTCTGTGGCCCCGCCATGTCCTATTCTTGTCCGTTTTGCGGACAAGAATAGGACATTTCTGCGGGAGAAAAAAAAATTGTGACAGACTCTCTGCCAGTATTCTCTTTTGCGGACCGAAAAAAGGTGTACATCGTGCAGTAGCGCTTATTATGTGACAATAGCGGTTTCCAGCCTATGCAGTGTAGAGCTATCCACAACCCAGTTTTTGCCCTCGCAGCCAGAGATTGCTTTTTATAGTTAATTATATCCAATTCTTGGGTGAGATAATCACTCAGTGCCCTGTCTGTCGTAAGCTTTTCTGTCCTGTTTGGGGATTTCTGTGTACAGAGCCGATAGCCAATTCAGAGACTGTGACCAGGGAATGATGGGAGGAAACAAGTGCAGAAACAGGCACTTTTTTAAATAAAATATATTACAGACTTCACTCTTTTAATTTGTACTATACATTTTGAAAAAAAAGTTGATACAGTTAGATTAGTGGGTTGCCTATAGAACAGAAGGGAGGGGGTGGGTCTGGAAATATGTTTTTCAAACAAGCTTCTTTTTTTATTTTGTTTTGTAGGAGCTTAGTAATCTGCTGGCTCTGGCAATTAGACTCCTGTAATTGATGTATCCCCAATTTAAAAATGCCTTTTTGAGGCTTCCAGGGTGTTCATCCTTGACTGTAGAGTTTGAACATATGCAGTTGTGTCTATTAGCTTGACTGTAGATAATGGATTTGTTTTGTGCTTTGGTGTGGTAACTATCCCATCTGAGGTATGTTGCACAGTTAGTTGCTTTCTGGTAAAACATTGTTTCTAGTTTATTGTTCTGTATCTTGATGGTGTCCAGAAAGTTTATTTCAGTAAAGGAGTATTTGAGTGATTTTAAGTTTTTTGGGGGGAGTTTTACACAGATGACACATATTTAAGAAGGCACCAGCACTCACAGTAGTGCTGGGACCTTTTCCAGCTTTGCCTAGGCCATTTGATATCACGTCCATCTGCCTCATGGCCTAGACATAGCTCAACCTCATTGAAGTGAATGGGGCTAAGCTGCAATACCAAGCACAGCCACTATACAATGTATGGCACTGCCAGGTGTCAGACCCACCCATATTCCGAGGTCCAGAGGTTCAGCTACTGTTAGGTCCAGAAATATTTGGACAGTGATACAATCTTCATGATTTGAGCTCTGCATGCCACAACATTGGTTTTAAAAATGAAACAACTGAGCTGTAATTGAACTGTAGACTTAAGGTTTAATTTAAGGGTTTGAACAAAAATATGCCGTGTGGTACGTTTAGGAATTGCAACCATTTTTCTACAAAGCCTCCTAATTTCACAGCCTCAAAAGTTATTGGGCAAATTAACATTAGCATAAATAAAATGCCTGAAGTCTGGAACCCATGGACATGACCAAACGGTGGATTTCCTCCTTTGTGATGCTTTTCCAGGTCTTTACTGCAGCTGTCTTGAGTTGTTGCTTGTTTGTTGGTCTTTCTGCCATAAGTTCTGTCATAAGCAAGTGAAATGCATGCCCAATCAGGTTGAGGTCTGGTGATTGACTTCCAGAATTTCTGAATTTTCCACTTCTTTGCTTTAAAAAACTACTGGGTTGCTTTTGCAGTATGTCTTTGGTCATCTGAACTGTGAAGTGCTGGCCAATCAATATTGCTGCATTTGGTTGAAGCTGAGCAGAAAGTATATCCCTGTACACTTCAGAATTCATCCGGCTGCTTTTGTCACATCATCAATAAACACATTCTTCTTCCTATCATTCTAGTAATGATTGATCTTAGTTTCATCTGCCCTAAGAATACTGTTCCAGAACTGGGGTGGCTTCTTGAGTTGTTTTGGCAAAGTCTAATCTGGCCTTTCTATTTTTGAGGCTGATTAGTGGTTTGCACCTTGTGGTGAACCCCAGAAGTCTTCTCTTTTTGGTAGACTTGGATACTGATACACCAGCTTCCTGTAGAGTGTTCTTCACTTGGGTGCATGTTGTGAAGGGGTTTTTTCTCCAGTTGTTTCCATGAAAGCTGATCCTGAGACTGACTTAGTCACAAAGGACAGGCAAAAACACAGGTTTAAATCTCTACTTGTTCCCTCCATCACCAATGTTTTTCACGGTCCTGCCAGAGGAAGGAAGACCAGAGTGGTTCTGGGAGCCCTATGGGGTTCCTGACAGACTGAGGTCTGATCCTCCTCCTGTGGCAGTCTGTGCCCGCAGGCGCAGTGTCATCAGCGAAGATCCCTACTGTGTCGGGCAAGGGGGACTACATGCGGAGAGGAAAATGACAGCTGGAACAACACTCTGACGTGATCCCTCTTGCTGCCGGGTGATAACATCAGATGCTGAAAGGTGGGACCATGCATCATGAGGTCACTTCCCGCTCTGCAGGTCTTTGTGCATGCATTGAGGATTAAAGAAACATTGGCTCTGCAGAACACACCGTACAGCAATTTACCCCAGCAATTTGGAGCTGTGAAGGATTGTGGATGGATGCATTAGAGAAATGACTACCCTTGCAAGACCGTGCTCCGGACTTGAGCCTGCAATCAACCAGGGTGGAGTGAGTAGCCTGACCTAAGGCAGCCGCTGCGTCTCCAGGTGACTCTAGGGAGGCTCGGCAGAAGCGGCCATACAGGGATCAGGAGCAACACGGGTGTCGGTGAGTGGGGTAAGTGTAATCTATATGAGGCCCCCGGGCATTTGGGGGCATGATTTAGACGTTGGATAACCCCCTTTAACCACCTCCCGACCGCCTAACGCACCGATGCGTCCGGGAGGTGGTTGATTTGTTCCTCCTGGACGCATCGGCGCGTCATCTCGCGAGACGCGAGATTTCGTCACAGCCGGCCCGCGCATGCGCATCGCGGGCCGGCATTTCGTAGCCAAGTATTTCGTCGGCAGCCTGCCGGCCACGATCATTGGCTGGCAGGTTGCTGATTTTTAAAAAATCCAATCAGCAGCCATTTAACCCCACATATTAGTAAATATGATGGGGTTATATGGCTGCTGTGCTCCTCTGCTCCTTCTTTTGGTCGGTTGGTTCCAGCAGAGGAGCACACCACTGTGAGTACCCACTACACCACATACTAGCCCCAGATCACCCCAATTAACACTTTGATGACCCCTTTGATCGCCCCTGTCAATCACTAGTGAAAGGAAAAAAGTGATCAGTGCAAACTGTCACTTTTTTTTTTTTTTCACTGGTATTGACCGTTAGGTTTCAGTATAGTTTAGGCCCCTTGGTTAGGTAGTTTAGGGATCGGTTAGCGCCCAGCCCACCGCACCGCAGTCCGTTATTCGCTGATTACCGTATCGCTAATCAGCATTTGTACTTTTATAGTATCTGGAAGTGATCAAAACTGATCACGGTCAGATCTATAATAGTACTAGTGTCACTTTAGTTCTCCCTCCACCCAAAACGCAGTGTTTGCCCGATCGGTCGCCCACACGTGCGTTCGCCCACGCCCGCCCCACCGCAGTGACAAAAAAAAACATTTTTGGGGATCGCTGCACATTCACTTTACACGCACTGCGGCGATAAAAAAAAAATCAGATTTGATATTTTTTATCAACCGCAGCGGCCTCCGGTACTTCGCTAGCCTCCCGTTTGTAAGACAGGCTTGCTTTTTTTTTCTTGGGTAGTCTCAGGGAATACCCCTAAATTTAGTTGCCCACATGTCTAACAGGGGGTATTCTTCTGAAGAGGCCTACAGGCTTCTGACCCAGTCGGATGAGGAGTGGGAACCCTCATCTGATGAATCCAGCGGGTCAGAATACGAACCTGTAGAAAGTAGTGGCTCTCTGACCCAAAGTTCGGACGAGGAGGCTGAGGTCCCTGATAGCAGCAGGCGTACCCGGCCCCGTGTCGCTAGACTGCAGGTTGCGCAGGATCCGCTTCAAGAGCAGCAGAGTGGGGCTGGTGCTGTCGGATTATGTGGTGAGGCATACACCAGCAGCCCAGCCCTTCCTGGACCTAGTACCAGCACTGCCGTAGAACATGGTGAAGTAGCGAGCACCAGAAGGGCAGTTGAAGCTGGTACGGTGGCACGTGCAGTAGTGACCCCGTCGCAGCCACCGCAAAGACGTGCCCCTAGAATCCCAGAGGTGCTGGCAAACCCTGATTGGCAGTCCCCAACTTCAGCCGCACCTGTAGTTCCCCCTTTCACCGCCCAGTCTGGAGTTCGGGTTGAGACAGCTCAGATCGGTTCGGCCCTGGGATTTTTTGAGCTGTTCTTGACTGCGGAGCTCTTAGACTTAGTTGTGGCAGAGACAAACCGGTATGCCACACAATTTATAACCGCTAACCCGGGAAGCTTTTATGCCCAGCCTTTCCGGTGGAAACCAGTCCAAGTTTCCGAAATTAAAACTTTTCTGGGCCTCCTCCTCAACATGGGCCTTACAAAAAAGCATGAATTGCGGTCATATTGGTCCACGAACCCGATTCATCACATGCCCATGTTCTCTGCTGCTATGTCCAGGACACGATTTGAGACCATCCTGCGTTTCCTGCACTTTAGTGATAACAGCACCTCCCGTCCCAGAGGCCACCCTGCTTTTGACCGGCTCCACAAAATTCGGCCCCTCATAGACCATTTCAACCTGAAATTTGCAGATATTTATACCCCAGAGCAAAACATCTGCGTAGACGAGTCCCTTATACATTTTACCGGGCGCCTTGGCTTCAAACAATACATCCCAAGCAAGCGCGCCCGGTATGGGGTCAAATTGTATAAGCTCTGTGAAAGGGCCACAGGCTATACACACAAATTTCGTGTCTATGAGGGAAAAGATCAGACCCTGGAGCCGGTCGGTTGCCCTGACTACCTGGGGAGCAGTGGGAAGATAGTCTGGGACTTGGTGTCACCCTTATTCGGCAAGGGGTACCATCTTTATGTGGACAATTTTTACACAAGTGTGGCCCTCTTTAGGCATTTGTTTCTAGAACGGATTGGCGCCTGTGGTACCGCGCGAACTTCCCTCAACGGCTCGTTAGCACCCGTCTTGCAAGGGGGCAGAGGGCCGCACTGTGTAACGAAGAACTGCTCGCGGTGAAATGGAAAGACAAGCGTGACGTTTACATGCTCTCCTCCATTCACGCAGACACGACAATACAAATTGAGCGAGCAACCCGTGTCATTGAAAAGCCCCTCTCAGTCCACGACTATAACCTCCACATGGGAGGGGTGGACTTCAATGACCAGATGTTGGCTCCGTATTTAGTTTCCCGCAGAACCAGACGCTGGTATAAGAAGGTGTCTGTATATTTAATTCAATTGGCTCTGTACAATAGTTTTGTTCTCTACAGTAAGGCTGGGAGAACTGGATCCTTCCTCAAATTTCAGGAAGAGATCATCGAGAACCTCCTGTATCCAGGAGGTTCCGTGGCCCCATCCACCAGTGTAGTTAGCCGTCTACATGAGCGACATTTCCCCAATGTCGTTGCTGGTACCTCAACCCACCCTTCACCCCGAAAAAGATGTCGTGTCTGTAGCAGGAGTGGAATAAGGCGTGACACCCGCTATTTCTGTCCTGACTGTCCTGACCACCCTGCCCTATGCTTAGGGGAGTGTTTCAGAAAGTACCACACACAGGTACACCTAGCATAGGGATCATCTCACCAGGACAGGCACACAGGGCTATTAGGGCCCATTCACTCACAGCTGCTGCAAACGTCTCCTTTCACATGGGACAAAGTGCATAACGCACTTCGCCACATCTTTGGGCGATTTGCGCTTTGCACATTGACCCATGGGGAAGGAGAGGTTTGTTCTATAAAGGTAAAAAAACAAAAATACAAAAAAAAAACACCAGTAAGCAAACACGTTAATGTTTAGTTCAAAAAGTTAGTTACATGTTCTGTTCCAAAGTTAATAAAATTATTGCGTTGTGGCCTGTGTTTTTTTTTTTTTTTTTTTTTTTTTTTTTTTGTCTTTTTACCTTCCAGGTGGACCAACCGATCTACTAGCTGCAGCACCGATGTGCATTCTGACAGAAGCATTGCGCTGCTGTCAGATTACATGCAAGTCGGTGTATGCGGCGCTGCTAGACGGGATTTTCTCCTCTGCCGTGACAGATACGTTTGCCAAGGCATACGAGCTGAGGAGGAGGCGGCGTTCCTATGCTTTGGCAAACACTTTGTGTATATATATAAAAATAAAAAATTAATCCCGGCAATGATTTATTCATCCACATCGATTGATGCGAATGGAGAAATCTGGTTTGCCAGGGCATACGAGCTAAGTGGGTATGGATGTAGGGCGGAGCTCCTATGTCCTGGCAGACGCGTTTCCCCTCCATTTTTTTTTTTTTTTGGCAGAGATTTTTTTCATCCACATTGATCGATGCGAATGAAGAAATCTGTGCCGTTCATTTTTTTTCTGAACGGAAAAAAAAATCTCATTACCTGTATGCTCAATATAAGGAGAATAGCAGAAACTCCTAATGCTGACCATACATGTAATGATTGTGGAGACCCTCAAATGCCAGGGCAGTACAAACACCCCACAACTGACCCCATTTTGGAAAGAAGACACCCCAAGGTATTTGCTGAGGGGCATATTGAGTCCATGAAAGATTGACATTTTTGTCCTAAGTTAGCAGAAAGTGAGACTTTGTGAGGAAAAAACCAAAAAAAAAATAATCAATTTCCGCTAACTTTTGCGAAAAGAAAAAAAATTTCTATGAACTTGCCAGGCCCCTCATTGGATACCTTGGGGTGTCTTCTTTCCAAAGTGGGGTCACGTGGGGTATTTATACTGCCCTGGCTTTTTAGGGGCCCTAAAGCGTGAGAAGAAGTCTGGGATCCAAATGTCTAAAAATGCCCTCCTAAAAGGAATTTGGGCACCTTTGCGCATCTAGGCTGCAAAAAAGTGGCACACATCTGGTATCGCCGTACTCGGGAGAAGTTGGGGAATGTGTTTTGGGGTGTCATTTTACATATACCCATGCTGGGTGAGATAAATATCTTGGTCAAATGCGAACTTTGTATAAAAAAAATGGGAAAAGTTGTCTTTTGCCAAGATATTTCTCTCACCCAGCATGGGTATATGTAAAATGGCACCCCAAAACACATTCCCCAACTTCTCCTGAGTACGGTGATACCAGATGTATGACACTTTTTTGCTGCCAAGGTGGGCAAAGGGGCGCATATTCCAAAGTGCACCTTTCGGATTTTGCAGGCCATTTTTTACACATTTTGATTGCAAAGTGCTTCTCACACATATGGGCCCCTAAATTGCCAGGGCAGTATAACTACCCCACAAATGACCCCATTTTGGAAAGAAGACACCCCAAGGTATTCCGTGAGGGGCATGGCGAGTTCCTAGAATTTTTTATTTTTTGTCGCAAGTTAGTGGAATATGAGACTTTGTAAGGAAAAAAGAGAAGAAAAAAAAATCATCATTTTCCGCTAACTTGTGACAAAAAAAAAAAATTCTAGGAACTCGCAGTGCCCCTCACGGAATACCTTGGGGTGTCTTCTTTCCAAAATGGGGTCACTTGTGGCGTAGTTATACTGCCCTGGCAATTTAGGGGCCCATATGTGTGAGAAGTACCTTGCAATCAAAATGTGTAAAAAATAGCCTGCGAAACCCGAAAGGTGCACTTTGGAATATGTGCCCCTTTGCCCACCTTGGCAGCAAGAAAGTGTGACACATCTGGTATCGCCGTACTCAGGAGAAGTTGGGGAATGTGTTTTGGGGTGTCATTTTACATATACCTATGCTGGGTGAGAAAAATATCTTGGTCAAATGCCAACTTTGTATAAAAAAATGGGAAAAGTTGTCTTTTGCCAAGATATTTTTCTCACCCAGCATGGGTATATGTAAAATGACACCCCAAAACACATTCCCCAACTTCTCCTGAGTACGGCGATACCAGATGTGTGACACTTTTTTGCTGCCAAGGTGGGCAAAGGGGCACATATTCCAAAGTGCATCTTTCTGATTTCACCGGTCATTTTTTACACATTTTGATTGCAAAGTTCTTCTCACACATTTGGACCCCTAAATTGCCAGGGCAGTATAACTACCCCACAAGTGACCCCATTTTGGAAAGAAGACACCCCAAGGTATTCTGTGAGGGGCATGGTGAGTTCCTAGAATTTTTTATTTTTTGTCGCAAGTTAGTGGAATATGAGACTTTGTAAGAAAAATAAAAAATAAAATCATCATCATTTTCCGCTAACTTGTGACAAAAAATAAAAAGTTCTATGAACTCACTATGCCCATCAGCGAATACCTTAGGGTGTCTACTTTCCGAAATGGGGTCATTTGTGGGGTTTTTCTACTGTTTGGGCATTGTAGAACCTCAGGAAACATGACAGGTGCTCAGAAAATCAGAGCTGTTTCAAAAAGCGGAAATTCACATTTTTGTACCATAGTTTGTAAACGCTATAACTTTTACCCAAACCAATTTTTCTTTTTTGCCCAAACATTTTTTTTTTTATCAAAGACATGTAGAACAATAAATTTGGCGAAAAATTTATATATGGATGTCTTTTTTTTTTTTGCAAAATTTTACAGCTGAAAGTGAAAAATGTCATTTTTTTGCAAAAAAATCGTTACATTTTGATTAATAACAAAAAAGGTAAAAATGACAGCAGCAATAAAATACCACCAAATGAAAGCTCCATTAGTGAGAAGAAAAGGAGGTAAAATTCATTTGGGTGGTAAGTTGCATGACTGAGCGATAAACGGTGAAAGTAGTGTAGTGCCGAAGTGTAAAAAGTGGCCTGGTCATGAAGGGGGTTTCAGCTAGCGGGGCTGAAGTGGTTAATTTGATTTGTATTCACATCCTAATTGGAGTAAGGGTTTAAAAATTACAGCTCTTTAATATCTAGCTGCCTCATTTTTAAGGGAACAAAGGTAATTGGACAAATTATCTCAAAAGCTATTTAATAGTCTGCATGGGCTATTCCCTTGTTAATCCACCATAATTTAAGCAGGTAAAAGGTCTGGAGTTAATTCCAGGTGCAGCATTTGCATTAGTGTGTTTCCTTTTCATTGTCAATATGTATTTGGTCCTGACCTTTTAAAAGATTTTAGAGAATTAACAAAACTGTAAAAAAAAAAAGGGTTCCTTGAGGATGATGGGTAACGGGGGAGACAGCAGTTTTATGTTGAGGCAGAGGGGAAAAAAAGACAAAGGAAAATCTGGGAGATCAATTTATGCCAAGGGGGGTACAGGAAGGAATTTCCTATTTAACCCCAACAAAGGGGAGGCTTTTAGGTAGGAAAAAGACTCTCTGATCCGTTATAGACAGCTGAGAGCACATAACATCATATTCCTGGATAATCAATATCATAAGAGAAGGATACCTTTATAGAATTAAAGGTTAATCTTCCTCAAAATTCACTATAACCAAACTCCCTTCTTCTCCACATCCAAAGATGCAATAGAACCAGTACTCAAGAGAGGAGGCTGTGACATTACTCCTATCTCTTTCTAGTAAAAAAAACTGAATGGGAGCAATAATAAATCTAAAGTCACTAAACTATTTCATAACTTATCACAGGCTCAAAATCGAGCCAATAAGATCAGTCGTAAAATTGATACGAAAAGGGGCATCACGGGTTCAAAATAGAGCTAATATGATCAGTCGTAAAATTGATACGAAAAGGGGCAGTGATGGCCATGATAGATCTTTGAGATGCTTACTTTCATGTACCAGTCCATCTACAGTCAAGAAAGTTCCTCAGACTTTCAGTACAGATGGGAAGACAGATTCAACATTTCCAATTTCTTTGTCAGCCTTTCAGAATTTTGTCTGCACCCAGAAATGTTATGAAGATCATAGCACTCAGAGCAATACTGATTATTCCATACCTAGACTGTTGACTGTTGTGGACACCAGGGATCAACTCTGGGATAATCTGCTGACTGTTTTATGCCACCTTCAAGCTCTAGGCTAGATAATCAACTGGGAGAAATCCAACCTGTCCCCAGACATTTTTTATAGGAATCCTGCAAGACTCCAGTGTACAAAGGTCATTTCTGCCTCCTCAGAAGATACAGAATCTACAATCCCAGGTTCGCTAGTTCTTCAAAAGATCAAGTTACACTCTCTGGGAAGCTATGAAGATGTTAGTCCAATTTCAGATGAGACCCCTACATGCATTTATTCAAACCAGATGGAACATGTCTCTGACAACCGTGGATCACAAGTGTAAAAAATAAATTTAAAAAATCCTTGGAATGGTGGCTCCTGCAGAGGAACCTAAGAAACTGGTTTTCTGTAACAGTTGCCATTGCCTGGGGATGGGGCCCATACGGATCAAGGGTCATACCAGGGAAGGTGGTCCAAGACCGTCAGACAACAATCATCAAACTTAAGGGAGTTGCTGGCAATCTGTGAGGTCCTCAAAGCGACACAGGTTCGATCGAAAGAGCTTGACATCCTAGTGCACTCGGACAAATCTACAGCAGTAGCCTTCATAAAGCATCACAGTGGAACAAGACATGGCATTTAGAATCTTTCAAAGCAAATATCACCTGAAGGGGTCTCTAAATATGAAGGCACTTTTTTGACATACAATGGACCCAGGGGAATAGTCCTTGTGTCCGTAAGTATTCCTGATGAAAAAAAGGCAATGGGGAAGACCAAAAATAGACCTGTTCACATAAAAAGAAAACCACAAGGTACATTGATTCTTTTCTCTCAACCACAGGCACTCCCTCACTGCAGTAGACTCCTTCAGCCAGATCTGGACATCCAACCTAGTCTATGCATTTCCTCCTAATCCACGGATTCCCAGAGTTCTGCAGAAATTTCAGTCAGAGATCTGCACATTAATCCTTGTGGTACCATTCTGGCTCAATAGAGGCTGGTTTGGTCTTAGGAGGTCCTTCAGCAGGGAGGACCCTATACTCCTTCAACAGAGTTTGGATCTCCTATCCCATGGTCCAATCAATTATCCCAATGCCAAATTACTGAAATTATCAGTGTGGATGCTGAGGAATCTATCCTGTTAAAATTGGGATTATCAGAGAAAGTAATAACTTGCTGTTTAGTAGAAAGTTAAATACTACCAAGACTTATTTGAAAGTGTGGAAGAAATGTGCTTCTTGGTGTGGGGATAAATTCAATTAGTCATCTCCCAATATTCCCCTTATCCTTGAGTTCTTGCAAGAAGGGTTGGACTTGGGTCTCTCTCCAAATATGCTTTGAATGTAGGTTTCGGCACTTTACAGTACAAGCCCTAATCATGTATCCAGATTCCTTAGAGCTGCAGACAGGCTCAGGCCTAGAATCAAGAGCATGGTAGCCCCTTTGAACTTTAATATGGTACTTTTGAATGACTAGAATCCATATCCATTAAATGGCTTACCATTAAGACTATATTCTTGGTGGCAATTTCCTCAGCCAGACATATCTACCACTTAAGGAACGATTTTTGAAGACAAGTTAATATTTAAGTTAGATTGGAGTTGTCTGCCAAAAGTTATCTCTTTTCATAGATCCCAGGACATTGTAATACCATCATTTTGTGTTAGTCCTAAAAATGATCAAGAGTCAAAAATGTGGGCTGTTCTACATTATATGGAAGCAACAAAGAGCTGGTGAATGGATAAGAACCTGTTTATAAAATGTTGTGCTCCAAACAAAGGGAAGAAGGCGTCAAAAAGTTTATTTCCTGCTGGATAAGATCTGCAATTGCAGAGGCCTATAAAGCAGCAGGCAAAGAGGCTCCTCCTTCCTTAAGGGCTTATTCGACTAGAGCCATTTCAGCTTCTTGGGCGGAAAGATCTTTGGCATCTCTAGAGCAGATTAGTAGGGCCACAACTTTAAAGAAGGCCCATATTATTGCTAAAGATTATAAACTGGATGTTTTTGCAAGCGAGCATATGGCCCTTTGAAGGAAAGTCCTTTGGTGCTGTTGTCCCTCCCTAAAAAAAAAATTGTGCTGTCATGGAGACGACTGGGGAAATGAGTACTACAGGTCCTTCTCAAAAAATTAGCATATTGTGATAAAGTTCATTATTTTATGTAATGTACTGATAAACATTAGACTTTCATATATTTTAGATTCATTACACACCAACTGAAGTAGTTCAAGCCTTTTATTGTTTTAATATTGATGATTTTGGCATACAGCTCATGAAAACCCAAATTTCCTATCTCAAAAAATTAGCATATTTCATCCGACCAATAAAAGAAAAGTGTTTTTAATACAAAAAAAGTCAACCTTCAAATAATTCTGTTCAGTTATGCACTCAATACTTGGTCGGGAATCCTTTTGCAGAAATCACTGCTTCAATGCGGCGTGGCATGGAGGCACTCAGCCTGTGGCACTGCTGAGGTGTTATGGAGGCCCAGGATGCTTCGATAGCGGCCTTAAGCTCATCCAGAGTGTTGGGTCTTGCGTCTCTCAACTTTCTCTTCCCAATATCCCACAGATTCTCTATGGGGTTCAGGTCAGGAGAGTTGGCAGGCCAATTGAGCACAGTAATACCATGGTCAGTAAACCATATACCAGTGGTTTTGGCACTGTGAGCAGGTGCCAGGTCGTGTTTAAAAATGAAATCTTCATCTCCATAAAGCTTTTCAGCAGATGGAAGCATGAAGTGCTCCAAAATCTCCTGATAGCTAGCTGCATTGACCCTGCCCTTGATAAAACACAGTGGACCAACACCAGCAGCTGACATGGCACCCCAGACCATCACTGACTGTGGGTACTTGACACTGGACTTCAGGCATTTTGGCATTTCCCTCTCCCCAGTCTTCCTCCAGACTCTGGCACCTTGATCCAGTGCTGCTTCTCTGTAGCCCAGGTCAGGCGCTTCTGCTGCTGTTTCTGGTTCAAAAGTGGCTTGACCTGGGGAATGCGGCACCTGTAGCCCATTTCCTGCACACGCCTGTACACGGTGGCTCTGGATGTTTCTACTCCAGACTCAGTCCACTGCTTCCGCAGGTCCCCCAAGGTCTGGAATCGGTCCTTCTCCACAATCTTCCTCAGGGTCCGGTCACCTCTTCTCGTTGTGCAGCGTTTTCTGCCACACTTTTTCCTTCCCACAGACTTCCCACTGAGGTGCCTTGACACAGCACTCTGGGAACAGCCTATTCGTTCAGAAATTTCTTTCTGTGTCTTACCCTCTTGCTTGAGGGTGTCAATGATGGCCTTCTGGACAGCAGTCAGGTCGGCAGTCTTACCCATGATTGCTGTTTTGAGTAATGAACCAGGCTGGGAGTTTTTAAAAGCCTCAGGAATCTTTTGCAGGTGTTTAGAGTTAATTAGTTGATTCAGATGATTAGGTTAATAGCTCGTTTAGAGAACCTTTTCATGATATGCTAATTTTTTTAGATAGGAATTTTGGGTTTTCATGAGCTGTATGCCAAAATCATCAATATTAAAACAATAAAAGTCTTGAACTACTTCAGTTGGTGTGTAATGAATCTAAAATATATGAAAGTCTAATGTTTATCAGTACATTACAGAAAATAATGAACTTTATCACAATATGCTAATTTTTTGAGAAGGACCTGTATACTCACCAGTAATCTGGTTTCCTGGAAGTCTGTGACAGCACATTATTCCCACCATATTTTCTTCTCTTATGGTTTTCTATTTGATTCCTTTATCCATAGATTTCTATTAAAAAATACACTATTAGTGGAGGGAAGAGGTGAGGATATAAGCCTCTCTGTTTTTTCCTGTCCTATCTGGGATGTTCTGTCATGTAGACTTTCAGGATACTGGATCACTGTGAGCGTAACATTCGTCATTTTTACATCATGGGAAGGATTCTTTGATCATCCACCACTGTTGTCTTCCGTGCACATCCAGGCCTGTTTGAGTTCCTGAGCTCACCAGTGTGTGTTGTGTGTGTGTGTGTGTGTGTGTGTGTGTTTTTTTGTTTTTTTTTTTGTGTGTCTTACCAGAATGTACCAACTGGCCACTTCTAACATTTCCACTAGCTCTCAGATGGATTTCTTCTATATTTGTCAGCTTAATGATGGTCTGTTTCACTTCCGTTGAGAGCTCCTTTGACCGCATGTTGTGGGTTCACAGCAACAGCTTCCAACTGCAAATGCCACACCTGAAATTAACTCCAGACCTTTTAACCTGCTTTATTGGTGATGAATTAACAAGGGAATAGCCCATGCAGGCCATTCAATAGCTTTCGAGATAATTGTACAATTACCCTTGGTCCTTGATAAAGAGGCAGCTACATATTAAAGAGCTGTAATTCCTAAACCCTTACTCCAGTTAGGATGTAAATACTCTGAAATTATAGTGGAGAGTGCACTTATTGATTATATAAGTGTATCTTGAATATGTTTTGGTAAACTGCTTAAATGCCAAAAACTTGTCACTGTCCAAATATTTCGGGACTTAACTATAGTTATTCCCTATCCTATGGACTGGAAATAACAAACGTGGCACAACCCCTTTAACCCCTTAAAGGGAACCTGTCACCGGGATTTTGGGCATAGAGCTGAGGACATGGGCTGCTAGATGGCCGCTAGCACATCCGCAATACCCAATCCCCATAGCTCTGTGTGCTTTTATTGTGTAAAAAAAACTATTTGATACATATGCAAATTAACCTGAGATGAGTCCTGTCCCTGACTCATCTCACCTACAGGACTCATCTCAGGTTAATTTGCATATGTATCAAATAGGTTTTTTTACACAATGAAAGCATACAGAGCTAACGGGACTGGGTATTGCAGATGTGCTAGCGGCCATCTAGCAACCTGTGTCCTCAGCTCTATACCCAAAATCCCGGTGACAGGTTCCCTTTAAGGACTCAGCCCTATTTCACCTTAACCACCTCAGCTTCCCTAGCTTAAACCCCCTTACTGTCCAGACCACGGTTTACAATTCTGCACTACACTACTTTCACGGTTTATTGCTCTGTCATACAACTTACCACCCAAATGGATTTTACCTCATTTTCTTCTCACTAATAGAGCTTTCATTTGGTGGTATTTCATTGCTGCTGACATTTTTACTTTTTTTGAAATGCAATAAGTGTATTTATTGGTTTGCGCAAAAGTTATAGCGTTTACAAACTATGGTACAAAAATGTGAATTTCCGCATTTTGAAGCAGCTCTGACTTTCTGAGCACCTGTCATGTTTCCTACAAATCAGACAGTAGAAACACCCCACAAATGACCTCCTTTCGGAAAGTAGACACCCTAAGGTATTCGCTGATGGGCATAGTGAGTTCATAGAACTTTATTTTTTTTTCACAAGTTAGCGGAAAATTATGATTTTATTAATTTTTTTCTTACAAAGTCTCATATTCCACTAACTTGCAACAAAAAATAAAAACTTCCATGAACTCACTAAGTTCATCACGAAATACCTTGGGGTGTCTTCTTTCCAAAATAAGGTCACTTGTGGGGTATTTATACTGCCCTGGCATTTTAGGGACCCTAATGCGTGAGTAGTTTGAAATTCAAATGTGTAAAAAAATGCCCTGTGAAATCCTAAAGGTGCTCTTTAGAATTTGGGCCCCTTTGCCCACCTAGGCTGCAAAAAAGTGTCACACATGTACTATCGCCGTACTCAGAAGTAGGGCAATGTGTTTTGGGGTGTATTTTTACATATACTCATGCTGGGTGAGAGAAATGTCTCTCTAAATGTCAACTTTTCCCCCTTTTTGTATATATATAAAAAAAAAAAAAAAAAAAAAAGGGGGAAAAGTTGACATTTAGAGAGACATTTCTCTCACCCAGCATGAGTATATGTAAAAATACACCCCAAAACACATTGCTCAACTTCTCCTGAGCACGGCGATACCACATGTGTGACACTTTTGTATAGCCTAGGTGCGCAAAGGGGCCCAAATTCCTTTTAGGAGGGCATTTTTAGACATTTTAATTCCAGACTACTTCTCACGCTTTAGGGCCCCTAAAATGCCAGGGCAGTATAAATACCCCACATGTGACCCCATTTTGGAAAGAAGACACCCCAAGGTATTCCATGAGGGGCATGGCAAGTTCATAGAAGAAGTTAGCGGAAATTGATATTTTTTTTCCCCCCCCTCACAAAGTCTCTTTCATGGACTCAATATGCCCCACAGCGAATACCTTGGGGTCTTCTTTCCAAAATGGGGTCATTTGTGGTATGTTTGTACTGCCCTGGCATTTGAGGGTCTCCGTAATCATTACATGTATGGCCAGCATTAGGAGTTTCTGCTTATATTGAGCATACGGGTAATGAGATTTTTTTTTTTTTCCATTCAGCCTCTGGGCTGAAAGAAAACATGGATGGCACAGATTTCTTCATTTGCATCGATCAATGTGGATGAAAATATCTCTGCCAAAAAATAAAGAGGAGGGGAAAGGCATCTGCCAGGACATAGGAGCTCCGCCCAACATCCAAACCCACTCAGCTCGTATGCCCTGGCAAACCCGATTTTCTCGATTCATATCAATCGATGTGGGTGAATAAATCATTGCCAGGATTTATTTATTTTTTATATACAAAGTGTTTGCCAAAGCATATTAACACTGCCCCTCAGCTCATAAGCCTCAGCAAACATATCTTTTTTACTGCAGAGGATAAATCTCATATTGCAGCGCTGCATACACCGACTTTTGTGTAATCTGACAGCAGCGCAATGCTTCTATCAGAATGCACATCAGTGCTGCAGCTGGTTCATTGGTTGGTCCACCTAGAAGGTAAAAAAAAAAAAAAACAGGCCGCCACACAATAAATTTATTAACATTAACTTTTATAAACTTTATTGAACTTTTGGAACAGAACATTAACTTTTTTGCTTACCGGTGATTTTTATTTTTTTTGCTTTTTTTTACCTTTATAGGAGAAACCTCTCCTTCCCCACGTGACAATGTGCAAAGCGCAAATAGCCCAGAGATGTGGCGAAGTACATTATGCCCTTTGTCCCAGGTGAAAAGAGAGGTTTACAGCAGCTGTGAGTGAAAGGGCCCTAAGAGCCCTGTGTGCCTGTCCTGTGTGACGCAATCCCTATGCTCATAGTGTACCTGTGTGTGGTACTTCCGGAAACAATCCCCTATGCATAGGGCAGGGCAGTCAGGACAGAAATAGCGGGTGTCACGCCTTATTCCACTCCTGCTACAGACACGACATCTTTTTCGGGGTGACGGTTGGGTTGAGGTACCAGCAACGACATTGGGGAAATGTCGCTCGTGTAGACGGCTCACTACACTGGTGGTTGGGGCCACGGAACCTCCTGGATACAGGAGGTTCTCGATGATCTCTTCCTGAAATTTGAGGAAGGATCTTGTTCTCCCAGCCTTACTGTAGAGAACAAAACTATTATACAGGGCCAATTGAATTAAATATACAGACACCTTCTTATACCAGCGTCTGGTTCTGCGGGAAAGTAAATAGGGAGCCAACATCTGGTCATTGAAGTCCACCCCTCCCATGAGCAAATTATAGTCGTGGACCGAGAGGGGCTTTTCAATGACACTGGTTGCTCGTTCAATTTGTATTGTTGTGTCTGCGTGAAAGGAGGAGAGCATGTAAACGTCACGCTTGTCTCTCCATTTCACCGCGAGCAGTTCTTTGTTTACAAGGCAGCCCTCTCCCCCATTGCAAGATGGATGGTAACAAGCCATTGGGGGAAGCCCCGGCGACTAGTTCACGTGGTGCCACAGCAGCCAATCTTTTCTATAAACAAATGCTTGAAGAGGGGCACACTTGTGTAAAAATTGTCCACATAAAGATGGTACCCCTTGCCAAATAAGGGTGACGCCAAGTCCCAGACTGTCTTCCCACTGCTTCCCAGGTAGTCAGGGCTCCAGGGTCACCGGCTCCAGGGTCTGATGTTTACCCTCATAGACTCTAAATTTGTTTGTATAGCCTGTGGCCCTTTCACAGAGCTTAAACAATTTGACCCCATACCGGGCGCGCTTGCTTGGGATGTATTGTTTAAAGCCAAGGCGCCCGGTAAAATGTATAAGGGAATCGTCTATGCAGATGTTTTGCTCATGGGTATACAAATCGGCAAATTTGGTGTTAAAGTGCTATATGAGGGGCCGAATTTTGTGGCGCCGGTCAAAAGCTGGTTGGCCTCTGGGACGAGAGGTGCTGTTGTCACTAAAGTGCAGGAAACGCAGGATGTTCTCAGATCGTGATGAATTGGGTTCATGGACCAATATGACCGCAGTTCATGCTTTCTTGTTAGGCCCATGTTGAGGAGAAGGCCCAGAAAAGTTTTAAATTCAGAAACTTGGACGGGTTTCCACCGGAAATGGGCATAAAAGCTTCCCGGGTTGGCGGCTATAAATTGAGTGGCATACTGGTTTGTTTCTGCCACAACTAAGTCCAAAAGCTCCGCAGTCAAGAACAGCTAAAAAAAAACAAAAAAAAAAAAAAAACTGTGCCGATCCCATCTGAGCTGTCTCAACCCGAACTCCAGACTGGGTGGTGAAAGGGGGAACTACTGGTGCGGCTGCGACGGGGGAACTAATGCACGCGCCACCGTACCAGCTTCAACTGCCCTTCTGGTGCTCGCCACTTCACAGTGTTGTACGGCAGTGCTGGTACTAGGTCCAGGATGGGTGTATGCCTCACCACGTAATCAGACAGCGCCAGCCCCGCTCTGCTGCCCTTGAAGCGGATCCTGCGCAACCTGTGGTCTAGCAACACTGGGACGGGTACGCCTGGTGGTATCAGGGACCTCAACCTCATCATCCGAACTTTGGGTCAGAATGCCACTGCTTTCTACAGGTTCGTATTCTGACCCGCTGGATTCGTCAGATGAGGGTTTCCATTCCTCATCCGACTGGGTCAGAAGCCTGTAGGCCTCTTCAGAAAATTACCCCTTACTTGCTATTTGGTCAACTAAATTTAGGGGGTATTCCCTGAGACTACCCAAGAAAAAAAGCAAGCCTGTCTTACAAATGGGAGGCTAGCGAAGTACCAGAAGCCGCTGCGATTGATAAAAAAAAAAATATCAAAACTGATTTTTTTTGGGGGATTTTTTATTTTTTTTTAATCGCCGCAGCACTTGTGTAGTGATTGTGCAGTGATTAAATAAAAAATAGTAACTGCGGCGGGGTGGCCGTGGGTGAATGCACGTGTGGGCGACCGATCAGGCCTGATCGGGCAAACACTGCGTTTTGGGTGGAGGGCGAACTAAGGTGACACTAATACTATTATAGATCTGACTGTGATCAGTTCTGATCACTTACAGATACTATAAAAGTACCAATGCTGATTAGCGATATGCTAATCAGCGAATCAGTGACTGAGGTGCGGTGGGCTGGGCGCTAACCGACGCTAACTACCTAACAAAGGGGCCTAAACTATACTAAAACCTAACCGTCAATACTAGTGGAAAAAAAAAGTGGCAGTTTACACTTATCACTTTTTTCCCTTTCACTAGTGATTGACAGGGGTTAATTGGGGTCATGTGGGGTGATCTGGAGGCTAAGTGTAGTGTTTGGTGTACTCACGCTGGGACCAACAGACGAAAAGGACCAGCAGAGGAGCACAGAAGCCATTTAACACCTTATATTTATAAATATAAGGTGTTATATGGCTTCTGATTAGATTTTTTAGTCACCAGCCTGCCAGCGATGATCATTGGCTGGCAGACTGATGATGAACTTCTCCTGTAACTATTCCCGGCCCGCACTGCGCATGTGCGGGCCGGCTCTGCCCGAAATTTTGCGTCTCGTGAGAGGACACATCGGCGCGTCCAGGAGGAATAACAGGGCCGCTGCCAGGGCGCAATCCTGCGTGCGGCGGTCCTGAGGCGGTTAAAGGGATTCTGTCACCAAGTTTTGGGCTATAGAGATGCGGACATGCGTGGCTAGGTCGCCGCGAGCATATCCTGTCCTATAGGGCTGTGTGCTTTTATTTTCTTTAAAAAAGGATTTTTGAGATATGTAAATTAATCTTGTAGGTGCCCAAGGGGCTATACGAACCTTCCTGGTGCCCAGCCACGCCCGCCTGTGAAGGAGCCCAGCACTGCCTATGTCCTCCGAATCTCCTCCTTTCATCACCTATAGATTGCCGCAATCTCGCGATGCGCGAGCTCGCACTTGCGCAGTGCCAGTAGCTGTTCCACAAGAATTAATGGAAAATAGAGATAAAATTTCAAAATTTCCCTTTATTGGCAGATTTTCCATTTTAATATTTTTTTTCCAGTTACAAAGCAAGGGTTAACAGCCAAACCAAACTCAATATTTATGGTCCTGATTCTGTAGTTTACAGAAACACCCCATGTGTGGTCGTAAACTGCTGTACAGGCACACGGCAGGGCGCAGAAGGAAAGGAATGCCATACGGTTTTTTGAAGGCAGGTTTTGCTGGACTGTTTTTTTTTGGACACCATGTCCCATTTGAATCCCCCCTGATGCACCCCTAGAGTAGAAACTCCATAAAGGTGACGCCATGTGAGAAACTACAACCCTCAAGGTATTCAAAACTGATTTTACAAACATCGTTAACCCTTTAGGTGTTCCACAAGAATTAATGGAAAATAGATACAATTTCAAGATTTCACTTTTTGAGCAGATTTTCCATTTTTTTTTTTTTTTTTTCCAGTTACAAAGCAAGGGTTAACAGCCAAACCAAACTCAATATTTATGGCCCTGATTCTGTAGTTTACAGAAACACCCCACATGTGGTTGTAAACCGCTGTACGGGCACACAGCAGGGTGCAGAAGGAAAGGATTGCCAAAAGTGACCCCATCTAAGAAACTACATCCCTCAAGGTATTCAAAACAGAATTTACAAACATTGTTTACCCTTTAGGTGTTCCACAAAAGTTATTGACAAATGTAGATGAAATTTCAGAATTTCAATTTTTGGGCAAATTTTCTATTTTAATCCATTTTTCCCCAGTAACAAAGCAAGGGTTAACAGCCAAACAAAACTTAATATTTATGCCACTGATTCTGTAGTTTACAGAAACACCCCATATGTGGTCGTAAACTATTGTACAGGCACATGGCAGGGCGCAAAAGAAAAGGAATTCCATACGGTTTTTGGAAGGCAGGTTTTTGCTGGACGTTTCTTTTTTTTTTTTTTTTTTTTTTTTTTTTTTTTTACACCATGTCCCATTTAAAGCCCCCCGATGCAGCCGTAGAGTAAAAACTCCAAAAAAGTGACCCAATTTTAGAAACTACGGGATAGGGTGGCAGTATTGTTGGTACTAGTTTAGGGTACATATGATTTTTGGTTGCTCTATATTACACTTTGTGAGGCAAGGTAACAAGAAATAGCTGTTTTAGCACAGTTTTTATTTTTTGTTATTTACAACATTCATCTGACAGGTTAGATCATGTGATATTTTTATAGACCAGGTTGTCACAGATGCGGCGATACCTAATATGTATACTTTTTTTTTTTTTTTTATTGTTTTACACAATGATTTCTTTTTTTTTAAACAAAAAAAATAATCATGTTTTAGTTTCCATAGTTTTTTCAGTTTTGGGGCGATTATCTTAGGTAGGGTCTCATTTTTTGCGGGATGAGATGACTGGCAAATATAAAATGGTTTACTAGTTTTTATTTTTTTACAGTGTTTATCTGAGGGGTTAGGTCATGTGATATTTTTATAGAGCCAGTTGATACGGACGCGGTGATACCTAATATGTATGCTTTTTTTTCTATTTATGTAAGTTTTACACAATAATATCATTTTTGAAACAAAAAATTTTTTGTTTTAGTGTCTCCATATTCTGAACCATAGTTTATTTTTTGGGCGATTGTCTCAGGTAGGGGCTAGGGGCTAATTTTTTGCGGGATGAGGTGACGGTTAGATTGGTACTATTCTGGTGGGCAAACGCCTTTTTGATCGCTTGCTGTTGTACTTTTTGTGATGTAAGGTGACAATTTTTTTTTTATTTAGCACAGTTTTTTTTTTTTTTTTTTTTTTACTGTGTTCATCTGAGCGGTTAGGTCCTGTGATATGTTAACCAATTTCTTTACCAATTTTTCTTGACCCCTTCACGACCGCAATCCGTATATATGTGATACCTGCACATACCCCGTGCAGCTACCACGTGTATAGACGTCATGGCATCTCTTTAATCCAAGTGCTGCACAGTGTTTGGATTAAAGCTCCTGTCCTGCTGCTGTCCCCCGATCTGTGCCCCTCCAAGCCCCCCTTGTGTCTGCCTGCACCTGAAGCTCTCTCCACATTCAATCAGCCTGCCTGGTGCCCTGATGCGATCCGCCCTATACATTCCTCCTACCCCACCTCCCTCAATGTTGGCCGTGACGCCCCCTCCCCTTCCAGCGCTGCCCCTGATGCGGTTCGGTCCCCCTGCTGTGTGTGATGGCGGCGGCTCTATTCCTGAGCCGCCGCCATCAGCAGAGAGTGTCATCTCTATGCTGACACTCTACTGTAACCCCATTGATGCCACAGCAGCGGCATCCATGGGGTTAATAGAGGGAGGGGACGCCCTCTCTCCACCATCGGGGCTGTCGCGCTGCCATGCAAAAGCGTCCGCTGTTGCCACCAACAGGGCATCTGATTGTATTATACTTTGCAATGCAAGAGCATTGCAAAGTATAGTACATCCATCAACCCCTCTGGATCTTCAAGATCCAAGAGGGACTTGATAAAAAAAAATATGTGAAAAAAAATTAAAGTAAAAATAAATAAAAATGTAAAATTAAAAAAAAAATCACAAAAAGTGCAACAGTAAGCGATCAAAAAGGCTTATGACCCCCAAAATAGTACCAATCATACAGTCACCTCATCCCGCAAAAAATGATACCCTATTTAAGACAATTGCCCAAAAAATAAAAAAAGCTATGGTTCTCAGACTATGGAGACACTAAAACATCATTTTTTTTTGTTTCAGAAATGCTATTATTGTGTAAAACTTAAATAAATAAGAAAAAGTATACATATTAGGTATTGCCACGTCCGTAACGATCTGCTCTATAAAACTGTCACATGACCTAACCCCTCAGATAAACGCTGTAAAAATAAATAAATAAAAACTGTTCCAAAACAGCCCTTGCCCCGTAAAGTGTATTAATGAATGATCAAAAAATCCTATGTACCCAAAAATGGTACCAATAAAAACCTAAACTCTTTCTGCAAAAAACGAGCCCCTGCACGCATAGACGGAAAAACATAATTTCTTTTTCAAAATTGCTTTATGTAAAACTGAAACAAACAACAAAGTAGACTTATTTAATATCATTGCGTTCGTAACAACCTGCTCTATAAAAATAGCACATGATCTACCCTGTCAGATGAATCTTGTAAAAAAAAAAAAAAAACTGTGCCAAGACTGCCAGTTTTCAGTTACCTTGCCTCACAAAAAACTTAATATAGAGCAATTAAAAATCATTTGTACCCCAAAATAGTACCAATAAAACTGGCACCTTATCCCCTAGTTTTCAAAATAGGGTCACTTTTTGGGGGTTTCTACTGTAAGGGTGCATCAGGGGGGCTTTAAGTGGGAGATGACATCTAAAACCAGTTTAGCAAAATCTGCCTTCCAAAAACCATACGGCGTTCCTTCCCTTCTGCGCCCTGCCATGCGCCCTTACATCAGTTTACGACCACATGTGGGGTGTTTCTGCAAACCGCAGAATCTGGGTAATAAATGTTTTGTTTGGCTGTTAACCATCAATGTGTTAAAGAAATAAATTTAATAAAATGGAAAATCTGCCCAAAAAGTGAAATTTTGAAATTTCATCTCCATTTTCCTTTAATTCTTGTGGAACACCTAAAGGGTTAACAAAGTTTGTAAAATCAGTTTTGAGTAACTTGAGGTGTGTAGTTTCTACAATGGGGTCATTTATGGGGGGTTTCCACTATGTAAGCCCCACAAAGTGACTTCAGACCTGAACTGGTCCTTTAACCACTTCAGCCCCGCTAGGTGAAACCCCCTTCATGACCAGAGCACTTTTTACACTTCGGCACTACATTCCTTTCACCGTTTATCGCTCGGTCATGCAACTTACCACCCAAATGAATTTTACCTCCTTTTCTTCTCACTAATGGAGATTTCATTTGGTGGTATTTTATTGCTGCTGACATTTTTACTTTTTTTGTTAATCAAAATGTAACGATTTTTTTGCAAAAAAAATTACATTTTTCACTTTCAGCTGTAAAATTTTGCAAAAAAAACGACATCCATATATAAATTTTTCGCCAAATTTATTGTTCTACATGTCTTTGATAAAAAAATATGTTTGGGCAAAAAAAATAAAAATGGTTTGGGTAAAAGTTATAGCATTTACTATGGTACAAAAATGTGAATTTCCGCTTTTTGAAACAGCTCTGACTTTCTGAGCACCTGTCATGATTCCTGAGGTTCTACAATGCCCAAACAGTAGAAAACCCCCACAAATGACCCCATTTCGGAAAGTAGACACCCTAAGGTATTCGCTGATGGGCATAGTGAGTTCATAGAACTTTTTATTTTTTGTCACAAGTTAGCGGAAAATGATGATTATTTTATAATTTATTTTTTTCTTACAAAGTCTCATATTCCACTAACTTGCGACAAAATATAAAAAATTCTAGGAACTCGCCATGCCCCTCACGGAATACCTTGGGGTGTCTTCTTTCCAAAATGGGGTCACTTGTGGCGTAGTTATACTGCCCTGGCAATTTAGGGGCCCAAATGTGTAAGAAGTACCTTGCAATCAAAATCTGTAAAAAATGGCCTGTGAAATCCGAAAGGTGCACTTTGCAATATGTGCCCCTTTGCCCACCTTGGCTGCAAAAAAGTGTCACACATCTGGTATTGCCGTACTCAGGAGAAGTTGGGGAATGTGTTTTGGGGTGCCATTTTACATATAACCATGCTGGGTGAGAGAAATATCTTGGCAAAAGACAACTTTTCCTATTTTTTTTATACAAAGTTGGCATTTGACCAAGATATTTTTCTCACCCAGCATGGGTATATGTAAAATGACACCCCAAAACACATTCCCCAACTTCTCCTGAGTACGGCGATACCAGATGTGTGACACTTTTTTTGCAGCCTAGATGCGCAAAGGGGCCCAAATTCCTTTTAGGAGGGCATTTTTAGACATTTGGATCCCAGACTTCTTCTCACACTTTCGGGCCCCTAAAAAGCCAGGGCAGTATAAATACCCCACATGTGACCCCACTTTGGAAAGAAGACACCCCAAGGTATTCAATGAGGGGCCTGGCGAGTTCCTAGAAATTTTGTATTTTTTGCATAAGTTAGCGGAAATTGATTTTTTTGGTTTTTTTCTCACAAAGTCTCACTTTCCGCTAACTTAGGACAAAAATTTCAATCTTTCATGGACTCAATATGCCCCTCAGCAAATACCTTGGTGTGTCTTCTTTCCGAAATGGGGTCACATGTGGGGTATTTATACTGCCCTGGCTTTTTAGGGGCCCTAAAGCGTGAGAAGTCGTCTGGAATATAAATGTCTAAAAATGTTTACGCATTTGGATTTCGTGAGGGGTATGCTGAGTTCATGTGAGATTTTATTTTTTGACACAAGTTAGTAGAATATGAGACTTAGTAAGAAAAAACAAAAACAAAGAAAAAATTTCCGCTAACTTGTGCCAAAAAAAATGTCTGAATGGAGCCTTACCAGGGGGGGGGGTGATCAATGACAGGGGGGTGATCACCCATATAGACTCCCTGATCACCCCCCTGGTAAGGCTCCATTCAGACGTCCGTATAATTTTTACGGATCCATGGATCGGATCCGCAAAACACATGCGGACGTCTGAATGGAGCCTTACAGGGGGGTTATCAATGACAGGGGGTGATCAGGGTGCATGATTTTTTTACGGATCCATGGATACATGGATCGGATCCACAAAACACATGCGGACGTCTGAATGGAGCCTTACAGGGGGGTTATCAATGACAGGGGGTGATCAGGGTGATCACCCCCCTGTCACTGATCACCCCCCCTGTAAGGCTCCATTCAGACATCCGCATAATTTTTTACGGATCCATGGATACATGGATCGGATCCACAAAACACATGCGGACGTCTGAATGGAGCCTTACAGGGGGGTGATAAATGATGGGGGTGATCAGGGAGTGTATATGGCTGATCACCCGCCTGTCATTGATCACCCCCTGTAAGGCTCCATTCAGACGTCCGCATGTGTTTTGCGGATCCGATCCATGTATGCATGGATCCGTAAAAATCATACGGACGTCTGAACGGAGCCTGACGGGGGTGATCAATGACAGGGGGGTGATCAATGACAGGGGGGTGATCAATGACAGGGGGGTGATCAATGACAGGGGGGTGATCAATGACAGGGGGGTGATCAATGACAGGGGGGTGATCAATGACAGGGGGGTGATCAATGACAGGGGGGTGATCATGGGTGATCAGGGGTTTATAAGGGGTTAATAAGTGACGGGGGGGTGTAGTGTAGTGTGGTGTTTGGTGCGACTGTACTGACCTACCTGAGTCCTCTGGTGGTCGATCCTAACAAAAGGGACCACCAGAGGACCAGGTAGGAGGTATATTAGACGCTGTTATGAAAACAGCGTCTAATATACCGGTTAGGGGTTAAAAAATTCGGATCGCCGCTGACAGGCTTGAGATCCACTCGCTTACCTTCCGTTCCTGTGAGCGCGCGCGCCTGTGTGCGCGCGTTCACAGGAAATCCCGGCCCTCGCGAGATGACGCATATATGCGTGACTCTGCGCAGGGCCGCCACCTCCGGGCCGCACATCTGCGTTAGGCCGTCCGGAGGTGGTTAAAAAGTGGGTTTTGGAAATTTTATTAAAAATTTTAAGAATTGCTTCTAAACTTCTAAGCCCTCTAACGTCTTAAATTTTAATGACATTTCCAAAATGATGCCAACATAAAGTAGACATATGGGAAATGTTAAGTAATACATATTTTATTGCGTATGACTTTCTGTTTTAGAAGCAGAGAAATTCAAATTTAGAAAATTGTGAATTTTTCTTTTTTTATACCTTTGGGATTTTTTCATAAATAAAGGTGAAATATATTTACTCAAATTTATGGCTATCAGGAAGTACTATCATGAAGTACAATATGTAATAAAGTGACGCATGTCAGATTTGGTTAACTTTATTTGGAATGGAAAATTACATTTTTGTTTATTTTTACTTGAAACTTTTAATTTTGTGGGGGTGGGCTTTATTTTTTCAAATTTTTTTTTACTTTATTTTTTTCACATTTTTTTTAACTTTATTTTTTCAATTTGTTTTACTTTATTTTTCGTCCCAATTTGGGACTTCAACTACTGGGGGTCTAATCCAGTTTACAATGCATTCCAATACTTCTGTATTGGAATGCATTTGCTGTATGAGCAATACTTTGCGTATTACTCATACAGCTTCCGGCCTGTGAGAGCCAGGGGGATGGATCTCACAGGCTCGTCACTGGAAGGCAGCGCAGATGCCTAAGGAAGGTATTGTGCTGCCTTCCATGCCATCGGGTCCCCCCTACAGCCGCATGGGGACCCAATGGAACCTCCGATCAGCGCTGCCGCATAAGATAAAATCTGCAAACTGCAGGTCTGAATTGACCTGCGGTTTGCGGCGATCGCCGACATGGGGGGTCACAGGACCCCCCGGCGTTGACAGGATGCCCGCTGAATTATTTCAGCAGACATCCTGTTCCGATCACCGCCCGCAGTTCCGCAATCTAGTTTTAAACTTGGGACGTACCGGTACGCCCTGAGTTCCTAAGGACTCTGCAAACATGGCGTACCGGTACATCCTAAGTCCTTAAGGGGTTACGGATTTTGAGCCAGGAGTGTTATAAGATAGTGTCTCTCTCCCCCCCCCCTCCCATAGTAATATCAAACCCAAAAGCCCCTCCAAGGTATATTCTCTCCCAGAATTCCCTAATTATTTAGTGTCCCTAATAGTGCCAGTGCTCTTCATTAGTAGTTATACGCTCTATATTACACACAGTAGTAATAAAGTCTCCATAGTCAAAATTATTTTCCCCAAAGCACCCTCAGTAGTTATTATGCCCTATAGGGCCCTTGGTAGATATGGGGACACCTATAATGTCACACAGTAGTTATAATGCTCCCCTTTAGTGTCCTGGTAGCTATAATGCCTCTATATTGTCCTCAGTAGTTATCATGCACTCTTTTGTGCTGCCAATAGTCATGTCCCATATAGTGCCCCCAGTAGTTATCATTCTCCCCTGTAGTGCCCAGTAGTTTTCCCCCTTATGATTACAATACCCCCTATAGTGGATCCGTTTGTATTATCTGTAACATAGCCAAGAAGGATTCGTCATGAACTCTATTAAAAGTCAATGGGAGACGGGTCCGTTTTCTATTGTTTCAGAGAAAACTGTATGGCTCAGTTTCATCAAGCGGACAGCAAAACGCTGCAGGCAGCGTTTTGGTGTCCGCCTCCAGAGTGGAATGGAGACTGATCGGAGGCAAACTGATGCATTCTGAGCGGATCCTTTTCCATTCAGAATGCATTAGGGAAAAACTGATCTGTTTTGGACCGCTTGTGAGAGCCCATGACGGATCTCGCAAACGAATAGCCAAAACGCGAGTGTGAAAGTGGCTGTACTTATAATGTCCCCTACAGCGGCCCAACACCGCATAGTGCTCCTAATAGTTATAATGTAACTGACAGCAAAACAAAGTCAAATACTCAGACCTCTTCCAGCCTCCATCTGCATTGCCTGCATCTTGGCATAGGCGGTCACAAAGACGTCATCCCTCAACCTGATATCCAGCACAGGTGGTCTCAATTTGGTCATTGCTTCTTAGCCACCTGTGCCATTATGCTGCTTTATTAGGCCTGAATCCAATAAGGGTGAACAGCGGGGACAGAAGCCTCAAGACAGTGATACAGTTGTCTGCGATTGGTGAGGTGCACTGCTGTTTACGGACCGCAGTATAGAACCCCAGAGCAGAATTCAGCTGTCAAAGGGTACCTGGCAATTGTTATAGAGCATGTAATTTATGGAGAAAAGGAATCAAAGAACCAGATATTTATATTAATACTATAAAAACATTTTTTCTGCAAAGCGCATGAGTTTTGCTGTGTAGTTTTGGCCCCATGGTTATCAGAATCATTCCATGGGTGGACTACAGTACAGAAAGATTAAAATTAGGGTTCAGTTTAGAAAAAAAGACAACTGAGGGGAGATCGAACAACTATGTACAAATACATCCGGGGAAGTACATATCTCTCCCATGTTCTATTTATACCCAAGGACTGTAGCGAGGGGACCTCCTCTACGTACATAGAAGAGGATTTTTTTACGGTAAGAGCAGTGAGACTATGGAACTCTCTGCCTGAGGAGGTGGTGATGGTGAGTTCACTAAAAGAGTTCAAGAGGGGCCTGGATGTATTTCTGGAGTATAATATAGGTTATAGTTACTAGATTTCTGGAGGAGGATCGTTGATCCAGGAATTTTTATGACTTCCTGATGGGAGTCGGAAATTTATATTTTATTTTTTCCCCCCTAAAATGAGAGAAATTGGCTTCTGGTAGGAGTGGGGGTTGCCTTCCTCTTTATCAGTTTGCAGGATAACAGGCTGAACCGGCCTTACAAACTGTTACTATGTTCCAAAGTGCTGAAAATTGCATTATGAAATCCAGTGCACCTGTCTTTCTTGATGGCAGTGTAGCCATACATGAACTGCTATACTTGTATACATGTATGCTTTCTATGCATTTTTTTAATTTATTTTTTATTTTTTTCCAGGTATCTACTGTATAATGGAGACCTGACTGAGTTTGATGTGGATAATATGGTGCTTATACAAAAAGTGCATACATTTCTGATGAACGATTGTCTGCTTATAGCTACGTCATTGCCAAATCGAAGAGGAATGTACAAATATAATGCTTTGTATAATCTGGATGATCTTGCTGTAGTGAATGTAAAGGAGAATCCTCCTATGAAAAATATGTTTAAGATCTTGATGTTTCCAGAGAGCAGAATTTTTCAGGCAGAGAATGCAAAAATTAAGAAAGAATGGCTAGATCTTTTGGAGGAGACAAAAAAGAATAAAATGTTGATGGAGAAATGTAAGAAAGAAGATCCACTGTGTTCTCCTACCATGGTAGAGGTGTCAAGTAACCCTTCCTTAAATGACAAGAAAACTACTATAGAGGAAAAGGATGAAAGGGTTAATTTATCTTTTGAATGGATTCAAGAGCTCCCTGACAATTTGGATGTCTGCATAGCACAGAGAAATTTCGAAGGAGCTGTTGATTTGTTGGCTAAGCTAAATAGTTATTTACAAGATAAACCATTAACCTATTCAGTGCAGGATTTGAGAACAAAAGTAGACCCACGTCTAAGACATCTAACTGATGTTTTGGTGTTTGAGCTTTCACCAGACCGCTCATTACGAGGAGGCCCAAAAGCGACACGCAGAGCTGTTTCTCAACTTGTGCGCCTAGGACAGTCAACAAAAGCATGTGGCTTATTCTTGCAAAATAGAGCCACTGCAGTGCATAGTGCTATACGCCAACTAAGAATAGAGGGAGCAACTTTACTTTATGTACATAAACTTTGCAATGTTTTCTTTACCAGTTTACTCGAAACAGCCAAAGAGTTTGAGATAGATTTTTCTGGGAACAATGGCTGCTACTCTGCGTTCATTGTGTGGTCCTGTTCTGCCTTGAAAATATTTGTTGATGCTTTCAGTAAGCAGGTGTTTGACAGCAAAGAAAGCCTTTCTACTGCAGCAGAATGTGTAAAAGTTGCAAAAGAACATTGTAAGCATTTGTCTGAAATTGGCTTAGATCTGACATTTATATTGCATGCCTTTTTAGTGAAAGATCTAAAAGCTGTTTTGCAAAGCAACAAAGATATTATTATTGAGGCCACAAAGCACCGTAATTCTGAAGAAATGTGGAGGAAAATGAACCTTATGACACCAGAAGCTTTGGCAAAATTGAAGGAAGAGATGCAGAATTGTGGTGTGGACAATTTTGAACAGTATACAGGAGATGACTGTTGGGTTAATCTCAGTTACACAATTGTTGCTTTTACTAAGCAAATAATGTTCTTTTTGGAAGAAGCACTTAAATTGTACTTCCCTGAACTGCACATGGTTCTTCTGGAGGGTTTAATAGAAATAATATTGGTAGCTGTTCAACATGTAGACTATAGTCTGAGATGTGAGCAAGACTTTGAAAAGAGAGGTTTTATAAGACAAAATGCATCTTTTTTATATGACACAGTTCTACCTGTGGTAGAGAAGAGATTTGAGGAAGGTGTAGGTAAGCCAGCCAAACAGTTGCATGATTTGAGAAGTATATCCAGATTGGTTAGAGTTAATCCTGGTACAACATCCATTGTGTAGTAATTTTCTTGTCTTTTAGGAAATGTGCTCGCTAATAATACATTGTTCCTGCTTTCTTCTTAGCTTTAAAGGGATTCGGTCACCAAGTTTTAGGCTATAGAGATACGGACATGCATGGCTAGATCGCCGCTAGCATGTGCGCTATATACCGGTCCTATAGGGCTGTGTGCTTTTATTTTCTTTACAAGACTAATTCTCTAAAATCCTTTTTTAAGGTGCCCAAGGGGCTGTACGAACCTTCCTGGTGCCCAGCCACGTGGGGACAGGCAGGCGTGGCTGGGCACCAGGAAGTTTCTTACAGCACCTTGGACACCTTACAAGACTAATTTACATATCTCTAAAATACTTTTTTTTTAAAGAAAATAAAAGCACACGGCCCTATAGGACCGGTATATTGCGGACATGCTAGCGTGGTCTAGCCGTGCATGTCCGTATCTATAGCCTAAAACTTGGTGACAGAATCCCTTTCATTTATATTCAAGCTTTTGTACTGTATGTTGACACTAATTATTACTGCAAATTGACTAAATTGGTAAATCAGTGTATCATACTTAAAGAATACTTGTCAGCTCCCCTGACTTATGTCTTTGTAAATACTCATATTTCCCATGACATTCTAAAGCACTTTTTCTTAGAGCTCTGCATTTGTGCCATTATTCTGTTACTCCTCCTGAAAATGTATGAATAAATTGAAAACTGGGTGATAACTTTTCTATTGTCGGAGTCGCTTTAACACCATGTTGCTGGGCTTTCAATGTGGGTATACCTTTGAATGCACAAAAATGGTTTTCATATGCATACTGCGACAAATATATTTACCGTATTTTTACGGTATAAGACGCACCTAGATTTTAGAGGACAATAAGAAAAAAATATCTTTCATTAGACATCAGATCAGCAATCTGACCACCAATATTAATCAGACCTCATCTGACAGCCCCAATCAGATCCCCAATATTAATATGACCTCAGATCACACTTCCGATCAGATCCCAATATAAAGAAGACCCCCAATCGGACCTCAGATGAGACCCCCATGCCTCATATTATCCCCCAGCCATGTATCTGCAGCCTCAGATCACAAAATAAAAAAACACTTACCTCTCCTGCTGCTGGACGCCGCCTCTCCTCACACACAGCGCAAGCCTCCTTCATCTTGCAGCCGGCTGTGCTGTGAAGGCTGTGCAGAGCGTGAGATCACAGAGCGCACTCACGCTGTGCGCAGACTTGACAGCCGAGGACCAGGAAGCGGTGAGTACAGAGCCTTCACCGCTTTCTGGTCCTCCGGTACTAATCAGCGCTTCCATAATGGAAGCGGCTCATTAGTATTCGCTCCAAAATTTGTCTTATGGGGCAAAAAATATTTGGGCAAAAAAAAAACGAATCAGTGGTTCTGTCGTTAGCCCTGGTTCCTTGCAGCCTTGTTGTCCCTAAGTCAGAATGTGGGCAGTAGCAGCACCAGCCATCTGGCCAGTAGTAGTAGGCCACAATTCTCTCTGGCTTCTTATGGGCGCCACATTATTATTGAGGACAAAGAGGATGAGATTGTGGACTGGATAACTCGCTCCTCTGTCACAGCAGAATGGTGTGGATATCATGTCTTGGTGCCACTGGTCACAGCATTCCTCCTTCTCCTAACAACCTCAGAGAAGTCTAACTGCCCCTCCTAGTGGAGCGCTGCCTTTTTCCTAAAAACAGGGAACAAAACCCTACCATCCGTTATAGAAGATACTCAAGAGAGTCTCCCTGTTGTGTGAGAATAGTCAACGTTTTGACTCCCATGAGAAGAAGGTTCAGGGGGAGACAGGGGACCCTATGAATATAGCTGTTGTAGTGGTAGTACCAGCCGTAACCATGGTTGTGGCAGTAAGAGCAGCGGTAGCGACCGTGGCACTTGGGGCAGATACATATCAGGGAATCAGGAGGGGGCCCAAGGAGCCCATGATGACATATAACGGTCAGATAAAATTGGACTTGAGGATGACAATGATTGCATAGGACACGGGAGCCGTATTGTGGTGCTTAGAAGAGCTGGTTAAATACAAGAGCTGGGGCAATGTCTGCTCCAGCAAGAAGGGAACTAGGAGTGCAGGATAGGCCAGACAGGTTCTGGTAGTTTGAAGCAATCTCAGGGCAAGGACCTCTAATTTAAAATTCTCAAAAATACCACCTGTACCATGATCCACACACCAGAAAGGCTGTGTGAAATTAGAGATAAACAAGCAACTCAAGAACTGGTGTAGGAACGAGGTTTTTGGGTTCTTGGAGAACTGGGCCAAATTTTCTGTCTTCTGTAGGCTCTACCGTAGAGATGGGCTGCACCTCAATGGGAAAGCCACAGCTGTCTTTGGGAGGGGGGTGTTTAGAAGGTTGGAGGAGGGGAAGTGACCGGGTGAGGTAATGGAACTGGGGGTAAAATGGAGGGCGGGACTATAACATAAGAGCAGAGGCACAATGACTGTATTAATTTTGTAATTTAAGTATTATGGGGTTGTCACGGTACCATTTACAAAGTGTAAGGCAATTCTGTATTGACTAGACACACCTGCCCACTCTGTAACACCACCAAAGGCTTGTCTGGTGACAACAGTGGCTGATACATAGCGCTCTCCTTGACGTCTCCAACATCATTGGCAGCCATTATTTCTGCTCAGCTTGAATCGACTTTTATCAGTGAACAGCACTGAGGCCCACTGGTCCCTCATCCACTGTAGATGCTCCCTGGACCATGCAAGATGACGCCTGTGCCTGGTGTCCTTGCAGGTCATCTAGCACGCAGACCACACTGATGTAAAGGGTTTCAAATGGTCTGACGTGACACTAAGGTGCCTCTCGCCTCCCTTAAATGTGCCAGAATTTGTAGGGCATTGTTTCACAATGAAGCGGTCATCAGTGTGGGATGTGGCCAAAGGTCGTCCACTTCTATGCCTTTCTGTGACTCTTCCAGTATGTTGGTATCTCTGTTGCAACCTGCTGATGATACTCTGTGACAGTCTAAACTCATTGGCCACTTCCACCTGAGAACATCCTGCTTGAAGCCTTGCAGTGGTGAGGTACTGTTGATCAATTGTCAGGGGTCATCTTGGTCTCATGGTGTGAAAATGTGAACACCATGATGAGGACTGATTCATGGATCAAACACCTGTTCTGAATTTTGCAGTTAACCACTTCCCATCTGGGCCATTTGCCCCCTTCCTGACCAGGCCTAATTTTGCAAAACTGACATCTCTCACTTTATGTGGTAATAACTTTGGAACGCCTTTATTTATCCAAGTCATTCAGAGATTGTTTTCTCGTGACGCATTGTACTTCATGATGGTCATAAATTTGAGTCAAAATATTTCACCTTTTATTTATGAAAAAATCCCAAATTTACCCCAACATTTGAAAAATTCACCATTTTCAAAATATCAATTTCTCTGCTTTTAAAACAGAAAGTGATACCTCATAAAATATTTATTACTTAACATTCCCCATATGTCTACTTTATGTTGGCATCATTTTGGAAATGTCATTTTATTTTTTTAGGACGTTAGAAGGTTTAGAAGCAATTCTTCAAATTTTTAAGAAAATTGCCAAAACCCACTTTTTAAGGACCAGTTCAGGTCTGAAGTCACTTTGTGGGGCCTACATAGTGGATACCCCCATAAATGACCCCATTGTAGAAACTACACCCCTCAAGGTATTCAAAACCGATTTTACAAACTTTGTTAACCCTTTAGGCGTTCCACAAGAATTAAAGGAAAATGGAGATCAAATTTTTAAATTTCACTTTTTGGGCAGATTTTCCATTTTAATCAAATTTTTTCTTTAACACATCGATGGTTAACAGCCAAACAAAACTCAATATTTATTACCCAGATTCTGCGGTTTACAGAAACACCCCACATGTGGTCATAAACTGCTGTATGGGCACACGGCAGGGTGCAGAAGAAAAGGAACTCCACATGGTTTTTAGATGTCATGTCCCATTTGAAGCCCCCTGATGCACCCTTACAGTAGAAACTCCCAAGAAGTGACCCCATTTTGGAAACTAGGGGATAAGGTGCCAGTTTAATTGCTACTATTTTTGGATACATATGATTTTTTGATCATTCATTATAACACTTTATGGGGCAAGGTGACCAAAAAATTGGTTGTTTTAGTACAGTTTCTATTTATTTATTTTTACAGCGTTCACCTGAGGGGTTCAGTCAAGTGACATTTTTATAGAGCAGATTGTCACGGACATGGCGATACCTAATATGTATACTTTTTATCATTTATTAAAGTTTTACACTAATAGCATTTTTGAAACAAAAAAAATATGTTTTAATGTGTTTATGTTCTGAGAGCTATAGTTTTTATTTTTTGACAGATTTTCTTATGTAGAGGCTCATTTTTTGCGGGATGAGATGACTGTTTGTTTTATTGGTACCATTTTGTGGGACATACGCGTTTTTGATCACTTGGTGTTGCACCTTTTGTGATGTAAGGTGACAAAAATTGCTTGTTTTGACAGTGCTGACATAGTAGCCCTAGTTACAGGAGAAATGCACCCCCCAGAGAGGCTGTACAGCGCTGTACAGCCTCAATGCAGGGCTGATCAAGGTCTATGAAAGACCTCACACAGCACCTGCACTCTCCGGTCCCGGCGGTCAGATCTAGAAGGCAGGGACACCTGGGCACTGTCCCTGCCTTCTCTCTGGGTTGCCCTGCTGTCACTGACAGCGGGCTGCACGATTAGCATGCAGCTGCTGTTTCTGAACGGACATTCAGAAACGTCCATTCAGAAATAGAGATCCACCCATAGGATGTTTATATCCTATGGGCGGACGGAAAGAGGTTAAGCTCCTTATTGGAGGAAAGCAAGTTGTGCAAAAAGTACTAAAACATTAAACAGTTGGACATGTATATTCAAATGTTTAGAGAAGGTTGCATTAAGTTCACCTGTAAAGGTTAGAGTGCATTTTAGGTTCATCCTGAAATTTCACCCACAAGCCAAATATCCCTAACTTTTTTTGTGAGTAGTGTATCTCAGGATAATGAACATGTGGGTGGGAAAACCAGTGCCAAAATACTTATAGGGGTTTGTTACAAGCCTCCTAAAATTAGAGTTTATAGCAAATGTACAGCTAAGGGAAATATGTGAGGCTCCAAATCATGAGTTAGTCATTATGGGAGACTTCAACTTCCCACACAGACTGGGAAACTAAAACCTTTGGATCTCATAATAGGAAACACGTTTTTGTCAATAATTAAAAAGTGTTACATTTCCCACTAGTACAGGATTTGAGTAGAGGGACAGCCATGAACATAATATACAGTGCTATTAAAAAGTATTTGCCCCCTTACAGATTCCTTTAGTTTTTTTTGGAAAGCTGAGTTCAATTTCACTAGCCACACCAAGGACTGATTGCGGCCAGTGATTGTAGAATCAAGAAATCACTTAAAGAACCTGTCTGAAAACATTAAGTAGGCTAAAAAAATCTCAAAAAGCAACACATCATGCCCCGATTTGAAGAAATACAAGAACAGGTGAGAAAAAGTAATTGAGATCTAGCAGTCTGGAAACAGTTACAAAGCCATTTCTAAGGCATTGGGACTCCAGCGAACCACAGTGAGAGCTATTATCCAAAAATAGAGAAAATATGGAACAGTGGTGAACCTTCCCAGGAGTGGCCAGCCTACTAACATTTTTTTCTAAGAGCGCATCGACGACTCATCCAAGAGGTGACAAAAGAACCCAGAACAACTTCTAAAGCACTGTAGACCTCATTTGCCTCAGTTAAGGTTAATGTTTATGATTCAACAGTAAAGAGACTGGGCAAAAATGATATCCATGGCAGAATTCTAAGGCAAAAACCACTGCTGACCAAAAAGAACACGTAGGCCTGTCTCACATTTGCCCAAAAAAATCTTGATAATCCCCATAATTTGGGGAAAATATTCTGTGGACTGACGTGGAAGGTGTGCATCCTGTTACATCTGGCCTAAAACTAACACAGCATTTCAGAAAAATACTTTCTGTAATTGATGGAACTATTAATTCTGCTCTCTACCAGAAAATCCTGAAGGAGAATGTCCAGCCTCAGTTTGTGAACTTAATCTCAGGCTTCCTTGGGTTCTCCAGCAGGACAATGATCCAAAGCATACCAGTAAGTCCGCCTCTGAATGGCTGGAAAAATAAAAATAAAAAGTTTTTAGAGTGGCATAGTCCGGACTTAAAGCTGATTGAGATTCTGTGGCATCACCTTAAACTGGCTGTTCATGCTCAAACTCTCCAATGTGGCTGAATTAAAACAATTATGCAAAGAAGAGTGGGCCAAAATTCTTCCACAGAGATGTGAAAGACTCCTTGTCAGTTATTGCAAATGCCTGATTGCAGTTGTTGCCAAGGGTGGCACAACCAGTTATTCGGTTTAGGGGGCAATGGCTTTTTCACATAGGGTCAGGTTGGTTTGGATAGCTTTTTTCTTTTAATAAACTGCATTTTTGTATTTACTCAGGTTATCTTTGATATTCAAATTGAATAATCTGAAACATTTAAGTATGACAAATGTGCAAAAACTAAAGAGATCTGAAAGGGGGAAAATACTTTTTCACAGCACTTCCAATTGGTAGTCAAAACTTTGTTTTTGTGCCTTCCTGAAAAAAAAAAAAAAAAACAGCCTCTGAAAATCAGAATTTGACCAGCTTAGAGGCTAATACGTTAGCTATCTGTGATGGTGTCCTCAAAAATAAAAATACAGCCTCAAAATATTTTTAAAAGCATCCTAAACGCTCATTGTGAGAGGTACATTTTGCACCTTTATAGGAATGAGTCAAGAACAAAAGAAAATGTGCATAAATAGAAATTTAATGGGGCATTAAATGACCAAAAATATTGGCCCCTTTAAAGAGTGGTGAGGGAAGATTTGTAGTGCGGGAGGAGAAAAAGAGAATTTATTAAATATTTTTTATTCACTGAGGAAAATAACATTTCAGATCAAATGCAGAGTGTTAAAATAAACTCCTTATTAAATGTGGCCTGTCTAATCCAGGAAGAAGTGCAGCGGCATCTTAAAAAGATTAAAATAGAGAAATTCTTGGGACCAGATGGCATACACGCTATTTTCTAAGGAATTAAGTAATGTAATAAACAGACTTTTTTTTATCAATATCTATCTGTCCCCATAGGCATCAAAACTTCTGAACTTTTGGACACCAAACTTGTCACATAGTTATGTAAGCACAATCTGCACTTTTCTGCCCTCCCAACACTGCTTCTAATTAGATAATATACGAGCTTGGAGGAATTTCACACAGAACAGTCTCGCTGCGTGTCTCAAGCAAATTCCAAACTTTATCAAAATATACGTTTTCTGGACCATAGGACAAAGAAGGCACACCGCTAAGGGGGTGGAAACAAAACTAGTAATTTGATTAGTTATTCATATAAGGCAGTACTTCCAGACCACACTAACAACATTTTAATAGTTAAAAAGCTTCTGAAGCATCTTATCTCAAAGTTAGCATTCTTTAGCAGTGCATCATATAAAAATATGAAAGATCTGGTTTTGTCTGGTCTTAAGGTAACTTTGAGGCATAAACAACTGACCAAAGTTTACCACAGATCAGACCTTCTCCATCCTTTTGTGATTTTAGCAGATGGACAGGACTCCCAGGGCTGGGTACTTCACTTGACCTTGTATCAAATGCAGGAATTAACCTAACATCTTCACCCAAGACCCTGGAGTCCTGAACATCTGCACCAATCACAACAACCTGTTATGAATGCAGATGAAGTGGCCTCCCAAGTGCTTACCTAATCCTAGAAAAGGAAAAAGCATAGAAGTTAGGACCTGTCATCTAATGAAACAATACTACAAGTAATAGCTGATTATAGGTATTTGTGTATCCATCACTTACTGCGTTGAGTACTCTATGTGGGGCTACTTAGATCTATGTGTATTATTAACATAAACACTATTAATAATTAGAATCTTTGGGCAATTTTTTCCATGGGTCACTGCGATGGATGTATCAGACTGTAACAGCTTTGTTCTTCCTTTTACACAACTTTTTCACGGCCCAGAAGCCTATTTTTACTATCTAATTTAGAAATCATATTCTTTGAGACAGGATCAGCAGCCAAACAAGGGGGAACAAGAAACGCCATCCTTTCCAGTCTCCTATGATCTCCAATCACTTTCTTGCAATGACTGGCCTGGATCCAATTAGGTTTTTCTTTTGAGCTTCACTGATGTGCTTGTGGTCAACAACACTTGGGATGGACCATCAAACTGGGGCTCGAGGACTTTTCTAACTTGTCTCTTTACCACCACCCAATCTCCAGACACAAGTGGGTGGGTGGGTTCCTGGTACTTTATCAGGATCTAGAAGTGAAGCAAAAACTTGAGAATGTATTTTAGTCAAATGCTTGTGCAAACTAATCACGTAACCTGTCGGACAACCCTGTGCATCTGGAGCTGCTGTGGGAAATACAATCCTGTATTAGGGCTGGACCAAATAGGACCTCATAGGGACTAAGGCCTGTCTTACAGTTTGGGGTATATCTTACTGAAAAGAGGGCTACTGGCAGGCATTCTGTCCATGAATCTTTAACTTCAGTGTCCAGTTCAGTTTTTCTACCCTACCGCTGCTTTGCAGATGGTGCGAAACATGTAAGGCCTGTTCTATACCTAAAGCCTTCATTATCTTATCTTAGCCTCAATATCTCCTGTGTCACTTCAGCTGTGAAGTGAGCACCTCTGTCACTTTCAATGGTCTCAGGCACCCCATACCTACATACAACCACAGCCATAATCTTTTTTGCTGTGACCTTAGCTACCGGGTATGCATCTGGCCGTCCTGCAAACAAGTCCTCACACACCAATACATACTCATACACACCCATTTTGCAAGCATTGAAATGGATCCAAGGGGCGAGGTGTGTGTTTAGGGTACCTTAACCACCTTGCCCATGTTGTTCTGGGCACAAATCATACATTCTTGAGTATATTTGGCTGCTACAGTGCTGAACCCTGGGGTGTACCATGCGCTATGTTCTAAATTACACATGGGGGTTTTTGACTGGTGCATCACTCCATGGGTTGCCTCTGCCATCATGGGGTAGAGGGACCTGGGAAGGCAATGTTTCTTCCTGGTTCCTTTCCTCCTTCCCTGCCTGGTTCTGTAAGGTCTTAAGAAGGCGTTATTTCAGGGATCTGAGCTGTTGTCACTACGGCAGGGGTCTGCATAGGCATTTTGAGTCGGTTTTATAGTGGCCTTTCATTTTTTTATAACTGCCATTCGAGATGGCAGCATAAGGGTTTCCATTAGCAACCTCATTGCCTCCCCATTTTTGATGGGGTTACCTGAAGCGGTCAAGAAGTCTCTGGCTTTCCAAATGGGCCTATAGTCTTAGCATATCCCAAAGTATTCTATGCTTGGAATCGGTGTAAATATTGGCTGTTTTTCCTTCTGCATATCTGCAAACCATTTCCAGAGCCTTTGGCTCTGTGTGTGTCTTAGGAAGACATGTGTGGAACAAAGGCTCTACTTTTAGAGTCTCATGTGGAGTTGCCACTGCTCAACCTGTTTAGTACCTGCCATCCCGGCCATACCTTGATCCATCCACAAAAAAGCACATGATCTAGGTTATGTAATGGCTGATCTATCACATGGTCAAACCCCATTGTCTCTTATGACATCATCTACTTCCCTCCCTCCTTGCTCCAGAGGCAGCAGGGTGACTGGGTTCAATGTGTTACACCTTCGGACAGTAACATTATCAGGCAAGAAAATGGAACACTTCATTCTAAAATGGCTGGCAACAGAAAGATGTTTGGATTGTACTTGCGTGAGGTTAGATGTAATGTCATGAGGAGCCAACTGTCACTTTGTGGTTCAGAGCTATCTCAGAGCTTTTGACAAGCATCACTTGTACAACTACTACAGCTCTGATGCAGGAAGGGGCACCTCTGCTCACAGGGTTAAGTCTGGCTGCTACAGGGCATTGTTGCTGGTCATTCTGTTGAGTGAAGACAGCTGAGGCATGGCCATTCACTTCTGTACAATACAATCTAAATATAATAATCTGATAGGCCCAGTGCGGGGAGGACAAATTTGCCAGCTTTAGGGCATAAAAGGCATCTACTGCCTCATCTGTAACGTGGGAGGAAGTAGAAGACAAGCAATCATAAAGAGGCTGCATAAAACTTGAGGCATTGTGTATCCAAGGTCTGAAACCAGGGCCTAAAATATCCTTAGTACATTCACGTTTCTGGGCAAAGGGATGTCCTCCAAAGCCTTCTTATGTTCAGGGGTGAGATGTTTCACCCCAGGTAAAATGCAATGCCCCAGATAGGTAACAGTAATGCAGCAAAACAGAATTTTCATTTTTGACCGCTCGCAGCCATGATCAGCCAAAAAGGACAGGAGTGACAGGGAAGTCTGTACACAAAGTCCATGGAGGGACATCAGAGCAATAAGTCATCAACATATTGCAAGAGCACAACCTCCGCATGTGGTAAGTTCCAATCCGACAAAACTTGTGACATGGCTGCAGTATACAGTTGCAAGAAAAAGTATGTGAACTCTTTGGAATGATATGGATTTCTGCACAAATTGGTCATAAAATGTGATCTGATCTTCATCTAAGTCACAACAATAGATAATCACAGTCTGCTTAAACAAATAACACACAAATAATTAAATGTTACCATGTTTTTATTGAACACACCATGTAAACATTCACAGTGTAGGTGGGAAAAGTATGTGAACCCCTAGACTAATGACATCTCCAAGAGCTAATTGGAGTGAGGTGTCAGCCAACTGAAGTCCAATCAATGAGATGAGCTTGGAGGTGTTTGTTACAGCTGCCCTGCCCTATAAAAAAAACACACCAGTTCTGGGTTTGCTTTTCACAAGAAGCATTGCCTGATGTGAATGATGCCTTGCACAAAAGAGCTTTCAGAAGACATACGATTAAGAATTGTTGACTTACATAAAGCTGGAAAGGGTTATAAAAGTATCTCCAAAAGCCTTGCTGTTCTTCAGTCCACGGTAAGACAAATTGTCTATAAATGGAGAAAGTTCAGCACTGCTGCTACTCTCCCTAGGAGTGGCCATCCTGTAAAGATGACTGCAAGAGCACAGCACAGACTGCTCAATGAGGTGAAGAAGAATCCTAGAGTGTCAGTGTCACGGAAGGTGTACAGGAAACAAGACAATGCAAAATGAATATATGACTCACTGGATCCAAAACTAAGGAACAAAAAGGAGACCCCTGCATAAGACCTGGCACTCTCCCTGCCTGCTCAGCCTATGCGAAAATCCCAATGGTGGATGATCGCATATCCACGTACCTCGACTATATACAACACCCTACAATAATGAGGGGACACGACCACCGGCTCCCTACACTAGACACGGAGGGAGTCAGGGTCACCTGGGATCCAGCAAACAGAAAATCACAAATAAATGTACAGCACTTATCTTGTAGAAGGCTGGAAGATAGGATCAGCATGCACACACACTCCAGGAAGTTGTATAAGCCGCACACTAATGCATTATGGGGGAGGAATTTAAAGGGATGCAATCAGTCCAACTACATGACAGCTGAGAGAGGCTAACGAGATGAGGAACTGAAATTCAAAACAAAGAAAACTCAAGGAGGAGGTTCTGAAAGGTTTCTGTCAGAGGTTCTCAGCTGTCTGGTTGTGACAGCTAAAGACCTACAAAAGTATCTGGCATATGCTAACATCCCTGTTAGCGAATCTGCAATGCGTAAAACACTAAACAAGAATTAATTTCATGGCCTTCCATGAAATTCATTCTTGTTTAGTGTTTTACGCATTGTAGATTCGCTAACAGGGATGTTAGCATATGCCAGAGGAAGCCACTGCTGTCCAAAAAAACATTGCACCTGTTCCACAGCAGTACTGGCAAAATATTCTGTGGACAGATTAAACCAAACTTGAGTTGTTTGGAAGAAACACACAACACTGTGTGTGAAGAAAAAGAGGCACAGCACACCAACATCAAAACCTCATCCCAACTGTGAAGTATGGTGGTGGGGGCATCATGGTTTTTGCTGCTTTGCTGTTTTAGTGCTTGGACGGATTGGTATCATCGAAGGAAAAATGAATTCCCAAGTTTATCAAAACATTTTGCAGGAGAACTTAAGGCCCTCTGTCCACCAGCGGAAGCTCAGCAGAAGATGGGTGTTGCAACAGGACAACGTGCCAAAGCATAGAAGTAAATAAACAACAGAATGGCTTAAACAGAAGAAAATACGCCTTCTGGAGTGGCCCAGTCAGAGTCCTCATCGATTGAGATGCTGTGGCATGACCTCAAGAAAGCGATTCACACCAAGAATATTGCTGATCTGAAACAGTTCTATAAAGAGGAATGGTCAAGAATTACTCCTGACCGTTGTGCATGTCTGATCTGCAACTACAGGAAACGTTTGGTTGAAGTTATTTCTGCCAAAGGAGGTTCAACTAGTTATTAAATCCAAGGGTCACATACTTTTTCCACCTGCACTGTGAATGTTTACATGGTGTGTTTAATAAAAAACATTGTAACATTTAATTGTGTGTTATTAGTTTAAGCAGACTGTGATTGTTTATTGTTGTGACTTAGATGAAGAGCAGATCACATTTTATGACCAATTTGTGCAGAAATCCATATCATTCCAAAGGATTCACATACTTTTTCTTGCAACTGTACATACTGGGCGAGTTCTGGCCCCCCTGCACTAGGGGGGTGCAGTGGAAGTCATAGTTAAGGTGACGGGGCACTGCAGATGTCACTGTTAAGAAAATAAAATACTGTTGAAGTCACTTTTAAGAAGGCGGGCGCAGCGGAGATCACATTTAAGGGGGTGGTGAACTGCAGAGGTCACTGTTAAAGGGACAGTGCGCTGTGGAGGTCACTTTTATGGGGTACAGTTAAAAATAAAATAAACAATGTGTAATTGCCAGAGTACATAGGGCTGGTAGCAATTTCTCGGGGAACAAAAGGCATGGATTGGCCTCCTGGGCACCCTTGGAATAAATCCAATATACCCACAAACACACTTCATACTCGGGCAGCGCCAGGTATTTTTCTAGTTTCTGATACCTAAAGACTGTATGATAACAGGGTCTGTTCCTGTGCCAATATTCAAAACAGAGCTCGGAAACTAGCATCCGGTAAGTCTAACATCCTGTTGTGGCTAAATTGTTTGAAGGTTTTCTAAGGGATGCTATCCTGGAGTACAGTAACTCATTGAAAATAAGTGTATAATAACTGTATCGGCACAGATTTGTGAGGGATCTGTCAAACTAATAAGTTTCTATGAGGAGGTAAGTTGTAGACTGGATTTGGTAGGTCAACTGATGCCACATATCTTGACTTCTCTAAAGTATTTGATACTGTTCCACATAATAGTTTAGTACATAAAATGAGAATGCTTGGGCTGGTGGAAAATGTGGGTTTTCTAACTAGGTCAATGATGGAAAACGATGGGTGGTTATTAATGGTACATACTCAGATTCTCCATAGGAATTCATGTAAAAAATAAACTTTTCACAAAGCTTGATTTAGAAACGCCAAAACTTTGTGGCTGGTGTGGGCTCACATAGTGGAGCTTATTCCTGCATTTTTAAGGATCTATCTTTTTCCAATGCAAGGAAATACACAAATATACCAGACAGACATCCCCATAGGAACAAATGGGATGACCTTTTCACAAGGTTTGACTTAGAAACCGATATTGGCTCACTAGCTGGGTTCATTGGTGCAAAAACAAACCAATCACATGTCCCTTTAAGAATGAATAGAGAAGAAACTGCTTTTTCACAGTTGTTGAGTTACAGAGACCACAAGTATTTATATAATATGGCCTAATTTGCTGAGCTTTTTGATGAAGTTTCAAGGATCTTCTTCCAGTACAAAGTAGAAATAAGCAAACATACCCGACATATCACGTAGGAATGAATAGTAAAAAATTACCCTACCACAAAGGTTGACAAAAACACCAAAACTTTGTGGATACTGTTTACTGTTATTAGCTGCACATTAGTATTGTTGCACTTTGAAGGAAGTATCTTAGTCCCGTGCAGAGAAAAACGCAAACATACCAAACGTCCCCATAGAAATGAATGAGTAGAATGGCTTTGATAAAAGTTGATTTAGGAAGGGCAAAACTTTGTGAATAATCTGAGCTCATTAACTGAGCTAACCGCTGAGTCCATCTTATTCCAGTACCAGGAAATATACAAAGATACCATGCACATATCCCAGTAGGAATGAATAGGAAAAATTATGATTTTACTAAGATTGAGTAAGGATCACCCAAACTTTGTGAATAATATGATATTATTCGCTCACTAGCTGAGCATATTGCTTTATATATATATATATGTGTGTGTGTATGTGTGTGTGTATATATATATATATATATATATATATATATACACTCACCTAAAGAATTATTAGGAACACCATACTAATACAGTGTTGGACCCCCTTTTGCCTTCAGAACTTAATTCTACGTGGCATTCATTTAACAAGGTGCTGATAGCATTCTTTGGAAATGTTGGCCCATATTGATAGGATAGCATCTTGCAGTTGATGGAGATTTGAGGGATGCACATCCAGGGCACAAAGCTCCCGTACCACCACATCCCAAAGATGCTCTATTGGGTTGAGATCTGGTGACTGTAGGGGCCATTTTAGTACAGTGAACTCATTGTCATGTTCAAGAAACCAATTTGAAATGATTCGAGCTTTGTGACATGGTGCATTATCCTGCTGGAAGTAGCCATCAGAGGATGGGTACATGGTGGTCATGAAGGGATGGACATGGTCAGAAACAATGCTCAGGTAGCCCATGGCATTTAAACGATGGCCAATTGGCACTAAGGGACCTAAAGTGTGCCCAGAAAACATCCCCCACACCATTACACCACCAGCCTGCACAGTGGTAACAAGGCATGATGGATACATGTTCTCATTCTGTTTACGCCAAATTCGGACTCTACCATTTGAATGTCTCAACAGAAATTGAGACTCATCAGTCCAGGCAACATTTTTCCAGTCTTCAACAGTCCAATTTTGGTGAGCCCGTGCAAATTGTAGCCTCTTTTTCCTATTTGTAGTGGAGATGAGTGGTACCCGGTGGGGTCTTCTGCTGTTGTAGCCCACCTTTCTTTCTGACATTCAGTTTGGAGTTCAGGAGATTGTCTTGACCAGGAGCACAACCCTACATGCATTGAAGCAACTGCCATGTGATTGGTTGACTAGATAATCGTATTAATGAGAAATAGAACAGGTGTTCCTAATAATTCTTTAGGTGAGTGTGTGTGTGTGTGTGTGTGTGTGTGTGTATATATATATATATATATATATATATCTTATTTCAATGTGAAGGTATACACAAACATATCAGACAGACATCTCCATAGGAACAAATAGGCTATGTTTCCCTTTGTGCCATTTTTTTAATTATTGCATTGTACTCATTATAAGCTAAAAAATCTTTTTTTTCAATTGGTCTTTATTAAAAATCATGAGCTGTATACATTACATTATTATACATTTTATTTTTCTTGTGTAGACTTCATTTATATATATAACATTGCCTATGCTAGTAATCCTGTGTTATACATAAAAAAATCTCACAAAACTGTTAAAAAAAAAAATTAAAAAAAATAACCCGTTTTCCCTGCATAGCTTTGAGTTTATCTACTAGCAGTATCTATATTTTCTCACTGTTCCATCAGGCAAGGAGCTGATGGGCTCCATATCTCTGACCTTGTAAACTCCATTAAAGCTCAATTCTTATCTTACTGATAACAATGTGGCTTATGACCTTTTAGTAATTTAGAGAGAAGGGTTATTAGATGACTAACGCAAAGTGAAAGTACTATTCACACAGCTGTATGAAAAAAAAAAAATAGAAAAAAAGATTTTTAGCCCAAAATGAGTAAAATGCAATCATAAAAAAATATGTCCCGAAGGTCTTCTTGGCCTTTAAGACTTTGTGGACACTGTGGGATCACTAACTGAGACTAATGTTGCATTTGCATGGATGTATCTTATCCTAGGATGGAGAAATACGCAGACATACCAGACACATCCCCTAAAAATGAATGGGAAAAATGATCCTTTGATTTAAAGGAGTATTCCCATCATATACAATGGGGGCATATCGCTAGGCTATGCCCCCATTATCTAATGGGTGGAGGTCCCATCTCTGGGACATGCACCTACAAGGAGAACAGAGTGGGGAGAGTGCTGGCGCTTAATAATGTATTGGTATTGTCCATATTGCCTCTTTTGAGGCTTTTTTCATTGAATTATACACTACTACTATCCAGTGTTTACGACCATCCTACAATCCAACAGTGGTGGGCGTGATGATGGAAACACCACTGAAATGGTTCGGGAACAGAATGGGGAGGATGTTTGGATGCATCTTGGACTTACAGGTCGCTGCTGAGAACAATGTTGTCCGAGTAGTACTCCACTTTTACAGACTGACAATATTACGCCCCAAACCGAAGATAAAATTGATTTTAGCGAAAAATTGTTAGGAAACATTCTTTCCTGTATATTTGCTTGTATATAAACGCAAGTGCTGCCAAAAATTGCATGCAAGAGGCACTCTGATACAACCTGTAAATCACATAAAGGAGGGCCTAATTTACAATGTGGTACAATTGTTCAGGTAGTGGGACTCCTACACTTAAAGCCTATGCACTAAGTCAGGCATGCTCAACCTGCAGCCCTCCAGCTGTTGTAAAACTTTAACTCCCACAATGCCCTCCTGTAGTCCAATACAACCTTTGTTATACATAAAGGAGGCATCATACACACCCTTTAAAAATTATGATTGATGGCCTGCTGGTGACCCTCAAAAACATTTGGAGCAAGTGCCTGCTGATCTAACCATCTAAAAAATTAGGGGTTAGGATCTGCTGCTCATCTGATCATGGAAAAAATTATGGGTGAGGGCCTGCTGCTGAGCTGACCATTGAAAAAATTATGGTTGAGGGCCTGCTGCTGAGCCGACCATTGAAAAAAGTATGGGCGAGTGCCTGCTGGTGATCTGACCATCGAAAACATTATATGCCACTTTGGTGACTCTAGTCATAGTTTGGATTGTGTTGACCAGACTCTTGGCTACTGAGACTGGACTTGTAGGTGAGGACCTGTTGGGGAGCTGACCCTGTAAAAGATTGTAGGTGAGGGCCTGCAGGTGAGCTGCCTTCTAAAACATTATATGTGAAGCCCTACAAGTGATCTGACCCTGTAAAAGATTGCAGGTGAGCTGATCCTGTAAAACATTTTATGCGAGGCCCTGCAGGTGAGCTGCCAGCTAAAACATTATATGCAAGGGCCTGCAGGTGAGCTGACACTGTAAAAGAATGTAGGTGAGGGCCTGCAGGTGAGCTGACCCTGTAAAACATATGCAAGGGCCTGCAGGTGAGCTGACCCTGTAAAAAATGATATGCGATGGCCTGCAGGTGAGCTGACCCTGTAAAAGATTATATGTGAGGGCCTGCAGTTGAGCTGACCCTGCAAAAGATTGTAGGTGAGGGCCTGCAGGTGAGCTGACCCTCTAAAACATTATATGCGAGTGCCTGCAGGTGAGCTGACCCTATAAAGCATATGCGAGGGCCTGCAGATGAGCTGACCCTGTAAAACATGCGAGGGCCTACAGGTGAGCTGACCCTGTAAAACATGATATGCAACAGCCTGTAGGTGAGCTGAACCTGTAAAAGATTACCTATAGGTAAGATGACCCTGTAAAATATATGCGAGGGCCTGCTGGTGAGCTGACCCTCTAAAAGGTTGTAGGTGAGGGCCTGCAGGTGAGCTGACCCTGTAAAACATTATATGTGAGGGCCTACAGGTGAGCTGACCTTGTAAAACATTATATGCAAGGGCATTATGTGCGACGAATTAGCATGTTAATATGATGGAAGAGGATGATGAGAAAAGGAAGATTCAACCATATACCCTTTTTTGTGGTGGAAGGGATGCATGGGATTACAGTGTATTCAGTATATTATAAACAACACAGTCAAAGTGCCTTTATGTTCATCAGCTTTTCTCTGGTGGTGTCGAGGGGTGTCTTGAAACTGTCCCAGGCTTTGGAGAGTGTTGCCCTGCCTCTGTTGTAACTGCTGTGTGTTCCCCTTGTCTCCCCTCCTCGGTTGCCCAAGGAACTACAGACTCTGCCGCCAGCATTGTCAGATGGAAATTTTTGGAGCCATTTTTTTTAACAAGGACCTTCTGTACAATTTTTCAACAAGGACATATACTGTACATCATACGCAGACTGTCTATTTGCGTAAATTCAAATAATCAGCACCAAATTTATTTTCTATAGTGTGTATTTAATACACATCCGTGACACATACCGTACGCCATCCGAAAACAGTTTCTTTAGCTTAAATTTTAATAATCAGGGGCCTAATCTAGTGTCAATAGTGCGTTGTTTTCTGTGACATATACAGTACCCCCATCCGAAAACTGTTTGTTATGGGCAAATGTAACTAATCTGGGCCTAATCTAGTGTCTATAGTGTGTGGCTTTCTGTGACATATACAGTACGCCATCCGAACACTGTTTCTATAGTGTAAATTTAAATAATCTAGGCCTAATCAAGTGTCCATAGTGTGTTGTTTTCTGTGACATATACAGTACGCCATCTAAAAAACAGTTTCTTTAGCATAAATTTAAATAATCAGGAGCCAGCCCTGATCTACTGTCTCTGTAGTGTAAGCGTGTAACACACATCCGTGACATATACAGTACTCTATCCGAAATCTATTTCTTTGGCATAAATGTAAATAGTCTAAGGGTTAGCCATCATCTACTGTCTCTGTAGTGTGTGTGTTTAATACACATCCGTGACGTATACAGTACTCCGTCCTAAAACTGTTTCTTTAGTGTAAATGTAAATAATCAGGGGCCTAATCTAGTGTCCATAGTGTGTTGTTTTCTGTGACATATACAGTACGCCATCCGAAAACAGTTTTTCTGGCAAATTTAACTAATCTAGTATCCATAGTGTGTGGCTTTCTGTGACATATACAGTACGCCATCCGAAAACTGTTTCTTTAGCGTACATTTAAATAATCTGGGACTAATATAGTGTCCATAATCTGTGGTGTTCTGTGATATATACTGTCCTGCATCCGAAAAGTTTCTGTATTGCAATTTCCAATAATGTGGGCTTAATATTGTGTCCATATTATGTGGGTTTCTGTGACATACTGTCCTGCATCCGAAAAACAGTGTCTTTAGTGGACTGTAAAACAATCTGCGCCACATCTAGTGACAAAACCATTAATAGGAAGAAGGCGAGCACTAAGGGAAGGGGAAGTGGACGTGATGCTGATGATGCACGCGGAGGCCATGGCCCTGGGCGCAATGAAACTGTGCCTGCTGCCAGTGCACCAGAAAATAAAAATTTCCACCGTACCCAGCTTCATGTCGAACTTAGGTGGGCGGCACAGGACAACACTGTCCAAGTTGGACCAGTGCGAACAGTTGGTCGGTTGTATTGCTGAAGATACAAAGAAAAAAGGGGGTCAGTCAGCACATCCCAAAGCGCAGGGGCACGTTGCTATGGCTGAGAACAAGACTGTTAAACAAAACATGCAATGCAACAGCTCACTGCAAACCAAATAAAGTACAAAATTGCATCATAATTGCAAATGCTATACTAATAAGTTAGAGATGCTTGGTAAATCGTTTTGTACAAAATTATTTGAGCCCGTCTGCCACACGTCAAGGCGATCTCTAGTTAGACGGGTTCTTAACACAAAATTTTACCTGTTATGTGCCCTGACAGCTACCATATAATTCAGAAAGTGCAGGTTCCACATGCATGCTGGATCCGCCTGAATTTCTGTCATTTTTGGTGCCAATCCACGGAAAACAGTTACCAGCATGCATGCCGGGCCCACTCCACACCACTCCCGGCACCACATGGCCACCAGGGACTGCAATGAGAGTCCACACACTATCTCTCTCCTGGTGCCATATGGCTTCAGTGAGTGAGAGGGAGCAGGCCAAGCTATATACTAACACTAATTAAAATCAGCCAATGGGGCAGACGAGCTGGTCAGGAGTGCACGACTAAGGAGGCAGCCACACCTCCACACACCTATTGCTGATGATAATGCTTCCAGTGTGCCACATTCAGAGCGTCGTCCTTAACCCTTTCATGACCAAGGGTCATTGATGCCCCAGTGTCCAGGTCAAAATTTACAAATCTGACGTGTCACTATATGTGGTAATAGCTTTGGAACACTTTTATTTATCCAAGCCATTCTGAGATTGTTTTCTCGTGACATTGTACTTCATGATGACATTGTACTTCATAAATTTGAGTCAATATATTTCACCTTTATTTATGAAAAAATCCCAAATTTATTTAAAAAAATGAAAAATTCACAATTTTCTAAATTTCAATTTCTCTGCTTCTAAAACAGAAAGTCATACCTAATAATAAAATAGTTATTACTTAACATTTTCCATATGTCTACTTTATGTTGGCATAATTTTGAAAATGTCATTTTATGTTTTTTAGGACGTTATAAGGCTTAGAAGTTTAGAAGCAATTCTTAAAATTTTTAAGAAAATTTCCAAAAACCACTTTTTAAGGACCAGTTCAGGTCTGAAGTCACTTTGTGGGGCTTACATAGTGGAAATCCCCCATAAATGACCCCATTGTAGAAACTACACCCCTCAAGTTACTCAAAACTTATTTTACAAACTTTTTTCGACAAGAATTAAAGGAAAATGGAGATTACATTTCTAAATTTCACTTTTTTGGCAGATTTTCCATTTTATAACATTTTTTTCTTTAACACATTGAGGGTTAACAGCCAAACAAAACTCAACATTTATTACCCAGATTCTGCGGTTTAGAAAAACACCCCACATGTGGTCGTAAACTGATGTCAGGGCGCAGAAGGAAAGGAACGCCGTATGGTTTTTGGAAGGCAGATTTAGCAAAACTGGTTTTAGATGTCATCTCCCATTTAAAGCCCCCCTGATGCACCCTTACAGAAGAAACTCCCAAAAAGTGACCCTATTTTGGAAACTAGGGGATAAGGTGCCAGTTTTATTAGTACTATTTTGGAGTACATATGATTTTTAATTGCTCTATATTAAGTTTTTTGTGAGGCAAGGTAACTGAAAAATTGTAGTTTTGGCACAGGTTTTTTTTTATAAGAATCATCTGACAGGGTAGATAATGTGCTATATTTATAGAGCAGGTTGTTACGAACGCAATGATATCAAATATATCTACTTTGTTTGTTTCAGTTTTACATAATAAAGCAATTTTGAAAAATAAATTATGTTTTTGTGTGTCCATTTTCTGAACACCAGATGTTTTTTATTTTTCTGCCGATCGTCCGTGTCTGCGTCTTGTGCAGGGGCTCGTTTTTTGCAGAAAGAGTTTAGGTTTTTATTGGTACCATTTTTGGGTAAATAGGATTTTTTGATCATTCATTATTACACTTTATGGGGCAAGGTGACCAAAAAATTGGCTGTTTTGGAACAGTTTTAATTTATTTATTTTTTGCAGCATTTATCTGATGGGTTAGATCATGTGACAGTTTTATAGAGCAGATCGTCACGGACGTGGCAATACCTAATATGTATACTGTTTCTTTTTTATTTAAGTTTTACACAATAATAGCATTTCTGAAACCAAAAAATTATGTTTTAGTGTCTCCATAGTCTGAGAGCCATAGCGGATATATTTTTTGGGCGATTGTCTTAAATAGGGTATCATTTTTTGCGGGATGAGGTGACGGTTTGGTACTATTTTGGGGGTCATAAGGCTTTTTGATCGCTTGCTGTTGGACTTTTTGTGATGTTAGGTGACAAAAATAGCTTTTTTTGCACAGTTTTTATTTAAATTTTTTTATGGTGTTTATCGGACAGGGTCTATCATGTGATATATTTATATAGACGTTCGTTACGGACACGGTGATACCTAATATGTGTAGTTTTGTTATTTGTTTTCATTTTTCATAGGAAAAGGCAATTTATTTTTTTAATTTTACATTCTTTTTATTTATTTTTATTTTAACTCTCCCTGCCGCGGCATCTATGGGGTTACAGCAGAGTGTCAGCATAGAGCTGACACTCTCTGCTGATGGTGGCGGCTCAGGAATGGAGCCGCTGCCATCACACACAGCTGGGGGACTGAAACGCTTCGGGGCAGCGCTGGAAGGGGGCGGCGGTGTCATGGCCAACATTGAGGGTGGTGGGGCAGGAGGAATGTATGGGGCGGAGAGGGGGCGGACTGCATCAGGGCACTGGGCAGGCTGACTGAATGTGGAGAGAGCTTCAGGTGCAGGCGGACACAAGGGGGGCTTGGAGGGGCACAGAGCCTTAAACCAGCATTTTAACACTTACACGATCCAATTGGTTAGTCTGCACAGAGTAACCAATCGGATCGATTGCCGGCAAGGGGCCACTCTGATTGGTCCCTTGCCGGCATTACTAAACTGTATGCTGTCCGTGACAGCAGGACAGGAGCAGAAGCTTTAATCCAAGTGCTTTGCAGCGCTTGGATTAAAGAGCTGCCATGACGTCTATACACATGGTAGCTGCACGGGGTATGTGCAGCTATCACGCATATATACGGATTGCAGTCGTGAAGGGGTTAATTGTGAGCAGCGACCCTCTCTTGTACCACGTCCAGTCTCTGTATCCAAGAGTCTGGTCAACCGAATCCTCACACTGATCATCCTTCCTCCCACCATGGAGAGGCTTGCCAAACGAGTGATCCCACACTCTGATATTCCGAGGAGCACTTTCCTGCGCCACTATTACATTTCGCTCTCACGCCCAGCACTCTTGAAGAGGGACCTGAGATATTGTGCCCTGATTGCCAACCTCTTGAGCTTTCACAGTCTCAAGAAGATGACAGTGGTGAACGGCAGTCAGTCGTTCACGAGGTGGATGATGATGAGACACAGTTGTCAATCACTGAAGTTGTGATTAGGTCAAGTCAGGTGGATGAACAGAGTGAGGAATTGAAAGAGGAAGTGGTTGACGATGAGGTCACTGACCCAAAATGGGAAGGTGAAAAGCCGACAGAGGACAGCAGTACAGAGGGGTAGGGATCTGCAGCACTGCAACAGGCTGGAAGAGGCAGTGGGGTTGCAAAAGGGAAAAGTCGGCCCTCACCAAACAGGCCCGCAACCGTTACACCGAGCACCCCCATGCGTAAATCTAGCTTGCCAAGGGGTACGTGTTCCGCAGTATGGCACTTTTTTGAGTAAAGTGCAAACGACAAAAGAGTGATAGTTTGCCACCTGTGTCGTACCAAAATGATCTGGGGCGTGAACACTAGCAACTTCACCACCACCAGCACGGCATCCAAGCACCCTAATAAGTGGGCCGAACGCCTTGGTCCACAATCTGGATCTGCGGGTCAGACCACTGCCTCCTCTTCCCCTGTGTTACACCTTGCTGGCCAATCCCCTGTCGAATGCGCAGGCCCGGATGCCCCTTGCCCTGCACCTCGACCTTTGCATGAACCATCAGCAACAACATCCACTTTCCTGTCCTTGCGCAGCGTCCAAATGTTCATAACACAGTCATTTGAATGCAAACGCAAATACCCACCCACCCACCCACCCACAGGCTATAGCACTAAATGTGCAACTTTTGCCATTTAGGCTTGTGGACACTGAGGCCTTCCACAGCCTGTCGGCGGCTGTCCCGTGGTACGCAGTCCCCAGCCGCCACTATTTTGCACGGTGTGCCGTGCCCAACTTACACCAGCATGTGTCCCAGAACATAACCCGTGCCCTGACCAGCGCAGTTACTAGGAAGGTCCACTTAACCACGGACACATGGACAAGTGCTGGTGGCCAGGGATGCTACATTTCCCTGATGGCACACTGGGTAAATGTTGTGGAGGCCAGGAGTGAGTTGTACCCTGGGATGACACAGGTGCTACCCACGCCCAGTATTGCAGGCCCTATGTCCATCAGGGTCTTCGCCAGCAGCTATGTTACTGGCTCCAACCCCCAGGCATGCTTGTGTCTGACAATGGCCGTAACCTGGTGGCGGCTTTGGAGCTCGGCAACCTGACACACCATACCTAGCCCACGTCTTAAACTTAGTGGTTCAGCGGTTTATCAAAACCTACCCCAATTTGCCAGAGCTACTAGTGAAGGTGGGCCACGTGTGTGCCCATTTCCGCAAGTCGTCCATAGCTTCAGCCGGTCTGTCAATGCTGCAGCAGCGCTTGCGGCTTCCACCAACAGCTTCCACCCACTGTTGTGCGACATGAGCACGCGCTGGAACTCTACGTTCCACATGTTGGCCAGGCTTTGTGAGCAGCAGGGGGCAGTTGTGGTATACCAGCTGCAACATGGTTAAGTCAACTACCACTATTCACAAGCGAGGAGTGGGCATTGATGTCAGACCTCTGTGAGGTTTTAAATAACTTTGATGAATCCACACAGATTGTTAGTGGCGATAACGCTATTATCAGCGTAACCATCCCACTGCTCTGTACTCAAATGGTCGCTGCTCACAATTTAGGACGACGCTCTGAATGTGGCAGACGAGGAAATGGTTTTGGAAGATGGTGAAGGAATACATAGCAGACAGTGTCAGCGTCCTAAATGATCCCTCAGTGCTTTACAACTACTGGGTGTCCAAGCTGGACATGTCGCACGAACTTACGCTTTACGCCTTGGAGGTGCTGGCCTGCCCTGCTGCCAGCATTTTGTCTGAGCGTGTATTTTGTGCTGCTGGTGGCATTATAACAGATAAGCGTATCCACTTGACTACTGGCAATGCTGACAGGTTGACTCAGATAAAAATGAACAAGGCCTGGATTGCCCCTTACTTCTCAACTCCACCAGGGGAGAGCTGAGCTGATGATGAACATAAAGGCAATTTCAATCTATCATTTATAATATACTCAATCTACTGTAATGTATTCCCATGCACCTTTTCCACCAGAAAAAAAGATTATATGGTTGAATCTTGTTTTCTCCTCCTCATCCAGATTGTATATATTCCCTCAACTGCAGGCCCTCAACTCAAATGTTTTTATAGAGTCAGCTGAACAGCATGCACTCGCATATAATGTTTTAGAGCGTCAGCTCACCTAAAGGCACTCGCAAATAATGTTTTAGAGCGTCAGCTGAACAACACGCACTTGAAAATAATGTTTTAGAGCATCAGCTCACCTAAAGGCATTTGCAAATAATTTTTTAAAGGGTCAGCTGAACAACATGCACTTGAAAATAATGTTTTATAGCGTCAGCTGTACAGCATGCGCTCGTATATAATGTTTTATAGCGTCAGCTGTACAGCATGCGCTCGTATATAATGTTTTAGAGCTTCCTTTGAACAGCATGCACTCGCATATAATGTTTTAGAGCATCAGCTCACCTGCAGACACTCACATATAACCAGCAGGCACTCGCCCCTATTGTTTTAGAGGGTCAGCTCAACAGCAGGCCCTCACATATAATGTTTTACAGGGTCAGCTCAACTGCAGGCCCTCGGATATAATGTTTTACAGGGTCAGCTCAACTGCAGGCCCTCGCATATAATGTTTTACAGGGTCATCTCAACTACAGGCCCATGCATATAATGTTTTACAGGGTCAGGTCACCTGCAGGCCCTTACCAAAAATCTTTTACAGGGTCAGCTCACTTTCTGATGACGACTTCGAAGTCTTGCCTGTTGGCACTCTCGCACACTTGCCTTTCACATCACCCACGCGTTTTAGACAACACGGATTACTGGTTGTTCACCCTTCTCGAACCCCACTGCAAAGATAACTTCTCATCTCTCATTCCTCTGGTGGAGAGGACAAACAAAACGGTGCGATCGCCTAGAAGTTATCTAGAGTCAACAAAGCAGCAGCAGGCCCTCACCTAAAAGTCCAGTCTCAGTAGCCAAGAGTCAGGTCAACACAATCCTCACCATGATGGCACACTGGGTGAATGTTGAGGAGGCCGGGAGCAAGTTGGCTGCTGGCACCAGACTTGCCCTCCAATAGATCCTCGTTTAACGGAAAGTGTACTCATTCCAAAAACAGGTCCGCTTAGGAGTGCTGCATTGTTATTTATCGTCACTACCTCCCCAAGTCAGGAGTGGGTAGTTGCTGCGCGCCTGCTGCTTTCTTGGATTCTTCTTCTTTAATAACTTGACCCACCCTCTCTGGGTGGTTCACAATTAGGAAAAAAAGTGGCAAGGCAACAACAGCCAATCAGATTTCAGCCATAGACCTCCCTTGGATGTGTTACCCCTTTCTCAAGCTCCCTCTCTGGCATAGAACCCTGATTATCCGTTACCCGTGATCACCATGGTAAGCGCAGAAAAGAAAATCGAGTTGATAAGGCAGACATCCAAATGAATCGTCGCCGTCACGGGGACGTGCAATCGCCCAGAGGTTATCTAGAGTCAGCAATGTGGCAGCAGGCCCTCGCCCCTAAGGTTTTAGATGGTCAGATCATCAGGCCCTTGCACCAAATGTTTTGAGGGTCACCAGCAGGCCATCAATTATAATTTTTCAAGGGTGTCTATGATGCCCTCCTTTATGTGTAACAAAGCATGTTTTGGAGTGCCGGTTTCTGTGCTGGAGATTAGGCACTGAGTGGCACAGGTGGTTGTGGGGAGAGCATGCACTAGCACAGGGGCGCCAAGGTGGAAGGGAAACGGATGGGATGGGTGTAGTAGGTCAATTGGAAGTTACACCTATACTATTTTGGTTAATGGTTCGACTTCACAGTATTAATATATAACGGAGCATATATCACTGTGTCTATACTATTTTGGTTTATGATTCTGTTTCACAGTCTCGATATATGGCAAAGCATATATCACTGTGTCTGTGTTTATTCTTATGTATTTATTCTATTTCAAAGTCTCGATAGATGGCGGAGCATGTATCACTGAGAGTACTTAAAAATACACAGTGTTTTAAAAATTGTTAAAATGAAGGGGGACTTACTTCACCAGGGAGGGAGGTATAGGATAAGCATAATACATCTATACCCGATCCTCCTCCGCTGAGATTGCTCATCTGATAGTATGAACTTTCCTCGACGTCCCAAAGAATGGTAGTCAAGGTTCCAAATGGAGAGTTATTTATTGCATAAATAAAAGCTCAATGCGTTTTGAGGTATCTCCCCTTTCTCAAGAGCAGTGTGAATTAAAACACATCACATAAAGTGCACTGGTGCCAAGTATATATGGGTGTCTTGATTAATCAATTAGAGATCAATTTGCCTGGAGTTCTGGCGGGGACCGGAAGTGGGCGGGAACATCATTTCCGGTCCTCCGGGCTCTTTTAGTCGCCCAGAATATGTAATTTATATGGTGCATATATTGTGCTTTTGTATGTATTTAAAAGTATAGGGGTATGCCAAGGGGAGGTGATATGGGGCGCCAGCCCGAGTTGCTCCGTCAGGCTTAGATCGCTCCCGATGCGTTCCACAGTGCAACGCATGCACTCGGCTACAGGGGCGGGGTCTTGGGCAGAAGTGCACAGTGCGTTCCACCAGTGGAACGCATGTGCAGGAGGAGCCAAGGAGCCGATGACGGCCGGTGTAGCGTTATACTACCCTACCTCGTGAGATTTCCCTACCCTCTGACTTCCTGTCGCATCAGAGATGACGTCGGGAGGCGTGCCTTACTTTTCACCATCTGCTCATGCCCAAAAGGACACTCTAGTGAAAATCTCACGGCTGAATTTAGCAGCACACCGGAACACTGCGCATGCGTCGGGGAGCCGCGGTAGGGAAAAATCACGGGTCAATGCGCAAGCGCGGTTAACTCATTAAAATCCACCCGATATACGCGCCTGCGCAATGTGGTGGTAGGGAAAAATTACATCCCAGTGCGCAAGCGCCGAGGGTAAATATGAATATCCATGCCAAAAGCACTTTTAACCCTTTGCAGGAGCTATTCTCATATTGGTTCTTGATTGATGGTCCTCTTATATATAGGTTCTATTATATAGGGGGGCTGTCTGCAAAGTATATGGGGGGCTGTCTGCAAAGTATATGGGGGGCTGTCTGCGCAGTATATGGGGGGCTGTCTGGGCAGTATATGGGGGGCTGTCTGCGCATTATATGGGCGGGCTGTCTGCGCAGTATATTGGGGGGGCTGTTTGTGATGTATATTGGGGGACTGTCTGCGCAGTATATGGGGGGACTGTCTGATGTATATTGGGGGGCTGTCTGCGCAGTATATGGGGGCTGTCTGGGCAGTATATGGGGGGGCTGTCTGCGCAGTATATGGGGGGGGGCTGTCTGCGCAGTATATGGGGGGCTGTCTGCGCATTATATGGGCGGGCTGTCTGCGCAGTATATGGGGTGATGTCTGCGCAGTATATGGGGTGCTGTCTGCGCAGTATATGGGTGGCTGTCTGTGCAGTATATGGGGGGGGCTGTCTGTGCAGTATATGGGGGGGCTGTCTGCGCAGTATATGGGGGGGTGTCTGTGCATTATATAGGCAGGTCTGTGCAGTATATGGGGGGGTGTCTGTGCGTTATATAGGGAGGTCTGTGCAGTATATGCGGGGTGTCTGCACATTCTATTGGGGGGTGTCTCCGCAGTATATTCTGGGGATGTCTGCGCATTATATGGGGGGGTGTCTGCGCATTATATGGGGGGGTGTCTGCTCATTATATGGGGGGGTGTCTGCTCATTATATGGGGGGGTGTCTGCTCATTATATGGGGGGTTTGTGCAGTATATGAGGTGCTGTCTGTGCAGTATATGGGGGGGCTGTCTGCGCAGTATATGGGGGGCTGTCTGCGCAGTATATAGGGGGCTGTCTGTGCGGTACAGTATATTGGGGGATGTATGTGCAGCATATTTGGGGGGGAGCTGTGCACCACGTGTGGCCTGTGTGTTAGATGTGTACAACCCTATTTTAACAAAAAATAAAATAAAAATTCCCTATATCTCCTATGCCATGGCATGTTTTTTGCTACGAAACTGCAGCCATCTCGTCACTTGGAGAAGGATGAGAAGCTGCCCCCCATCCAGAGGGACACACCTGCCACCAAATCCGTCGCTCACTGGATTCTGTAATCACCGTCTGCTGTGTAGATGTGCACCGTCAGTCTGCCAGCACTGCGTCTGTTATGCCATTTGCTCTAACCATTTTAATTATTTTTTTTTTGTGTCACAACTTTGACCAGCATGTTCTCCTATGGAACACGAAGTACCTGAAGTGGAATAAAGAAGCCCATGTTTGAGGCCTGCGCCCTGGCTGGAGCATTGAAGGGGCATCTGACACGTGACAAGCTGCTCCAGCATTGTGTACTGTGATCACTGCGAGTTCAGAGGTCGGCAACCATAGGCCGTCCACATGCTGTGAATTACATCTCCCATCATGCTGGTAAAGTATTATGGGAGGTGTAGTCCAAAACATCTGGAATACCAAATGCGTATGAATGAAAAGCATGGTGTGTGTGACTGGTCAGTAACAAGGGTTGAAGCCTTGACGTGGCGTTACTGCTCACATGTGTATCCATGTGCCAATTCAACCAATGTGAGTGACTGTAATTAATACTGATTAGGTAACTATAAATACTGTGACAATGGAGAATCACCTACACACTGTTTACACTGGGACCGTATCACCTACACACTGCTTACACTGTGACCGTATCTCCTACACACTGCTTACACTGTGACCATATCACCTACACACTGCTAAGACTGTGACCGTATCTCCTACACACTGCTTACACTGTGACCGTATCACCTACACACTGCTTACACTGTGACCATATCACCTACACACTGCTTAGACCGTGACCGTATCACCTACACACTGCTAACACTGTGACCGTATCTCCTACACACTGCTTACACTGTGACCGTATCACCTACACACTGCTTACACTGGGACCGTATCACCTACACACTGCTTACACCGTGACCGTATCACCTACACACTGCTTACACCGTGACCGTATCACCTACACACTGCTAAGACTGTGACCGTATCTCCTACACACTGCTTACACTGCAACCGTATCACCTACACACTGCTTACACTGTGACCATATCACCTACACACTGCTTACACCGTGACCGTATCACCTACACACTGCTTTTACCGTGACCGTATCACCTACACACTGCTTACACCGTGACCGTATCACCTACACACTGCTTACACCGTGACCGTATCTCCTACACACTGCTTACACCGTGACTGTATCTCCTACACACTGCTTACACTGTGACCGTATCACCTACACACTGCTTACACTGTGACCGTATCACCTACACACTGCTTACACTGTGACCGTATCACCTACACACTGCTTACATTGTAACCGTATCACCTACACACTTCTTACACTGTGACCGTATCTCCTACACACTGCTTACACCGTGACCGTATTGTTAAAGATGTGTGAATTTTATTCTATATTTTGTATATCTAGGATTGTAATGAGTTAACTTTTTCTACTTCCAAGTGCCCACCCACCCCCCTCTTTGTTTCAAGACTAGAGAGGAGAGAGAGGGGGGCAAAGAGCTGTGCCGTGGGAAGTGTCTGATTTCTCATCTTTCTACAGGTGTCCCATAGAGTGTGGTGGAATGCGTAAGCCAATCATATGGCTTGATGATATGTATATATTATTCACTGCCTATAGAGAAGCACCTCTTTGAAGTGTCACATATGACGTAGGCAGTATTCTTGTTAGAATAAACTCCATTACAAAATGGCGATGGTAACCAGATGTTTACACTAGTTCACATTCCAAAGTAGGACCCAGTGCGCAGAAGCCAGGGTGCTACTCCTCTCTCTTATCTCTTCTTCCTTTTTGACCAATGAAACAATGTTTTAGCCTCAGTTAGGACTTCCCTCTTCTGAAAATGTATATACGCTTACCCCATGTAATTAAAGTTAGAGATTGCTTTGACCAACTTCTGTGTCAGTGTTCAGTCTCTCAGCCACGCGTGGATTTTAACCCCGGGGGGGGGTACATTGATTTGGACCACCAGAGTGTATCTTAAATGCCCTAATTTAGGGTGGTTTTAACAAATGGCGACCACAAAGGGACTCTGAGCGAATGTAGCATCAGACAGCTGACAAGACGGGCCCCTGAGCTTGACGAACGGCAGAGGGGAGAGGATTGCAACCTCAAAGAAAGGTGAGAAAACTTTTTATCTCATCTGCCGTTCTGCTATTTACTTCGTCATGCTCAGATAGCTCAGTCTGCTGTGAGGTGGTACCGATGTAAGTATAGTAGTCGGCTGTAATGCTGAAAGCTTAGAGTCTATTGAACCAATAGTCTGAAATCATAGATCACTCTCTGGTGTGTATATGTTTTGTGTGTGTCTGTGATTTATGTGAGGAGTGAGTTGAGCACAGACGGTAAAACCACGGACAAAGGGAGGGGACAGTAACCTCCTGGTTTGGAAGGAGGCGCTGTAGCGCCGAGGTGTGGGACAAAGTAACTCCGGCTGACCTGACCAGGGAGATGCATAGAGCCGTATGAACTTTTGATCTAATGGAAGACTGCGGAGACTACCTGACCTGACCTTAGGAAGATGGTAGAACCTCTCATGACCTTTTGATCCAGGGGAAGACTGCGGTGATATTCTCTACCTGACCTGACCCCAGGAAGACGCAACGGAGCCCGCCTGACCCCTGGTTTTGGGGAAGACATGCGGGAGTCCCGGCTGACTAGTCAGACGTGATAGTCAGGTTTGAGCAAACCAGAGGGGAGGGTGAATCCTTTGTCTGCGGAGGAAAGGGTTAAAGGTGCTGATCACTCCTCTGTTTTGTGTGTGTCAGTCTGAAATACTGTTGTTTTGATACGGGTCAGTCCCAGCATTATGAAGAAGGAGAAAATACAGCCCCTAGCTTGTATCGAGGGAAGAATTGAAAGTTAAAATGTGAAAAAGAATGTTAGAGAAAGTGTAGACTCGGACAGAGGTTGCCCCCTGGCATCAGGGATGAAGAGCTGTAAGAATCTGTGAAGTTAGAGCTTATAGACTGTGGGCATCAGAACTCCCGTGATTTTGAGGGGGGAGTTCTAATGAGTGAAGAAAACAGAGCAATGTCAGGATGTTAATTGATGGCATTAACAAGAAAGAAAGAAAGTGCCCCAGTGTCTGCAATCAGAACGGCGCTTGTGTTAAATGTTCCGAAATGAACCGATTAAGTTTTGTTGCCCTAATAATATGTGTGTGTTTAACTAGGGAATATCCTAGAGATTACAGCAGTAAAAGATGGTCAGTTAATGGATAGGTGTTGTATCCAGTGTGATCTACAGAGACTCACTTCCCCCACCTTAACAGAAACATTCCTGAGATAAGGGGAGCAGGCAAAGGAAAAAGGGGGGAGGGAATGATGAGTAAGTGATGTGTAATATATTATACAAGACAAAGAATTGTTCAATAATTTTCTTTCTTCTTTCCCAAGCAGTGTACTGTGGGAATCCAGCTTTTAACAAAATGACTGTATGATTATAACATGTATATTGTCTTACAGCGACAGACCATCAGCAATTCTGGGTGTGGTGTGGCTATCTGTTTCCAGGAAAGCTGTGTTTGTCTGTGCTGCAAGTTTTGGGATGAAACAATGTGGGTTGGAAGACATAAATGATTCAGTGGAATGTGAATGGGTGTGGCTTTGAGTTGTAGTTGAGGCAAATATGTGTGATGACTGATGGAGGTTTTTAGCAGAGCTGTGAATGCAATTCAGTTTTTATGTATGAGGGCTTGGTTATGAGCTGCTTGTGAAAATGAGTACATGAAAACATGAATGCGTATGGAGTACGGTATATTTATTTATTTTTTATTTTAAAAAATATAATATGTGCATTGAGTATTTTAGATTATTTTTCTTGGAAGTTTTTGGGTTTTAATTGGTGCCAACAGCATTGATCAAGCTGTACATTTTTATTAATTTATTTTATTTTTAAATTGAAGTCAATGAAAAGTTTCTTATGGGCCCTTTGTGTGTTCATGTCTGTATTGTCAGATCTGTTTGTTTCAATGTTTGAAGTTACGTGTTACATGTTAAGTGTTGTGCTTCACATCAGAGCTCTGTTCTTATGGACAGCTGGCATACTAATGACAGAAAGAAGGAGGACCAGAGCATCCGACTGAAAGGGGTGGACGTTACAGACAACGACAGCCCTTGTGCCCATCCCCTAGTTATAAGACACTCCCATGGAAGATGAGAAGTCCTGTTTTCCAGTCTATTTATTCCATGTTAGAAAAAGTTGGATACTTCTGTAAGCCAAAATGCAGAGTAACATCAAGCGGCATTGGGTGGTTCAGTGGTGCCAACCATAGGTAGTGTTCCTTTGGCATTGCTTCAGTCCTGATGTCAAACGCCTCATTGAAGTGAGGGAAAAGTAAGTCTGCCACCCAATTCTATGTTGACCATGCCCGGATCACTGTCCGTCCCCACAGACACCCATGTTTTTTTTGTCATAAGGAGAACACAAAGACAGGGGGGGGGGGGAGTTAGATCAAGATTAGGAAACAGGAAATCCAGTATCGGCTCTACTTTTAAACATTTTTAGCAGATTCAGTCTGGCCCAATGATATCCCTCACTCTGGGTGATAAAGAAGTAGTCCCGTTTTTGATTGATGCTGGAGCAGCCAAGACAGTTGTGCACAGCAAACATGGCCTCCCCTGATTTACTCTCCAAGGACACCAGTCTTTGGGTAGAAGTGGATGGGAAAGTAGTACGCTCCCTTTTTTTTCAACAGAAACCATCTATATTAGATTTGCCCCTAACCAAGATGCGCTTGCCCGTTTTCTGGTCAGTGGTAACGCCCCTTTTTGACTCCTAGGTGCAGATTTGTTTGCAAAAGTACATGCTGGTATCTCATATCAGGAGGAGGGCACTGTGAAGCTTACAGGTGCCCTCAACGACCAAGAACTTTGTTTGTTGGCCATTAGTGATAAAATTCCCTGGTCCATGTTTGTATCAGTACTCCCAGAAGCTGAGAAAAACAAACCACTCACCATTGGATGGTACATGACCTACAAGCCACAGTTTCTAACACCCACATCGTGCCCAACACACACAGACACCTTGTTGGCTCAGGTTCCCATTACCCCTACTCACTTCACTGTGATTGATTTGTCCTTTAGTCCCTACCGCCTCACAGATGAGGTGGTAGATTTTTTTATGCCTAGAACTGGCAATTTTGTGTTCCCCCACACTGAGCCTATCAGATTATTACATTTAGATTGTATTGTTATGAAGTGAGTGGCCATGACTCAGCTGTCCTCACCCAACTGCATGGCCAGCAATAACGCCTCATAGCATAATATTCAGTCAGACTTGATCCCGTGGCCAGAGGTGCCCCTTTCTGCATCAGAGCTGTAGTAGTTGTACTAGCTGTGCTTGATGAAAGCTCTGAGATAGTTCTGAACCACAAAGTGATGCTGATATTACATCTATCCTCATGAACGTACAATCCAAATGATTGTTTTGTTGCCCATTATTGTTCCATTTTGTTGCCTGACAATGTTGCTCTCCAAAGGTGTATACTTTGGACGCAGCCATCCTATTGCCTCTGGACCAAGGGGGGGAGGAAAGAGTTAGCGTACCGCACTTTAAACTTTTCTTCCAGATTCAAGGAAGAGGCTCCGGACTGTTTGCAGATGACGTCACAAGAGGTAGTGGGATTTGGTAAATCAGCCATTAGGTAATCTAGATCATGTGCTCTTTGTGGATGGATCGAGGTATGGCCAGTATGGCAGGTACTACACAGGTTGGGCAGTTGTGATTAAACGTGAACTACCACACATGTCTGCTCAAGAAGTGGAGCTAAAAGACTCTGAAGATGGCTTGCAGATATGCAGATGGAAAAACAGCCACCATTTACACTGATTCCAGGTGTGCTTTGGGATAGCCCATGACTATGGGCCCATATGGAAAGCCAGAGACTCCTTGATCGCTTCAGGTAAACCCATCGAAAATGGGGAAGCAGTGAGGTCTCTGATGGAAGCCCTCTTGTCACTAACATGAGGGGTGATGATAGCAACGAAAGGCCACTGTAAACGGATGCAGAGGAGGAAAAGGGGAAAGCCACGGCAGTTCAGGCGCCAAATTACCTAAGCAGACCCTGTTTTAAGTGGCCACAGTTCAGGTCCCTGAAATAATAACTCCTGTCTTCCGAAAGTTCTTAAGACCTTACAAAACCAGATGGGGAAGGAGGAAAGGGACTGGTGGATGGAAAAGGGGGGACTACAAATAAGAAGGGAAACTTTACCTTCCCAGGTCCCTCTACTCCACGATGGCACAGGCAACCCATGGAGTGATGCACCAGACAAAAACTGCTATGTGTGATTTAGTACGTAGCATATGGTACACCCCAGGGTTCAGCACTGTAACAGTCAGACATACTCAAGGATAAATGGTTTGTGCCCAGAACAACGTGGGCAAGGTGGTTAAGGTACCCAAGAAACACGTCTTGCTTTTTGTATCTGTTTCAACGTTTGTAGACTACCTTCAAATACCCAAGGTGGGCATGTATGAGTATGTATTGATATGTGATGACTTGTTTTCAGGATGGCCAAAACTGAACCCAAAGAAGTAAAGAAGATTATGGCCGAAGTTGTGTGCAAGTATGGGATAACTTAGATCATTGAAAGTGATGCAGGAGATGACAAAGGTTTTGGGTGTAGGACAGGCCTTACATGCTTCGTACCATCCACAAAGCAGCAGTAGAGTAGGAAAAAGGAACTGAACGGGACACTAAGTTAAAGATTCAAAGCCTTAATAGAGTGCCTGCTGGTAGCCCTCTTTTAGTAAGGTATACGCCTAACCGTGAGACAGGCCTTTGTCCCTATAAGGTCCTTTTTGGGTCAGCCCCTAGAATAGGATTTTATTTCCCACAGCAGCTTCAGATGCAACATGGTTGTCTGACAGATTATGTGATCAGTTTTGTATAAGCATTTGACTAAAGTACATTTTCGAGTTTTTGCTTCACTTCCAGGTTTTGATAAAGTACCAGGAACCCACCCACTTGTGTCTGGAGATTGGGTGGTAGAAAAAGACACGTTAGGAAAGTCCTAAAATCCTGGTTTGATGGTCCATTCCGAGTGTTGTTGACCACGTGCACAGTGAAGCTCAAAGAAAAGCATAATTGGATTGATTTCAAGGAAGTGTTGAGACTGGTTTTCCCTTGTGTGACTGTTGATCATGACTCAAAAGAATATGGAAAAATTGTATGAAAACTTCGATATAGAAAATCAGAAGCACTGATGACCTCCAGTCTCCCCCATATAATGTCAACGCCAGTTAGGTAAAGATCATCTGACTTCCCTGTGCTCAAATCCAGTGTCACGGGAGGCTGTTCGCTAGGAATGGCTTGTCGTGGAAGCTGGTGAAGAGGAGGCGGAGCATTTGGACAGATGTTTAGGTTTAGGGAGAGAATGAAATTCAAGGGGGGACTGTTAACCATTTCAACCCCGCTAGCTGAAACCCCCTTAATGACCAGGCCACTTTTTACACTTCTGCACTACACTACTTTCACCGTTTATTGCTCGGTCATGCAACTTACCACCCAAATGAATTTTACCTCCTTTTCTTCTCACTAATAGAGCTTTCATTTGGTGGTATTTCATTGCTGCTGACATTTTTACTTTTTTGTTATTAATCGAAATTTAACGATTTTTTTTCACTTTTTTTCACTTTCAGTTGTAAAATTTTGCAAAAAAAAAACGACATCCATATATACATTTTTCGCTAAATTTATTGTTCTACATGTCTTTGATTAAAAAAAAAATGGTTTGGGTAAAAGTTATAGCGTTTACAAACTATGGTACAAAAATGTGAATTTCCACTTTTTGAAACAGCTCTGACTTTCTGAGCACCTGTCATGTTTCCTGAGGTTCTACAATGCCGAGACAGTACAAACACCCCACAAATGACCCCATTTTGGAAAGTAGACACCCTAAGGTATTCACTTATGGGCATAGTGAGTTCATAGAACTTTTTATTTTTTGTCACAAGTTAGCGGAAAATGATGATTTAATTTCTATTTTATTTTTTTCTTACAAAGTCTCATATTCCACTAACTTGTGACAAAAAATAAAAAATTCTAGGAACTCGCCATGCCCCTCACGGAATACCCTGAGGTGTCTTCCTTCCAAAATGGGGTCACTTGTGGGGTAGTTATACTGCCCTGGCATTTCAGGGGCCCATATGTGTGAAAAGTAGTTTGCAATCAAAATCTGTAAAAAATGACTGGTGAAATCCGAAAGGTGCTCTTTGGAATGTGTGCCCCTTTGCCCACCTAGGCTGCAAAAAAGTGTCACACATCTGGTATCGCCGTACTCAGGAGAAGTTGGGGAATTTTTTATATATACCCATGCTGGGTGAGATAAATATCTTGGTCAAATGCCAACTTTATATAAAAAAATGGGAAATGTCTTATACCATATATTTCTCTCACCCAGCATGGGTATATGTAAAATGACACCCCAAAACACATTCCCCAACTTCTCCCGAGTACGGCGATACCAGATGTGTGACACTTTTTTGCAGCCTAGGTGGGCAAAGGGGCACACATTACAAAGAGCACCTTTTGGATTTCACCGGTCATTTTTTACAGATTTTGATTGCAAACTACTTCTCACGCATATGGGCCCCTAGAATGCCAGGGCAGTATAACTACCCCACAAGTGACCCCATTTTGGAAAGAAGACACCCCAGGGTGTTTCGTGAGGGGCATGGTGAGTTCCTAGAATTTTTTTTGTCACAAGTTAGTGGAATATGAGACTTTGTAAGAAAAAGGAAAAAAAAAATATAATTCATAATTTTCCGCTAACTTGTGACAAAAAAAATAATAATCTAGGAACTCGCCATGCCCCTCACGGAATACCTTGGGGTGTCTTCTTTCCAAAATAGGGTCACTTGTGGGGTAGTTATACTGCCCTGGCATTCTAGGGGCCCTAATGTGTGGTAAGTAGTTTGAAATCAAAATGTGTAAAAAATGACCTGTAAAATCCTAAAGGTGCTCTTTGGAATGTGTGCCCCTTTGCCCACCTAGGCGGCAAAAAAGTGTCACACATGTGGTATCGCCGTACTCAGGAGAAGTTGGGGAATGTGTTTTGGGGTGTCATTTTACATATACCCATGCTGGGTGAGAGAAATATCTTGGCAAAAGACAACTTTTCCCATTTTTTTATACAAAGTTGGCATTTGACCAAGATATTTATCTCACCCAGCATATGGGTATATGTAAAATGACACCCAAAAACACATTCCCCAACTTCTTCTGAGTACGGCGATACCACATGTGTGACACTTTTTTGCAGCCTAGATGCGCAAAGCAGCCCAAATTCCTTTTAGGAGGGCATTCTTAGACATTTGGATCTCTTCTTCTCACGCTTTAGGGCCCCTAAAAAGCCAGGGCAGTATAAATACCCCACATGTGACCCCATTTTGGAAAGAAGACACCCCAAGGTATTCAATGAGGGGCATGGCGAGTTCATCGAATTTTTTTTTTTGGGCACAAGTTAGCGGAAATTGATTTTTATTTTATTTTTTTCTCACAAAGTCTCCCTTTCCGCTAACTTGGGACAAAAGTTTTAATCTTTCATGGACTCAATATGCCCCTCACGGAATACCTTGGGGTGTCTTCTTTCCGAAATGGGGTCACATGTGGGGTATTTATACTGCCCTGGCATTTTAGGGGCCCTAAAGCGTGAGAAGAAGTCTGGAATATAAATTTCAAAAAAAAATTACGCATTTGGATTCCGTGAGGGGTATGGTGAGTTAATGTGAGATTTTTTTTTTTGACACAAGTTAGTGGAATATGAGACTTTGTAAGAAAAAAATAAAAAAATAAAATAACAATTTCCGCTAACTTGGGCCAAAAAAATGTCTGAATGGAGCCTTACGGGGGGTGATCAATGACAGGGGGGTGATCACCTATATAGACTCCCTGATCACCCCCCTGTCATTGATCACCCCCCTGTCATTGATATTCCCCTGTAAGGCTCCATTCAGACGTCCGTATGATTTTTATGGATCCACGGATACATGGATCAGATACGCAAAACACATACGGACGTCTGAATGGAGCCTTACAGGGGGGTGATCAATGACAGAGGGGTGATCACCCATATAGACTCCCTGATCACCCCCGTCATTGATCACCCCCCTGTAAGGCTCCATTCAGACGTCCGTATCATTTTTACGGATCCACGGAGACATGGATCGGATCTGCAAAACACATACGGACGTCTGAATGGAGCCTTACAGGGGGGTGATCAATGACAGGGGGGTGATCAATGACAGGGGGTGATCAGGGAGTGTATATGAGATGATCACCCCCCTGTCATTGATCACCCCCCTGTAAGGCTCCATTCAGACGTCCGTATGTGTTTTGCGGATCCGATCCATGTATCCGTTGATCCGTAAAAATCATACGGACGTCTGAATGGAGCCTTACAGGGGGGTGATCAATGACAGGGGGGTGATCAGGGAGTCTATATGGGGTGATCAGGGGTTCATAAGGGGTTAATAAGTGACAGGGGGGGTATAGTGTAGTGTAGTGGTGTTTGGTGCTACTTTACTGAGCTGCCTGTGTCCTCTGGTGGTCGATCCAAACAAAAGGGACCACCAGAGGACCAGGTAGCAGGTATATTAGACGCTGTTATCAAAACAGCGTCTAATATACCTGTTAGGGGTTAAAAAAATCACATCTCCAGCCTGCCAGCGAACGTGTGCGCGCGTTCACAGGAAAACTCGGCTATCGCGAGATGACGCACGGATGCGTCCAGGAGGAATGAATCAACCACCTTCCGGACGCATCCGTGCGTTAGGCGGTCCGGAGGTGGTTAAAGATGTGTGAATTTTATTCTATATTTTGTATATCTAGGATTGTAATGAGTTAACTTTTTCTACTTCCAAGTGCCAACCCACCCCCCTCTTTGTTTCAAGACTGGAGAGGAGAGAGAGGGGGGCAAAGAGCTGTGAAGTGTCTGATTTCTCATCTTTTTACAGGTTTCCCATAAGAGTGTGGTGGAATGCGTAAGCCAATCATATGGCTTGATGATATGTATATACACTACGTGCAGAATTATTAGGCAAATGAGTATTTTGACCACATCATCCTCTTTATGCATGTTGTCTTACTCCAAGCTGTATAGGCTCGAAAGCCTACTACCAATTAAGCATATTAGGTGATGTGCATCTCTGTAATGAGAAGGGGTGTGGTCTAATGACATCAACACCCTATATCAGGTGTGCATAATTATTAGGCAACTTCCTTTCCTTTGGCAAAATGGGTCAAAAGAAGGACTTGACAGGCTCAGAAAAGTCAAAAATAGTGAGATATCTTGCAGAGGGATGCAGCACTCTTAAAATTGCAAAGCTTCTGAAGCGTGATCATCGAACAATCAAGCGTTTCATTCAAAATAGTCAACAGGGTCACAAGAAGCGTGTGGAAAAACCAAGGCACAAAATAACTGCCCATGAACTGAGAAAAGTCAAGCGTGCAGCTGCCAAGATGCCACTTGTCACCAGTTTGGCCATATTTCAGAGCTGCAACATCACTGGAGTGCCCAAAAGCACAAGGTGTGCAATACTCAGAGACATGGCCAAGGTAAGAAAGGCTGAAAGACGACCACCACTGAACAAGACACACAAGCTGCAACGTCAAGACTGGGCCAAGAAATATCTCAAGACTGATTTTTCTAAGGTTTTATGGACTGATGAAATGAGAGTGAGTCTTGATGGGCCAGATGGCTGGATTGGTAAAGGGCAGAGAGCTCCAGTCCGACTCAGATGCCAGCAAGGTGGAGGTGGAGTACTGGTTTGGGCTGGTATCATCAAAGATGAGCTTGTGGGGCCTTTTTGGGTTGAGGATGGAGTCAAGCTCAACTCCCAGTCCTACTGCCAGTTTCTGGAAGACACCTTCTTCAAGCAGTGGTACAGGAAGAAGTCTGCAAGGTAAGAAAAACATGATTTTCATGCAGGACAATGCTCCATCACACGCGTCCAAGTACTCCACAACGTGGCTGGCAAGAAAGGGTATAAAAGAAGAAAATCTAATGACATGGCCTCCTTGTTCACCTGATCTGAACCCCATTGAGAACCTGTGGTCCATCATCAAATGTGAGATTTACAAGGAGGGAAAACAGTACACCTCTCTGAACAGTGTCTGGGAGGCTGTGGTTGCTGCTGCACGCAATGTTGATGGTGAACAGATCAAAACACTGACAGATTCCATGGATGGCAGGCTTTTGAGTGTCCTTGCAAAGAAAGGTGGCTATATTGGTCACTGATTTGTTTTTGTTTTGTTTTTGAATGTCAGAAATGTATATTTGTGAATGTTGAGATGTTATATTGGTTTCACTGGTAAAAATAAATAATTGAAATGGGTATATATTTGTTTTTTGTTAAGTTGCCTAATAATTATGTACAGTAATAGTCACCTGCACACACAGATATCCCCCTAAAATAGCTAAAACTAAAAACTACTTCCAAAAATATTCAGCTTTGATATTAATGAGTTTTTTGGGTTCATTGAGAACATGGTTGTTGTTCAATAATAAAATTAATCCTCAAAAATACAACTTGCCTAATAATTCTGCACTCCCTGTATTATTCACTGCCTATAGAGAAGCACCTCTTTGAAGTGTCACATATGACGTAGGCAGTATTCTTGTTAGAATAAACTCCATTACAAAATGGCGATGGTAACCAGATGTTTACACTAGTTCACATTCCAAAGTAGGACCCAGTGCGCAGAAGCCAGGGTGCTATCTCTTATCTCTTCTTCCTTTTTGACCAATAAAACAATGTTTTAGCCTCAGTGAGGACTTCCCTCTTCTGAAAATGTATATACGCTTACCCCATGTAATTAAAGTTAGAGATTGCTTTGACCAACTTCTGTGTCAGTGTTCAGTCTCTCAGCCACGCGTGGATTTTAACCCCTGGGGGGGTACATTGATTTGGACCACCAGAGTGTATCTTAAATGCCCTAATTTAGGGTGGTTTTAACAGTATCACCTGCACACTGCTTACACCGTGACCGTATCACCAACACACTGCTTACACCGTGACCGTATCACCTACACACTGCTTACACTGTGACCGTATCACCTACACACTGCTTACACTGTGACCGTATCACCTACACACTGCTTACACTGTGACCGTATCTCCTACACACTGCTTACACCGTGACCGTATCACCTACACACTGCTTACACTGTGACCGTATCTCCTACACACTGTTTACACCGTGACCGTATCTCCTACACACTGCTTACACCGTGACCGTATCACCTTCACACTGCTTACACCGTGACCGTATCACCTACACACTGCTTACACAGTGACCTTATCTCCTACACACTGCTTACACCATGACCGTATCACCTACACACTGCTTACACTGTGACCGTATCTCCTACACACCGCTTACACTGTGACCGTATCACCTACACACCGCTTACACTGTGACCGTATCACCTACACACCGCTTACACTGTGGCCGTATCTCCTACACACCGCTTACACTGTGACCGTATTACCTACACACTGCTTACACTGTGACCGTATCACCTACACACTGCTTACACTGTGACCGTATGTCCTACACACTGCTTACACTGTGACCGTATTACCTACACACTGCTTACACTGTGACCGTATCACCTACACACTGCTTACAATGTGACCGTATCTCCTACACACTGCTTACACTGTGACCGTATCTCCTACACACTGCTTACACTGTGACCATATCGCCTACACACTGCTTACACCATTACCGTATCTCCTACACACTGCTTACACTGTGACCGTATCACCTACACACCGCTTACACTGTGACTATATCACCTACACACTGCTTACACTGTGATCGTATCTCCTACACACTGCTTACACTGTGACCGTATCTCCCTCACAATTATGTCCGGTTTCAGCTCTGATCACGGACCACATCTTTTGGACTCTTGTACATGACTATATGCACTAAAACATGTATAGTGTTAGTTAACGGGCTATATTGATCGTGCGTACAGGAGAACATAGCATCTTGATGTTGTTCATGTTGTGCCTCACAATGGGCTATTGTCCCGCATTCATATGATCTATTCTCTATTCGTACTAAACAATAGTCCCACCTGAAGCTCGACTTGCACAGCATCTTCCACAAGAGTTAATGGCAGATGGAGAAACAATTTAGAAATTTCTATTTTTTATTTTATTTTCCAATATAATCAAGGGTTAACTGCCAAACAAAACTCAATATGGGTTGCCCCGATTCTGTAGTTTGCATAAACACCCCATATGTGGTCGTAAACTACTGTTTGGCCAAACGGGAGGACATAGAAAGAGGGGAACACCATATGGGTTTTGCAAGGCAGATTTTGCAGGACTGGTTTTGTTTATACCATGTCCCATTTGAAGCCCCCCGTTGCACCCCTAGAATAGAAATTTCAAAAAAGTGACTCCATCTAAGAAAGTACACCCCTCAAGGTATTCAAAACTGGGTTTACAAACTTTGTTAACCCTTTAGGTGTTCCACAAGAGTTAATGGCAGATGGAGAAACAATTTAGAAATTTCTATTTTTTGGAAAATTTTCCAATATAATATATTTTCTAGGAATAAAACAAGGGTTAACTGCCAAACAAAACTCAATATGGGTTGCCCTGATTCTTTAGTTTGCAGAAACACCCCATATGTGGTCGTAAACTACTGTTTGGCTAAACGGGAGGACATAGAAGGAGGGGAACACCATATGGGTTTTGCAAGGCAGATTTTGCAGGACTGGTTTTGTTTATACCATGTCCCATTTGAAGCCCCCCGTTGCACCCCTAGAATGAAAATTTCAAAAAAGTGACTCCATCTAAGAAAGTACACCCCTCAAGGTATTCAAAACTGGGTTTACAAACTTTGTTAACCCTTTAGGTGTTCCACAAGAGTTAATGGTAGATGGAGAAACAATTTAGAAATTAAAATTTTTGGGAAAATTTTCCATTTTAACCCTTACTTTATTACTGGAAAAAATGGGTTAACAGCCAAACAAAACTCAAAATGGGTTGCCCTGATTCTGTAGTTTGCAGAAACGCCCCATATGTGGTCGTAAATAGGGATGAGCGAACTCGAACTGTATAGTTCGGGTTCGTACCGAATTTTGGGGTGTCCGTGACACAGACCCGAACCCGGACATTTTCGTAAAAGTCCGGGTTCGGGTTCGGTGTTCGTCGCTTTCTTGGCGCTTTTGTGACGCTTTCTTGGCGCTTTTTGAAAGGCTGCAAAGCAGCCAATCAACAAGCGTCATACTACTTGCCCCAAGAGGCCGTCACAGCCATGCCTACTATTGGCATGGCTGTGATTGGCCAGAGCACCATGTGACCCAGCCTCTATTTAAGCTGGAGTCACATAGCGCCGCCCGTCACTCTGCTCTGATTAGCGTAGGGAGAGGTTGCGGCTGCGACAGTAGGGCGAGATTAGGCAGATTAACTCCTCCAAAGGACTTGATTAATCGATCAATCTGCAGCTGTGCATCATTGAGCTGCTGAAATTCAAATGCTCACTGTTTTTAGGCTGCCCAGACCGTTTGTCAGTCACTTTTTTCTGCGGTGATCGGCGGCCATTTTGTGTCTTGTGCGGTGCTGCAACCAAGTGCATCCAAGCTGCGACCAAGTGCATTTAACCCTCAATGGTGTGGTTGTTTTTTGGCTAAAGCCTACATCAGGGTGAAGCTGTCACACCAAGTGCATTTAACCAGCAATAGTCTGTTCATTTTTTGGCCATATACTACATCAGGGGCAAGCTGCGCCCGTCACCAAGTGCATTTAACCCTCAGTAGTGTGGTTGGTCAAGCTGTCACACCAAGTGCATTTAACCAGCAATAGTGTGGTTATTTTTTGGCCATATCCCAGTCTAATTCTGTTAGTAAATCCATACCGGTCACCCAGCGCCTAAATACTAGGCCTCAAATTTATATCCCGCTAAATCTCTCGTTACCGCTGTCCTGTTGTGGATGGGCAAGTTATTTAGTGTCCGTCAAAGCACATTTTTGTTCAGGGTTGATATACAATTCCCAATTTAGCAATTTCATAATTTAGTGGTTTCTGCTATATCAGAGCTATTTGAAATCTATCCCTAAAAGGGTATATAATATTCAAGGTGCACATAGGGTCATTCAGAATAACTTCACACACACGCTACTGTGCATTTCCAAGTCTAATTCTGTTAGTAAATCCATACTGGTCACCCAGCGCCTAAATACTAGGCCTCAAATTTATATCCCGCTAAATCTCTCGTTACCGCTGTCCTGTTGTGGATGGGCAAGTTATTTAGTGTCCGTCAAAGCACATTTTTTGTTCTGGGTTGAAATACAATTCCCAATTTAGCAATTTCATAATTTAGTGGTTTCTGCTATATCAGAGCTATTTGAAATCTATCCCTAAAAGGGTATATAATATTCAAGGTGCACATAGGGTCATTCAGAATAACTTCACACACACACGCTACTGTGCATTTCCAAGTCTAATTCTGTTAGTAAATCCATACCGGTCACCCAGCGCCTAAATACTAGGCCTCAAATTTATATCCCGCTAAATCTCTCGTTACCGTTGTCCTGTTGTGGATGGGCAAGTTATTTAGTGTCCTTCAAAGCACATTTTTTGTTCAGGGTTGAAATACAATTCCCAATTTAGCAATTTCATAATTTAGTGGTTTCTGCTATATCAGAGCTATTTGAAATCTATCCCTAAAAGGGTATATAATATTCAAGGTGCACATAGGGTCATCCAGAATAACTTCACACACACGCTACTGTGCATTTCCAAGTCTAATTCTGTTAGTAAATCCATACCGGTCACCCAGCGCCTAAATACTAGGCCTCAAATTTATATCCCGCTAAATCTGTCGTTACCGCTGTCCTGTTGTGGATGGGCAAGTTATTTAGTGTCTGTCAAAGCACATTTTTTGTTCAGGGTTGAAATACAATTCCCAATTTAGCAATTTCATAATTTAGTGGTTTCTGCTATATCAGAGCTATTTGAAATCTATCCCTAAAAGGGTATATAATATTCAAGGTGCACATAGGGTCATTCAGAATAACTTCACACACACGCTACTGTGCATTTCCAAGTCTAATTCTGTCACTAAATCCATACCGGTCACCCAGCGCCTAAATACTAGGCCTCAAATTTATATCCCGCTGAATTTGAATACAATACATTGGGCCAAATAATATTTTTGTTGTTGTGGTAAACCATAACAATGAGGAAAACATCTAGTACGGGACGGGGACGTGGACATGGTCGTGGTGGTGTTAGTGGACCCTCTGGTGCTGGGAGAGGACGTGGCCGTTCTGCCACATCCACACGTCCTAGTGTACCAACTACCTCAGGTCCCAGTAGCCGCCAGAATTTACAGCGATATATGGTGGGGCCCAATGCCATTCTAAGGATGGTAAGGCCTGAGCAGGTACAGGCATTAGTCAATTGGGTGTCCGACAGTGGATCCAGCACGTTCACATTATCTCCCACCCAGTCTTCTGCAGAAAGCGCACAGATGGCGCCTGAAAACCAACCCCATCAGTCTGTCACATCACCCCCATGCATACCAGGGAAACTGTCTGAGCCTCAAGTTATGCAGCAGTCTCTTATGCTGTTTGAAGACTCCGCTGGCAGGGTTTCCCAAGGGCATCCACCTAGCCCTTCCCCAGCGGTGAAAGACATAGAATGCACTGACGCACAACCACTTATGTTTCCTGATGATGAGGACATGGGAATACCACCTCAGCATGTCTCTGATGATGACGAAACACAGGTGCCAACTGCTGCGTCTTTCTGCAGTGTGCAGACTGAACAGGAGGTCAGGGATCAAGACTGGGTGGAAGACGATGCAGGGGACGATGAGGTCCTAGACCCCACATGGAATGAAGGTCGTGCCACTGACTTTCACAGTTCGGAGGAAGAGGCAGTGGTGAGACCGAGCCAACAGCGTAGCAAAAGAGGGAGCAGTGGGCAAAAGCAGAACACCCACCGTCAAGAGACTCCGCCTGCTACTGACCGCCACCATCTGGGACCGAGCACCGCAAAGGCAGCTTCAAGGAGTTCCCTGGCATGGCACTTCTTCAAACAATGTGCTGACGACAAGACCCGAGTGGTTTGCACGCTGTGCCATCAGAGCCTGAAGCGAGGCATTAACGTTCTGAACCTGAGCACAACCTGCATGACCAGGCACCTGCATGCAAAGCATGAACTGCAGTGGAGTAAACACCTTAAAACCAAGGAAGTCACTCAGGCTCCCCCTGCTACCTCTTCTGCTGCTGCCGCCTCAGCCTCTTCCTCTGCCTCTGGAGGAACGTTGGCACCTGCCGCCCAGCAAACAGGGGATGTACCACCAACACCACCACCACCTCCGTCACCAAGCGTCTCAACCATGTCACACGGCAGCGTTCAGCTCTCCATCTCACAAGCATTTGGGAGAAAGCGTAAATTCCCACCTAGCCACCCTCGATCCCTGGCCCTGAATGCCAGCATTTCTAAACTACTGGCCTATGAAATGCTGTCATTTAGGCTGGTGGACACAGACAGCTGCAAACAGCTCATGTCGCTTGCTGTCCCACAGTATGTTGTTCCCAGCCGCCACTACTTCTCCAAGAGAGCCGTGCCTTCCCCTGGACAACCAAGTATCCGATAAAATCAAGTGTGCACTGCGCAACGCCATCTGTAGCAAGGTCCACCTAACCACAGATACGTGGACCAGTAAGCACAGCCAGGGACGCTATATCTCCCTAACTGCACACTGGGTAAATGTAGTGGCAGCTGGGCCCCAGGCGGAGAGCTGTTTAGCGCACGTCCTTCTGCCGCCAAGGATCGCAGGGCAACATTCTTTGCCTCCTGTTGCCACCTCCTCCTTCTCGGCTTCCTCCTCCTCTTCTTCCACCTGCTCATCCAGTCAGCCACACACCTTCACCACCAACTTCAGCACAGCCCGGGGTAAACGTCAGCAGGCCATTCTGAAACTCATATGTTTGGGGGACAGGCCCCACACCGCACAGGAGTTGTGGCGTGGTATAGAGCAACAGACCGACGAGTGGTTGCTGCCGGTTAGCCTCAAGCCCGGCCTGGTGGTGTGTGATAATGGGCGAAATCTCGTTGCAGCTCTGGGACTAGCCAATTTGACGCACATCCCTTGCTTGGCGCATGTGCTGAATTTGGTGGTGCAGAAGTTCATTCACAACTACCCCGACATGTAAGAGCTGCTGCATAAAGTGCGGGCCGTCTGTTCGCGCTTCCGGCGTTCACATCCTGCCGCTGCTCGCCTGTCTGCGCTACAGCGTAACTTCAGCCTTCCCGCTCACCGCCTCATATGCGACGTGCCCACCAGGTGGAACTCCACCTTGCACATGCTGGACAGACTGTGCGAGCAGCAGCAGGCTATAGTGGAGTTTCAGCTGCAGCACGCACGGGTCAGTCGCACTACAGAACAGCACCACTTCACCACCAATGACTGGGCCTCCATGCGAGACCTGTGTGCCCTGTTGCGCTGTTTCGAGTACTCCACCAACATGGCCAGTGGCGATGACGCCGTTATCAGCGTTACAATACCACTTCTATGTCTCCTTGAGAAAACACTTAGGGCGATGATGGAAGAGGAGGTGGCCCAGGAGGAGGAGGAGGAGGAAGAGGGGTCATTTTTAGCACTTTCAGGCCAGTCTCTTCGAAGTGACTCAGAGGGAGGTTTTTGGCAACAGCAGAGGCCAGGTAAAAATGTGGCCAGCCAGGGCCCACTACTGGAGGACGAGGAGGACGAGGATGAGGAGGAGGTGGAGGAGGATGAGGATGAAGCATGGTCACAGCGGGGTGGCACCCAACGCAGCTCGGGTCCATCACTGGTGCGTGGCTGGGGGGAAAGGCAGGACAATAACGATACGCCTCTCACAGAGGACAGCTTGTCCTTACCCCAGGGCAGCCTGGCACACATGAGCGACTACATGCTGCAGTGCCTGCGCAACGACAGCAGAGTTGCCCACATTTTAACCTGTGCGGACTACTGGGTTGCCACCCTGCTGGATCCACGCTACAAAGACAATGTGCCCACCTTACTTCCTGCACTGGAGCGTGATAGGAAGATGCGCGAGTACAAGCACACGTTGGTAGACGCGCTACTGAGAGCATTCCCAAATGTCACAGGGGAACAAGTGGAAGCCCAAGGCCAAGGCAGAGGAGGAGCAAGAGGTCGCCAAGGCAGCTGTGTCACGGCCAGCTCCTCTGAGGGCAGGGTTAGCATGGCAGAGATGTGGAAAAGTTTTGTCAACATGCCACAGCTAACTGCACCACCACCTGATACGCAACGTGTTAGCAGGAGGCAACATTTCACTAACATGGTGGAACAGTACGTGTGCACACCCCTCCACGTACTGACTGATGGTTCGGCCCCATTCAACTTCTGGGTCTCTAAATTGTCCACGTGGCCAGAGCTAGCCTTTTATGCCTTGGAGGTGCTGGCCTGCCCGGCGGCCAGCGTTTTGTCTGAACGTGTATTCAGCACGGCAGGGGGCGTCATTACAGACAAACGCAGCCGCCTGTCTACAGCCAATGTGGACAAGCTGACGTTCATAAAAATGAACCAGGCATGGATCCCACAGGCCCTGTCCGTCCCTTGTCCAGATTAGACATTAACTACCTCCCCTTAACCATATATTATTGGACTCCAGGGCACTTCCTCATTCAATCCTATTTTTATTTTCATTTTACCATTATATTGCGAGGCTACCCAAAGTTGAATGAACCTCTCCTCTGTCTGGGTGCCGGGGCCTAAATATATGCCAATGGACTGTTCCAATGTTGGGTGACGTGAAGTCTGATTCTCTGCTATGACATGCAGACTAATTCTCTGCTGACATGAAGACAGATTCTCTGTTACGTGACCTCTCTCCTCTGCCTGGGTGCTGGGCCTAAATATCTGACAATGGACTGTTGCAGTGGTGGCTGACGTGAAGCCTGATTTTCTGCTATGACATGCAGACTGATTCTCTGCTGACATGAAGCCAGATCCTCTGTTACGGGACCTCTCTCCTCTGCCTGTGTGCTGGGCCTAAATATATGCCAATGGACTGTTGCAGTGGTGGCTGACGTGAAGCCTCATTCTCTGCTATGACATGCAGACTAATTCTCTGCTGACATGAAGCCAGATTGTCTGTTACGGGACCTCTCTCCTCTGCCTGGGTGCTGGGCCTTAATATCTGACAATGGACTGTTGCATTGGTGGCTGAATTGAAGCCTGATTCTCTGCTATGACATGCAGACTAATTCTCTGCTGACATGAAGCCAGATTGTCTGTTACGGGACCTCTCTCCTCTGCCTGGGTGCTGGGCCTAAATATCTGACAATGGACTGTTGCAGTGGTGGCTGACGTGAAGCCTGATTCTCTGCTATGACATGCAGACTGATTCTCTGCTGACATGAAGCCAGATCCTCTGTTACGGGACCTCTCTCCTCTGCCTTGGTGCTGGGCCTAAATTTATGAAAATGGACTGTTGCAGTGGTGGGTGACGTGAAGCCTGATTCTCTGCTATGACATGAAGACTGATTCTCTGCTGACATGAAGCCAGATTGTCTGTTACGGGACCTCTCTCCTCTGCCTGGGTGCTGGGCCTAAATTTATGAAAATGGACTCTTACAGTGGTGGGTGACGTGAAGCCTGATTTTCTGCTATGACATGAAGACTGATTCTCTGCTGACATGAAGCCAGATTGTCTGTTACGGGACCTCTCTCCTCTGCCTGGGTGCTGGGCCTAAATTTATGACAATGGACTGTTGCAGTGGTGGCTGACGTGAAGCCTGATTCTCTGCTATGACATGCAGACTGATTCTCTGCTGACATGAAGCCAGATCCTCTGTTACGGGACCTCTCTCCTCTGCCTGGGTGCTGGGCCTAAATTTATGAAAATGGACTGTTGCAGTGGTGGGTGACGTGAAGCCTGATTCTCTGCTATGACATGAAGACTGATTCTCTGCTGACATGAAGCCAGATTGTCTGTTACGGGACCTCTCTCCTCTGCCTTGGTGCTGGGCCTAAATATATGCCAATGGACTGTTTCAGTGGTGGCTGACGTGAAGCCTCATTCTCTGCTATGACATGCAGACTAATTCTCTGCTGACATGAAGCCAGATTGTCTGTTACGGGACCTCTCTCCTCTGCCTGGGTGCTGGGCCTAAATTTATGAAAATGGAGTCTTACAGTGGTGGGTGACGTGAAGCCTGATTCTCTGCTATGACATGAAGACTGATTCTCTGCTGACATGAAGCCAGATTCTCTGTTACGTGACCTCTCTCCTCTGCCTGGGTGCTGGGCCTCAATTTATGAAAATGGACTCTTACAGTGGTGGGTGACGTGAAGCCTGATTCTCTGCTATGACATCAAGACTGATTCTCTGCTGACATGAAGCCAGATTGTCTGTTACGGGACCTCTCTCCTCTGCCTGGGTGCTGGGCCTAAATGTCTGACAATGGACTGTTGCATTGGTGGCTGACGTGAAGCCTGATTCTCTGCTATGACATGCAGACTAATTCTCTGCTGACAGGAAGCCAGATTGTCTGTTACGGGACCTCTCTCCTCTGCCTGGGTGCTGGGCCTAAATTTATGAAAATGGACTGTTGCAGTGGTGGGTGACGTGAAGCCTGATTCTCTGCTATGATATGAAGACTGATTCTCTGCTGACATGAAGCCAGATTCTCTGTTACGGGACCCTTCTCCTCTGCCTGGGTGCTGGGGCCTAAATATCTGAGAATGGACTGTTCCAGTGGTGGGTGACGGGAAGCCAGATTCTCTGCTATGGGACCTCTCTCCAATTGATTTTGGTTAATTTTTATTTATTTAATTTTTATTTTTATTCATTTCCCTATCCACATTTGTTTGCAGGGGATTTACCTACATGTTGCTGCCTTTTGCAGCCCTCTAGCCCTTTCCTGGGCTGTTTTACAGCCGTTTTAGTGCCGAAAAGTTCGGGTCCCCATTGACTTCAATGGGGTTCGGGTTCGGGACGAAGTTCGGATCGGGTTCGGATCCCGAACCCGAACATTTTCGGGAAGTTCGGCCGAACTTCTCGAACCCGAACATCCAGGTGTTCGCTCAACTCTAGTCGTAAACTATTATTTGGCTAAACGGCAGGACATAGAAGAAGGGGAACGCCATATGGTTTTTGGAAGGCAGATTTTGCTGGACTGGTTTATTTACACCATGTACCCTTTCAAGCCCCCTGATGCACCCCTAGAGTAGAAACTCCATAAAAGTGACCCCATCTAGGAAACTACGGGATAAGGTGCTTGTTGTTTTGGGACTATTTTAGGGGTAAATATGATTTTTGGTTGCTCTATATTACACTTTTTTGAGGCAAGGTAACAAAAAATTTAAATTCTAAAATTGTTTCGACATTCGCAATTTAGTTTTGTGGAACACCTAAAGGGTTAACTTAGTTTATAAAGTAACTTTTGAATACCTTGAGGGGTGAAGTTTCATAGATGGGGTCACTTTTTTGGAGTTTCTAGTCTAGGCTACATCAGGTGGGGCTTCTAATGGGACATGGCGTTAAAAAAAAAAAACAGTCCATCAAAATCTGCCTTCCAGAAACCATATGGAGTTCCCTTCGTTCTATGCCCTGCCGTGCGGCTATATAGCCATTTACGACCACATATGGGATGTTTCTGCAAACTACAGAATCAGGGCAATTAATATTTCATTTTGTTTGGCTGTTAACCCTTGCTTTATTACCGGAAAAAAAGGATTCAAATGGAAATTTTGCCCCAAAATGGGTGTTTTGGCACCGTTTTTATTTTATATTTATTTTAAAGCTGTTCATCCGAGGGGTTTGGTCAAATGTTATTTTTATAGCGACGACTTTTACGCATGCGACGATGCCCAATCTGTATGGCTCTCAGACTTTGGAGACACTAAGCAGGCATCCTAAAAACTGCGGCCCTACAATTCCCACCATGCCCTGCTTATGGCTGTAGGTTGTCTGGGCATGCTGGGAGTTATAGTTTTACAACATCGGGAGGGCCGCAGTTTGAGGATGCCTGCTCTAAAACTAATATTTTTTTCAGGTCCTTGAGGACTGCCTCATAGAACTGGAGGAATGTCCCAGTGCTGCCAGCGCTTCAGGATAGTACAAAAGAGTTGTACATGGCAACCTGCACCAAGTAGACCACAACTTTTTTGTACCATGCCCGGGTTTTGCGCATGGCATTATATGGCTTGAGGACTTGATCAGAGAGATCAACTCCTCCCATATACTTATTGTAGTCGATGATACAATCGGGCTTGAGGACCGTTGCCGCGATACCTCGCACAGAGACGGGGGTGGTGCTGTTACCGTGGATTGTGGACAGCATAAGGACATCCCTCTTGTCCTTATACCTGACCAGCAACAGGTTTCCACTGGTAAGTGCACGGTTCTCACCCCTGGGGATGGGTACCTGGAGGTGGTGGGCAGGGAGGCCGCGTTGATTTTTCCGCACGGTCCCACAAGCGAATGTGGATCTGGCGGCAAGGGACCTGAACAAGGGAATGCTGGTATAAAAGTTATCCACGTCCAAGTGGTAACCCTTATCCAGCAGTGGGTACATAAGGTCCCACATGAGTTTCCCGCTAACACCCAGAGTGGGGGGGACATTCTGGGGGTTGAATACGGGAATCTCGCCCCTCATACACACAAAATTTGTAAGTGTACCCTGAGGTACTCTCACAAATTTTGTATAGCTTCACGCCATACCTCGCCCGCTTTGTGGGACTGTATTGGCGGAAACTGGTGGTGGGGGGCAAGTGGCAGAGGGGGGTCTGGGGTCTGAAAGATGAAACAAAGAAAGTTTAGGGTAAAAGTTATTATAATTTTTTTTTCCTAACTAACTTTTCCCTTCTTTCCCTTCCTAACGGTGCCTCTCCCTCACTGACCCTAACCTACCTGGATGGCGATGGGTGCAGGAGGATGATGGATGGCGATTAGGGGGGACTCAGGAGCTGGAACAGGAAGAGGAGGGGAGAGAGGAGTGCAGGAAGTTTGAATCTTGCGCCTCTCTCCCCCTGCACCAATCAGCACCCTGGACAGCGGCGTTCAGCACCAGGGCCAGCACCGCCTCTCCAAATCTTCGTACTGCGATTGGTGGTGTATAATCACGCCACTGATCGCAGTCTTTTTCCGGTTCATCGGGTTACCGGAGACCCGAATGGACCGGAAACGCAGAAAACCGCAGGTCTGAATTGACCTGCGGTTTTCTGCTATCGCCGATATGGGGGGGCGGGGTCAAATGACCCCCACCGCGTTGTTACAGGATGCCGGCTGAATTATTTCAGCCGGCATCCCGTTCCGATTAACCCCCGCGGTGCCAGAATCGCGAATTAAAGCCATGACGTACCGGTACATCATGGGTCCTTAAGGACTCGGGAAACATGCCGTACCGGTACGTCATGCGTCCCTAAGGGGTTAACAAAAGGACAAGCAAAAATGAAAGGACCACTTTATGCAATCTCCTAAAGTCTCTACTACCAGAATGGAAAGATACCTGACCCAGCTGCATGAGTTCCTCCCCAACCCCAGAGTTACATGTAACATGAACCTGGGAAGCAGGTGAGACGAAACCACTCACAGAAGGGATCCCTTGCGCGGAGGGAGCCTTACACCTTTCTCTAATACGTCTATCTAATCGTACTGCCGAAGACATAGCATTCTCCTGACAGGGGTTTCAATCTCTCAGATTTGTTTCATCTCCTAAACTCAACGCAGTAAGCCTCTGCAGTATGTTCACCTTGTAATAAATTACGCACTTTAGATTCCACCATCGAGACCCGATCTGGGTCATCATAAATTAATCCCAAGGCTTTAAAAAAATTCTTCCACTGACCGGAGGGCCAGAGAACCGGGCGGCAGAGAAAAGGCCCAGGATTGCGCGTCCTCTTTAAGCAGAGAAATTATTATACCAACCCTCTGACTTTCATCACCAGACGAAGATGGACGCAGCCGAAAATACAACTTGCATGACTCTTTAAAGCGGATAAAGTCATCCACACCCCCTGCAAATCTATCAGGGAGAGCTACTTTAAGTTCCCCATAAATTTGACTTGCACCTGATGCCAGATCATTCTGACACCGTGGGACCGAATTACGCTGATCCGCAACCTCTAGGGATAATCCCTGCATGCGATCAACTAGCGCATTAATTGACTCCATCTCAAAACCGCTGAGCAATGGCAGTCAAAATATTGGCAGGTTATAATGTCACAATGGACAGGACATAAGATACATAGAAAAGTAAACAAACAAGTTTATAGGCGAGAAGCTGGGGATCAAGATCACCTCCTGACATATCCCTACCAGCTCTCCCTATACTGCTACGCCCACGTTCAGACCCTTAAGGTGGGAATTACATGTCCTCGTGCCTGGGCTGAAAATACCCTAAGATCCCTAAGATGGTGAAAGGGGAACAGAGGCAGCCTGCTGCCTCAGAACCTGGAGAGGACAGGTGTCTCTCTAACAGCCTAGACAGCAAACCACCAGATAACAAAAAACAACTTATCTTTTCTGAGCAGGAACAGCCAATCCTTCCTTCCTTGCTTGCTTTCACAGAGCCAGACAGAAGCTATAACACGCACGGAACACTGGGAGTGGGTGTAATGTAAACCAATGACCCCACCCAGTGCACCTGAAGGGAGGCGGATCTAGCTTGACTCCAAAACAAAAGACTAGACACGTGCTGCTAATCTGGCAGACCTCCGCACATAGCCTGAGCAGGGCATGACAGTGTATCTCACAATGACATCTGCAGCAAAGGCTACCAAATTTTTATATATATATTTTTTTTTTAAACGGAGTATGACAGCAGTATATAACCCTGGAATTTCACATCTGCAGCAAAGGCTGCCAAATAAAATAAAATTGCCCAAAAGGGTGTTTGTTTAATAACTGAATATGACAGCATTATATAACCCTGGAATTTCAAACGTCTTGATGCTGCAAGGGCGGAAAAATTGTGTATTTTGGCAAAAAAGTGTGTTTTTAAAAACCCCGAAAATTAGGGCTGTATTTCTAGCTTAAATTGCACACTGACTAATCCAGATGTTGTATATTGCCAAAAAAAGTGTGTGTTTTTTTTACTAACAGAATGTGAAAGCTGCATATATTAAACTTGAATTTCACACTTTGCGATCTGTAAAATAGTGGATTTTGGCAAAAAAAAGTGTGTTTTGAAAAACCCAGAAAATTATGGCTGTATTTCTAGCTAAAATTGCACCCTAACTAATCCAGATGTTGCATATTGCCCAAAAAGTTTTTAGTTTTTTTTACTAACAGAATGTGAAAGCTGTACATATTAAACTTGAATTTCACACTTGCTTTAAAATAGTGGATTTTGGCAAAAAAAAAGTGTGTTTTGAAAAACCCAGAAAATTATGGCTGTATTTCTAGCTTAAATTGCACACTGACTAATCCAGATTTGTATATTGCCAAAAAAAAGTGTGTTTTTTTTCTAACAGAATATGAAAGCTGTATATAATGTTTGAATTTCACTCGTCCAGATGCAGCTAGGGATGTAAAATAGTGTATTTTGCACTAAAAGGGTGTTTTAAAAACCCCATAAAATTATGGCTGTATTTCTAGCTAAAATTGCACACTGACTAATCCTGCAAATGCACCAGATATTGTATATTGCCAAAAAAGGGTGATTTTTTACAACCAGATTATTAGTACAGTTTCCAAGATTGGATTTCAATGTCACAAAAGCTCAGATGCAGTGCTGGTGCACTGAGCTTGCATAAAAAGGCCGCTGCTGCCGCCGCCCACCTAACTAACAGATGTTTAAAAGTTGTTGTTTTTTTCGGTCCTTCCGTATCCTCCTCCTGTGACACACTCTGCACTTTTTTTGGGACCGTCCCTTCTTTCCAGTATGGGGACCACACCTGGGGCTCCTCCAGTTCCCGAGGTACTCCGGCCTTCTCTTTCCCGGTCAGAAAAGATCAGGGCTTTGAGGACTGCCTCATAGAACTGCAGGAAGTTCCCTGTGTTGCCAGCGCTCCGGGACAGCACAAAAGAGTTGTACAAGGCAATCTGTACCAAGTAGACCGCAACTTTTTTGTACCATGCCCGGGTTTTGTGCATGGCATTATATGGCTTGAGGACTTGATCAGAGAGATCAACTCCTCCCATATACCAATTATAGTCGAGGATGCAATCGGGCTTGAGGACCATTGCCGCGGTACCTCGTACAGGGGAAAGGGTGATGCCGTAATCGTGAATTGTGGACAGTACAAGGATATCCCTCTTGTCCTTATATCTGACCAGCAACCGGTTTCCGCGTTTCCGGACGTGGATCTAGCGGCGAGGGACTGGAACAAGGGGATACTAGTATAAAAGTTATCCACGTACAGGTGAGCTAAGGTAACCTTTATTTTGCAGTAGGTACATAAAGTCCCACACAAGTTTGGGACCTTATGTACGAGCCCCAGAGCTGCATGATGCAGGCATTTCCGGATGGCCTCAACGAGCCCCAGAGCTGCATAATGCAGGCATTTCCGGATGGCCTCAAACCGGGTACGTGTCATGGCCGCACTATAAAGTGGGGTCTTGTAGAGGACGTCCCCACTCCAGTAATGTGTCACCACCAGACATCTGAGAAGCTCTGACAGAGGTTCTTCAGAACCTCCTCCTTGAGGTTCCTTTTGCTTTGCTTTCGTTTTCTCATCTTGTTAGCCTCTCTCAGCTGTCATGTAATTGCACTGATTGCATCCCTTTAAATCCCTTCCCATACTGCATCACTTTGCGGTTTATACAACTTCCTGGAGTGTGTGCATGCTGGATGCTACTACTGAGTCTTCTACAGATAAGTTTTGTTCATTCATTTGTGTTTTCCTGTTTGCTGGATCCCAGGTGACCCTGACTCCCTCCGTATCAAGTGTAGGGAGCCGGTGGTCGTGTCCCCTCACTATTATAGGGTGTTCAGGTGTTGTACAGTCGAGGAATGAGGCTATGCGATCATCTACCATTGAGATTTTTGCATAGGCTGAGCAGTTAGGGAGAGCCAGGTCTGTTGCAGGGCTCTCCCTTTGGTTCCTTAGTTTTGGATCCAGTCAGTCGAATCTTCATTTTGTGTCTTCTAGTTTTCTGTACACCTTCCGTGACATAATGCCTGACACTAGGTTTTTTGACTAGGCCCATGTTCAGTACTAGTGATGAGCGGCAGGGGCCATATTCGAATTTGCGATATTTCGCAAATATTTTGTAGAATATTCGTTGAATATTCACAAATTCACAATTTTGTAAGTAATGATTGTGTAATATGCAAATTTTTGTAATTAGAATTTTCGGACTCTTACAACTTACAACTATTAGACAAAGAAGATTATAGCACTATATTAGCTAAATTGCTCTATATTCGATTTTTTTTGAATATTCACTATATTGCTATAACTTAGTTTTTTCGAATATTCGTAATATTCTAAAACAAGAATATATAGCAATATAGCGAATATTCGAAAAAAACAAAAGTAGAGCAATTTAGCCAATATAGTGCTATAATCTTCTTTGTCTAATAGTTGTAATTTTTTTCTCATCTGGAGTTCAGATTGGAAAAAAATTGCAACTATAAAAAAAAAGATTATAGCACTATATTAGCTAAATTGCTCTATATTCGTTTTTTTCAAATATTACCTATATAGCTATAACTTCGTTTTTTTGAATATTCGTAATATTCTAAAACAAGAATATATAGCAATATAGCAAATATTCAAAAAAACAAATATAGAGCAAAATTCGCAAACACTACTACTCCTAAAGTCAAGTATATTTCAGCCTTCTTATTGGCCCACAAGATAGAAGCTGTGAGGGATCATGTGTACTGATTATTAAAAAAAATTAATTAAAAAAAAAATAGGGGGGGAATTTGAATATTCAAAATTACGAATATATATAACTATATTTGAAATATTAGCGAATTTTCTAAGAACCTATATTCGCGATAAAAAATTTAAATTTGAATATTCGGGATCAACACTATTCAGTACGAGGCCCCAAAACTTCCTCATCTCAGCTGCACTGACCAGAGTCCAGCCACCAGCCCTAGCCAAAAAAGATCCCTGGTGTTGAGCAATGAACTGTTGGGCGTGCAAGTTCGTTTGCTCCACCATCAGATTCACAAAGTGGTCACTGAAATGAAAAAAATACTAAAATAGTCACATTCAGTGAAGCCCACTGTGGGAATCTGAATTCCTGCTTGGCCAACAAAATAAGGAATCACAGGCTCAAAATGCTCTAGGGTGCACCAGACAAGTTCACCGGTAGGGGGCTCAGCTGGAGTTATCTGGTGGGCCGGAAAACTAGTACGAGCCCCAGAGCAGCTCGTACTAGTGTGGGCCACAGGGTTCCTAGCATGGCGGTCCCCTTGCTCCACCTGGTGGCGTCTCTGCCGCCTTGGGGGTTCATCATCATCGCTAGATGATGAGGAGGATTGGGATGACAAAAGGAAAGTGGGGTCATCCTCACTGGGGCTCTCGGAGTCGGAGGCAAGCAGGGCGTATGCCTCCTCGGCCGAGAACGTCTGGCGGGCCATAGGGGAGTATGTGTGTGTGTGTGAAAAACTTTATTCAGTGTGCGTGTGTGTGGGGGACGGGTGTTCACGTAACTTTGCCCTACACCTAACAGAAAAGAAAAAAAAACGAACTTAAAAAAAATTAGAATATCCCAAAAAGTGTAAAAAAAAAATAATTCAAATGCGCTGGTCAGCGGTACGAAGCTGATCAGCGGTCGGGTGGGCAATGTGCTAGCAGTGGCTGGACACTAAGAGTGCCGGCCACAGTCAGCGCATGCAAAAACTAAAATAAAAAAATTGTGCCCAAAAAAAGTGTGTGTGTGGGGGCAGGGGGGGGGGGGCAAGCTGCAGCACCACTGGGGGTCTAGGGTCACACAGCTGAGTGCTGTGGACACCAGAAACCCGATCTGGTGCTACAACCCAATAAAAAAACTTATTTTTTCCCCTAACTCTCCCTCACTATCCCTGCCTAATCTACCTCTCCCAACTCTCCAAAAAACAGAGATCTGTGCATGATAGATCCTCTCTCTGCTGCTCTACAGACCGGTATGAGTGGGGAGAGGGGCTCCGGCAATTCAAAACTGCCGCTACGCCCGTCCACGTGCCCAGCCGACCAATCAGAAGCGATCCTGAGAGGTGGCGCGACCTCCACCTCTCAGGATCGCAGGACGGTGATTGGTGGTGTATAGGGTTGAGCGGACAACTGGATGTTTGGGTTCAGCAGGTTCGGCCGAACTTCAAAAAAAAATCGGGTTCGGGACCCGAACTTGACCCCGAACCCGAACCCCAACCCCCAACCCCCAACCCCCATTGAAGTCAATGGGGACCCGAACTTTTGAGCACTAAAATGGCTGTAAAAATGTAAAAGAGCTAGAGGGCTGCAAAACACAGCAAAATGTGCTTAAGAGCATGGCAAATGCTCTGCAAACAAATGTGGATAGGGAAATGAATTAAAAAAACATAAAAGACCATAAAAAAATAAAAATTAGGAATGATGGAGGAAGAGGTTGAGGAGGCGGTGAATGGGTGGATGTGGCCGTGTAGGCTCACGTGGCGGTCTATGTGGAAGCTGCTGCGAAGGAGGAATAGGTAGCCAACACAAATGTGTGTTATTTTGCATTTTTACATAGGGGTATCCCCCAAAATATTGGGACAAAGAAAGGGATAAGTGCACTTGAGTACAAGGATGGATGGTTGAGGCTGTTAGAACTGTCTATTCTGCACAAGGTACAGACAAGTCCTGAGGGATCCAAGCCTGGTTCATTTTAATGAACGTGTGCTTGTCCACGTTGGCTGTGGACAGGCGACTGCGTCTGTCTGTAATGACGCCTCCTGCCGTGCTAAATACACATTAATAGAGTACACTGGCTGCAGGGAAGGCCAGCACCTCCAAGGCATACAAGGCAAGCTCTGGACATGTGGACAATGTGGAGAGCCAGAAGTTGAATGGGGCAGAACCATCAGTCAGTACATGTAGTCGAGTGCACAGGTACTGTTCCACCATGTTGTTCAAATGCTGCCTCCTTCTAACACGCTCCATATGAGCAGTTGGGGCCGGTTGTAGCGGCAAGGTGACAAAGCTTTTCCACATGTCGTCCATGCTAACCCTGCCTTCTGAGGTGCTGGCGCTGACACAGCTGCGTTGGCGACCTCTTCCTCTTTCCCTGCCTTCACGTTGTGCTTCAACTTGTCCCCCGGTGTCAGTCGGGAATGCTCTCAGGAGCGAGTCTACCAGCGTTCGCCTGTAGTCACACATCTTCCAATCACGCTCCAGTGAGGGAATTTAGGACGGCACATTGTCTTTGTAAAGTGGATCCAGCAGGGTGGCCACCCAGTAGTCAGCACACGTTAAAATGTGGGCAACTCTGCAGTTGTTGCGCAGGCACTGCAGCATGTAGTTGCTCATGTGTGCCAGGCTGCCCAGAGGTAAGAACAAGCTGTGCTCTGTGGGAGGCGTATCGTCTGCGTCCTCCGTAACCCCCCAGCCACGCACCAGTGAGGGCCCCGAGCTGCGTTGGATGCCACCCTGCTGTGAACATGCTTCATCACCATCGTCCTCCTCCTCCTCGTCCTCCAGTAGTGGTCCCTGGCTGGCAAAATTTGTACCTGGCCTCTGCTGTTGCAAAAATTCTCTTTCTGAGCCACTTCTAAAAGACTGGGCTGAAAGCGTTAGAGATGACTCCTCTTCCTCCTCCTCATCCTGGGCCACATCCTCTTCCATCATCGCCCTAAGTGTTTTCTCAAGGAGACATAGAAGTGGTATTGTAACCCTGATAACGGCGTCATCGCCACTGGCCATGTTGGTGGAGTACTCGAAACAGCGCAACAAGGCACACAGGTCTCGCATGGAGGCCCAGTCATTGGTGGTGAAGCGGTGCTGTTCCGCAGTGCGACTCACCCATGTGTGCTGCAGCTGAAACTCCACTATGGCCTGCTGCGGCTCGCACAGTCTCTCCAGCATGTGCAAGGTGGAGTTCCACCTGGTGGGCACGTCGCATATGTGTCGGTGAGCGGGAAGGCCGAAGTTACGCTGTAGAGCAGACAGCCGAGCGGTGGCAGGATGAGAACGCCAGAAGCGCGCACAGACGGCCCGCACTTTATGCAGCACATCAGACAGGTCGGGGTAGTTGTGAATGAGAAGTAGTGGCGGCTGGAAACAACATACTGTGGGACAGCAGTTTATAAATGCTGGCATTCAGGGCAAGGGATCGAGGCTAGATGGGAATTTACGTTTTCTCTCAACGGTCTGTTAGATGGAGAGCTGTATGCTTCCGTGTGATATGGTGGAGATGCTTGGTGACGGAGGTGGTGTTGTTGGTGGCACATCCTCTGTTTGCTGGGGAGGAAGAGGCCGAGGCAGCAGCAGAAGAGGGAGCAGGAGGGGCCTGAGCCCTTTCTTGGTTTTGAAGGTGCTTACTCCACTACAGCCCGTGTCTCGCATGTAGATGCCTGGTCATGCAGGTTGTGCTAAGGTTCAGAACATTAATGCCTCACTTCAGGCTCTGATGGCACAGCATGCAAACCACTCGGGTCTTGTTGTCAGCACATTGTGTGAAGAAGTGCCATGCTAGGGAACTCCTTGAAGCTGCTCAGTCCCTGATGACGGTGGCCAGTAGCAGGCGAACTGTTTTGGCGACAGCTGCTCTGCTTTGCACCCTACTCCCGCTTTTGCTACGCTGTTGGCTCGGTCTCACCTCCCTGACCTCCTTTTCGGTCTGCACACTGCAGAAAGACGCAGCATTTGGCACCTGTGTTTCATCATCATCAGAGATGTGATGAGGTGGTATTCCCATGTCCTCATCAGGAAACATAAGTGGTTGTGCGTCAGTGCATTCTATGTCTTCCACCCCTGGGGAAGGGCTAGGTGGATGCTCCTTGAGAAACCCTGCCAGCAGAGTCTTCAAACAGCATAAAAGACTGCTGCATGACTTGAGGCTCAGACAGGTCCCCGATATGCATGGGGGTGATATGACAGACTGATGGGCATGGGTTTCAGGGGCCACCTTTGCGCTTTCTGCAGAAGACTGGGTGGGAGATAATGTGAACGTGCTGGATCCACTGTTGGCCATCCAATTGACTGGCGCCTGTACTTGCTCAGGTCTTACCATCCTTAGAACGGCATTAGGCCCGACCAAATATCGCTGTAGATTCTGGCGGCTACTGGGACCTGAGGTAGTAGGTTCACTAGGACATGTAGCTGTGGTAGAACGGCCAGGTCCTCTCCCTGCACCAGAGGCTCCACCAACACCACCACCACAACCATGACCGCTTCCCTTATTAGATGTTTGCCTCATAGTTAGCGTTTACAAAGCAAAGTAAAAAGTGGTTAAGTCTGTTAAAAATAATTAACCACCAAAAAAAAAAAATGATGTCGGGTATTGCACTCAATATTTTTTTTTTAACTCTATATGACAGCAGTATTTTTGGCCTAAATGTGACAGTCACTTATGCACGTCATATCGCAGATGTGCAGTATATCAGAGGGTTTTTTCCCCCCAGTAACCAAAAAGCCGTGTTTCTGGCCTTAATGTGACAGTCACTGATGCACATCTTATCCCAGATATGCAGTATATTAGAGGGGTTTTTCACCCCAGTAAGCAAAAAGATGTATCTATGGCCTAAATGTGACAGTCACTTATGCACGTCTTATCCCAGATGTGCAGTATATTAGAGGGTTTTTTTCACCCCAGTAACCAAAAAGCCGTATTTCTGGCCTAAATGTGACAGTCACTTATGCTTGTCTAATCCTAGATGTGCAGTATATTAGAGGGTTTTTTCACCCCAGTAAGCAAAAAGCCATATTTCTGGCCTAAATGTGACACTCACTGTGGCTGAAACCAACCTCGCCACTGGATTTTGGAGGGGCCTGATTACCAGCCTCTTGCCTCAGGATTATGGCCCGTACTAACTTTAAAGGAGGAGACAGACCGGCCGCACAGCTTAAATCTGTCTTTGGAATTGTATTTTATGTTATGTGAGGGTACCCATATAGCTAATTTTATTGTATTCGTGTAGTCTGAGTGCCATTCACCTAATAATATGCACTCAGACTTGAGCTATCTGGGGATGTGTTAAATGTCTGTGTTTACTGTAAGGGTGTGACATTGTATGTTTAAATGGTGATTTCTGTCCTGTTGTCTCTACATGTGTATTGGCGATTTCCCTTTGTCCTGAGAGATAATTGAATTGCTCCTTGGGTGTCTCCAGGTCAGAGAGGAGGAAACCATCATGCATTGTGCCTGTTTTATCCTTCATCATGTTGAGACTGGTGTTTGGGTAACTGATCAACACTGGGGGATTGCTATACGCTGAAGATTTGCTATACTCCCCTGGCATAACTACTAGCTCTTGTAAGAGCTGTTCCTGCTCTCTGGTTTTAGGAGAGGTTCACCCACTGGAGCCTGGAGCCTTGTCGTAGGTCCAGGGTGGGTAGGAGACGGTGAGGCCTCAACCAAGCTTCGGGTCTGGGTGCCGAAAACCCTAAAGTTCGGTACGAACCCGAACTTTACAGTTCGGGTTCGCTCAACTCTAGTGGTGTGTTATCACACCACTGATTACCGTCCTATTCTGGGTTATCGGGTCACCAGAGAGTTGACCTGCGGTTTGCTGCGAACGACGACACAGGGCGAGGGGGCGAACGATGACCCAAGGTGCCTGCTCATTGATTTTAAGTACCAGGACATCAGGGCGTACCTGTACGCCCTGTGTCCGTAACAGGTTAAATACTGACGTTATATTCAGGGTTTAAAAAACACCCATTTTTTGCAAGACCCTACATCTGGGGCCTTTTCTGCATTTGTCACAGTGTAATACAAGCTTTAAATACTGCAATTATATTCTGGGTTTAAAAAAACACCTATGTTTTGCAAGACCCCACGTCTGGGGCCTTTGCTGCATTTGTCACAGTGAAATACAAGCATTAGATACTGTTGTTATATTCTGGTTTTAAAAAAACACAAATTTTGGGCAAGATAATACATTTGCGGCCTTTGCTGCATTTCTGATAGTCCAATACAAGCGTTAGATACTGCTGTTATATTCTGGTTTTAAAAAAACACCCATTTTGGGCAAGATAATACATTTGCGACCTATGCTGCATTTCTCACAGTCCAATACAAGCTTTAAATACTGCAATTATATTCTGGGTTTAAAAACCACCCATTTTTTTCAAGACCCTATATATGGGGCCTTTGCTGCATTTCTGACAGTGAAATACAAGCTTTAAATACTGCAATTATATTCTGGATTTAAAAAAACACTGATTTTTTGCAAAACCCTACATCCTGGGAGTTTGCTGCATTTGTCACAGTGAAATAAAAGCGTTAGATACTGCTATTATATTCTGGTTTTAAAAAAAAAACACCCATTTTGTGCAAGACCCTACATCTGGGGACTTTGCTGCATTTGTCACAGTCAAATACAACCAGTCAACTGCAGTTACATTGTTGGTTCACAAATAAAAAAAAATTGTGACAGTGAAGTAATTGTATAAAATTCGCCTGTCACGCTGTTGTCTGACCTGCGTTACTCTGAACTTAATTGTTGACTATTGGCAGTTAAATTTTCGCCTGACATAAACCATCTGTTAGTTTGGTGGATGAACACAAAGAATGAGGAGAGAGTCAAATAAGGGATGTGGCCCCGGTCGTGCTGCTGCTGGTGGAGCTCCTGTTGCAGGGAAAGGACGTGGTTGATCTGTGCCAGCTACACGCACAAGTGAAACACCTTCCTCAGGTGCGAGTAGGCGACAGAACCTTCAGCGTTATTTGGTAGGGCCGAATGCAGCTCTACGAATGGTGAGGCCAGAACAAGTACAGGCGATAGTAGTCTCCTGCTGAAAGATCAGAGTTGGCACCTGCAGCCCATGGCCATCAGTCTTTCACCTCACCCCCTTGCAAATCGGCCAAGCAGTCTGAGCCCCAAGTCATGCAGCAGTCTCTCTATGCTTTTTGGGTTTCCCAGGGCCATCCACATAGCCCTGTCCCAGAAGTGGAAGAGATTGAGTGCACCGATGCCCAACCACTTATGTTTCAGGATGAGTACATGGGAGGACCACTGCAGCACGGTTCGGATGATGATGATGAAACATAGGTGCCAACTGCTGTGGCTTTCTGTAGTGTACAGACCGACAATGAGGACAGGGGTGAAGACTGGGTGGAAGATTATGTGGAGGACGATGAGGTCCTCGACCCCACATGGAATCAAGGTCATGCGACTGACCTGTGTAGTTTGGAGGAAGAGGCGGTGGTTGCACAGAGCCACCAGCACAGCAGAAGAGGGAGCAGGGTGCAAAAGCCGAGAGGCCTTCCCCTAGACAGTACGCCTGCTACTGCCCACCGCACCAAGGGACCGAGCACACCAAAGCCAGCTCCAAGGAGTTCCCCCTCCGAGAGGTTCTTCAGACAATGTACTGACGACAAGACACAAGTGGTTTGCACGCTGTTCTATCAGAGCCTGAAGCGAGGCATAAACGTTCTCAACCTGAGCACAACCTGCATGACCAGGGATCTAAGTGCAAAGCACGAGCTGCAGTGGAGTAGACACCTCAAAAACAAAGAAAGGTCTCTGGCTCCTCCTGCTTCCTCTTCTGCTGCAGTCTCGGCCTTTTCATCCCTCTCTGGAGTGACAGTGGCACCTGCCACCCCGCAAACAAAGGATCTGCCAGCAACGCCACCACCTGGGTCACCAAGCATCTCCACAATGTCCCATGGAAGCGTTCAGCTGTCTATCTCCAAAACACTGGAGCGAAAGAGGAAGTACCCCCCTACCCACCTACTATCCCTGGCCCTGAATGCCAGCATTTCTAAATTACTGTCCTTTGAAATGCTGCCATTCCGTCTGGTGGAGACAGAGAGTTTTAAAAGCCTTATGGCGGTGGCTGTCCCACAGTATGTTGTGTCCAGCCGCCACTACTTTTCCAAGCGAGCCATCCCTTTCCTTGCACAATCAAGTGGGGGACAAAATCAGGTGTGCACTGCGCAATGCAATTTGTGGCAAGGTGCACCTAACTACGGATACGTGGACCAGTAAGCGCGGTCAGGGACGTTATATCTCCCTAACAGCACACCGGTGGCGGCTGGACCTGAGGCGGATAGCAGTTTGGCGCATGTCCTTCCACCACCGAGGATTGCAGGGCGCCTCTCTTTGCCTCCTGTTGCTTCCTACTCCGCTTTCTCATCCTCTACCACCTCCTCATCCGGTCAGCGTAAAACCTTCACCACCAACTTCAGCACAGCCAGGGGTAAATGACAGCAGGCAATTTTAAAACGACAGCAGTCAATTTTAAAACGTGCAGGAGTTGAGGACGGGCATGTATTAACAGACCGATGAGTGGTTGGTGCCAGTGAGACTCAAGCCTGGCCTGCTGGTGAGCAATAATGGGCAAAATCTCGTAGCAGCTCTGGGCCTAGCCGGTTTGACGCACATCCCTTGCCTGGCTCTTGTGCTGAATTTGGTGGTGCAGAGGTACCTTAAAAATTACCCTGATATGTTAGAGCTGCTGCAGAAAGTGCAGGCCATCTGTGCGCTCTTTCGGCGTTCTCATCCGGCTACTGCTTGCCTGTCAGCTCTGCAGTGTAACTTCGGCCTTCCTGCTCACCGCCTCATATGCGACGTGCCCACAAGTTGGAACTCCACCTTGCACCTGCTGGCCAGACTGTGCGAGCAGTAGAAGGCGATAGTGGAGTTTGAGCTGCAGCATGCACGGTTGAGTCACTCTGCGGAACAGCACCACTTCACCATCAATGAGTGGGCCTCCATGTGAGACCTGTGTGCCTTGCTGCGCTGTTTCGAGTACTCCACTAACATGGCTAGTGCCGATGACGCTGTTCTCAGCGTTACTATCCCACTTCTATACCTCCTTGAAAAAACACTTAGGCGATGATGGAAGAGGATGTGGCACAGGAAGAGGAGGAAGACAAATCATTTCCAAGGGTTTCCGGCCAGTCATTCACAAGTGGCTCCGAGGGTGGGTTCGTGCACCCACAAATGCCAGGTACACAATTATCCAGCCAGGGCACAGTTCTGGAGGATGACTAGGTTGAGGAGGAGGAACAGTGTTCAGAGCAGGGTGGCACCCAAACCAGCTCATGGCCATCACTGGTGCGTGGCTGGGGGGATACAGAGGACACAGACGATACACCTGCCACAGAGGACAGCTTCTCGTTGTCTCTGGGCAGCCTGGCACACGAGCGATTACATGCTGCAGTGTCTACGCAATGACCGCCGAGTTGGCCACATTCTAAATTGTGCTGATTACTGGGTGGCATCGCTGCTGGATCCCATAGGCGTGCGCACTGGGTGTGCTGGGTGTGCACTTTGCACTTTGTGCATTCTTTTTCAATTTCCTAATGTTTTGGGGCATTCCCAATTTATTAAAAATAAAGGGAAAAAGCAAACAAAAAAACAAAACAAAACAAAAACAGTGTTGAGCGGCCTCCTCAACCTCCTTCTCCTAGTTCAAGATTTTTTTTTTTGTATTCTACGTTATTTTAAGTCATTTCCCTATCCATACTTGTTTGCATGAATATTGTCCTGCTCTCACCTACATTTTGCATCCCTCTAGCCCTTACTACGACTATTTTACAGCCATTCTAGTGCACCAAAGTTCAGGTCCCCATTCAGTTTAATGGGGTTTGGGTTCGAGTTCAGGCCAAGTTCGGGACCCAAATTTTGACCTGAAGCTTGACCGAACCCCACACAACTAAACATCCACGGGTCTGCTCAAGACTACTTGGTATGCTGAAGCATTGAGATTTTACTTCACTGGAACTAAAGGGCCTAGGCCAACCCCTGAGAAACAATCCTATATCATCATTATCCCTCCTCCAGCAAACTTTACACAATACAGTCAAGAAGGTAACGTTCTCCTGGCATTCACTAAATTCAGACTGTCCATCAGACTACAAGATAGAGAAACATGATTCAACATTCCATAGAACACATTTCTACTGCTCAAAAGTGAGTGTGTGCTTTACACTACTCCATCTAACACTTGGGATTGTGTTGGTGCTGTAATCGAGTCAGCAGAGTGATGGCAACTTTTATGCACTGTGCACCTTAGAACTTGACAAACCCATTTTGTAATTTTACATCGTCTGCTAATGTGTGGCTGTTGCTGTGGTTTAGAAATGCTTCCACTTTTGCAATAATACCACTCACTCTTGATTGTGGAATATTTATTAGGGAAGAAATATCATAAACTGACTTGTAACTGACATCCTGTTACAGTGCCATTCTCAAATTTAGTGAACTCTTTGGAATTACCCATTCTTTAACAAGAAAGGCAGGCTAGGTGATTTATTTTATACACCTGTGGCAATGGGACTGAATGAACCACCTGATTTCAATTATTAAAAGGTGTGTCCCTATACTATATATCATATAATCTATGTATACTGTACAGTGCTACTTCTATTATTTGCACTTAGGCCACTTTCACATGATTAAGTTCAGTCCGGGAAACACTCTCTCTGTATTTCCTAGACTACACTGCTACTCTGCCCTGAACTCACAGCATCATGATTTATGATGCTGTGAGTTTCTGCTTAACTGAGAGTCTATTGTACTGTATTCATATAATGCTTTGAGAGGCCCCCAGGACTAATATACTCCCACACAGTAGCTCCAGTAGAAATAAAGCCCCTGTGTACAGTGGCGTACATATATGGCTAGCAGCGGTCGCAGTTGCGAACGGGCCCGGCACCCCAGGGGGGCCCGGCCGCCTGTGGACCCCTGGCCCCTGCTGCAGCTCCGTCTGGCATCCGTCCGATTCACATTTAAGTTGCCCCCCCCCCCGGGCCTGCCCCCCGCCCTCCTCCCTCCTCCTTGCGGTCAGCGCCGGCACCAGACCCGTGAACTTCCGCGCGACCTGTGTGAACTCCTGTGCAGGCGCCTGAACTCAGACGGGATCCGGACGTGACTCAGAGAGGACGTCAGATAGAAGAGGACCGCCGAGGAGCCGACCGGAAGAACAGAAGAACTGAAGTTCTCCTGCCCTGCCAGCTGGTAACTCGACGGTAAGTAAGTAAAAGCCGGGGGGAAGGGGGGGAGCGGACCCAACCGGACCCTGGGCTGGCACTCGTCGTCTCTCTGGCAGGAAAAGCCCGCACAGGGCACACTAGGCCCCCAGGCATCCCCCCTGGCAGATGACCAGGGCAGGGGGGTAGCGGCAGCGGCAATCTCTGGCAGGAAAAGCCTGCAGCAACAGGGCACACTAGGCCCCCAGCCCCCCAGTCATCCCCCCTGGCAGATGACGGGGGGGAGGGGTTTACAGTCACTGGCACTCGTCTCTGGCAGGAAAAGCCTGCAACAGGGCACACTTAGCCTGACTGCAAACCCTCCCCCCCTTTCCCTGTCATCTGCTAGGGGGATGCCTGGGGGCCTCAGTGTGCCCTGTTGCGGGCTTTTCCTGCCAGAAATGAGTACCAGTGACTGTAGTCTGCAAACCCTCCCCCCTCCGATTATCTGCAAGGGGGATGCCTGGGGGGCTGAGGGCCTCAGTGTGCCCTGTTGCTGCGGGCTTTTCCTGCCAGAGACGAGTGCCAGTGACTGTAAACCCTACCCCCCCCCCCCTTCCCAGTCATCTGCCAGGGGCCATCTGCCTTGCTTTGATAGGATTGCCAGATTGGGGCCTGGGCTGATCTGATCATCTGAGGGGTCTTTGAAAGCTAAGATGGTCTTTGCTTTCAAAGACCCCCTCAGATGATCAGATCAGCCCAGGCCCCAATCTGGCAATCCCATCAATAAATTCAGGCTGCCCCAGGCCCCACTGCTGCAGGTCATTGTTCTCAGAAGCAGGCCAGGGCCCCCTACTCAAGTAGTCAGACACTGTAAAGCAGCTGGCCTGCTGCTGAGAACAATGACCTGCAGCAGTGGGGCCCTGGGGGGCAGCCTGAATTTGTTGATGAGATTGCCAGATTGGGGCCTGGGCTGATCTGATCATCTGAGGGGTCTTTGCTTTCAAAGACCCCTCAGATGATCAGATCAGCCCAGGCCCCAATCTGGAAATCCCATCAAAGCAAGGCAATTCGGCTGATTGATCTGGTGGCTGATGGGGGGGGGGAGTCTTTGGGCTGATGTGAGGTCTGATGGCCATGGGGGATGGCTGGGGGTCTTTGGGTTGATGATTGATCTGGTGGCTGAGTGGGGTGTGTAATGGGGGACTTTGGGCTGATCTGAGGTCTGATCGGCATGGGGGGTGACTGGGGGGTCTTTGGCCTGATGATTGATCTGGTGGCTGAGTGGGGGGTCTTTGGGCTGATCTGAGGTCTGATCGGCATGGGGGATGACTGGGGGGTCTTTGGGCTGATGATTGATCTGGTGGCTGAATGGGGGGTCTTTGGGCTGATCTGAGGTCTGATGGACATGGGGGATGACTGGGGGGGTCTTTGGGCTGATGATTGATCTGGTGGCTGAGTGGGGAAGCCAGCAGCAGCCATTTTAGTCAGATTACAGCTACTCTGCAGCTTTGTCTCTAATCTGACTGTAATGGCTGCTGCTGTATTCAGTCTCTCTGCCACTGCTGCTTTTAGGGTGGCCAGACGTCCGGTTTTAGGCCTGACAGTCTGGTTTTTAGACTCCTGGTCCGATGTAAGGCCAGGACGGACGGCCATAATAAGTCCCCCTTTTTTGTTGTTAAAGATGATGAGACAGCGGGTCCGGCTTAGGCATAGTCACTGCTCGTCTGCCACTGCCCCCTTGCCTGACTCTATACTACAGTCACTCACCCCACCTCATTCTCTCTCTGGCAGACATTTCTGCCAGCCTGAAACCAGGCCCAGGAACAGCACTCATTCAGCCAGCCAGAGCCCACACTGAGCCTATCCAGCCTCCAGCATTCAGCCTTGCCAGTTGCCACTGACTTTCAGCAGGTCCATTCAGCAGCTTTCAGCCGGAGCCAGCTCAGGTAATAGTTCTTATCTGGCCTTGGTATGTTCTGTATATTATTATATGTGAGCTGACCTGGTATAAGGTATACATCTTCTGGTATATTCGTCCATATCACTATATACAGGAATATGGGGGATACAGCCCGCACAACCCCTAGCAGGTGCAGATTGCTATGGTGAAATACAGATACAAACGCAAAAACACAAAATGCAATCGCACACTGCAACCAGCACTCTGCCCTGCCTTTATGCATTTGTGTTTTTGCGTTTGTATCTGTATTTCGCCATAGCAATCTGCACCTGCTAGGGGTTGTGCGGGCTGAATCCCCCATATTTTTTCTTTGTAGTATGTATTGGAGGCTTGGCGATCTCCAAGCAGTCAAGCACACCTGACCAGCTAGTATGCCCTGGAGGCTGGTTTTAAAGTCAGTATAAAACTGAGTCTGCTTATACAGCACCTACCAGTAGCCATTAGGCTCCAGGAGAAGTTTATAGTGGGCTCAGCATGCATGTTGGTACTTGCATCCCTGGATCCGATGAAAGCTGTAATGGCACCGGACGGGGTTAAAAGCGGATTGTGCTTGGCGTGCATGCTGTGCCTTCGCTCCCTGGACTTTGTGTGGCTGTCATGGCCCATAAAAGGTAGGAACTAGTGTTAGGGACCACTCATTAAGGCGACCTTGACGTGGTGAGTGGCTTATTACGCTTTGGCCAAAATGTACACCAATGCCTTATTCAACATCCAGCATAAAGGCAGGGCAGAGTGCTGGTTGCAGTTTGCGATTGCATTTTGTGTTTTTGCGTTTATATACAGGAATATGTATAAGTTATACCAGCTGTACATATATATAATTATATACATAACAGGAGATGTCCAGGTTATACCAACTGTACATATATAATTATATACATAACAGGAGATGTCCAGGTTATACCAACTGTGCATATATAATTATATACATAACAGGAGATGTCCAGGTTATACCAGCTGTACATATAAAATTATATACATAAAAGGAGATGACGAGATGTCCAGGTTATACCAGCTGTACATATATAATTATATACAGGAGATGCACAGGTTATACCAGCATGCTCCATATTGGAGAGACACATGGAGGACTTGGGGACGCATATTCAGGGCTGCAGTTTATGGTGGAATTATAAGAATAATTAGGTTAAGGTTTTTTTTTAACTTTATTTACAGAAAACGAATTTTTCAAAGTATGGCATCCTATCAACATAAGAGTGGTGCTCAGAAACGTAAACAGAAAAGGGAAGACATTTTGAGAACTTCCAAACTTCCAAAATTAAGCAGCTACTTTTCTACTCCTACACCTGCTAGTGTTCCTCCTGTACAGAGTAACACTGAAAGTGAAATGTCTGTGGAAAGTGCTGTTGATGTCAGAGAGGTGGAAAATGCTGTTGATGTCTGAGAGGTGGAAATCAGCGAGTGCACTTACTCCAGTTCTTTAGATTTAGCAGGTGACGAGAATCCCGATGAAGGTAGTAGCACAAGTCTACCAACTAAGGAAATAGTGCAGTCAACAGAAAGCACCAAACCAGGTGATGATTTTGAATAGTTGAAATCTACAGAGGTTTCTATAGAAAGTATTGTTGTGGGAGAGAAACATGTTACTGATAGGGGACATTACCCTATTACAATAATAGATTCAAATATCAAAAGATTTATAATAGCTCATGGCCCGTGCCGACCTCCAGGACCTTTTCCACGAGATGATGAGAGAAGGTGCTTTTCTGAAAGCTATTATGTACGAGTTACAAAAACAGGCCTTAAGATCCTGTGATGTGGCTATGTTACTCACCTAAACTTAACGTAGCCTACTGTGAACCATGCTGGCTGTTTGGGGACCGTAAAAAGACAGGATTTGAACCTGCATGGGCCAAAGGAATACAGAAATGGCAAAGGCTTTCTGCAAGAATTCAGGCTCATGAGTCTTCCAAAACTCATATAGAAGCCTGTGTAGTGTATGAACAGTGGAGGAAGAACAAAACAATAGATGAGGAAAATGAAAAGCAAATTAGACAGGAAAAAAACTATTGGAGACAAGTATTACATAGGATTGTCAATGTAACGTTGACAATGTCAATGGCTAATCTTTCCTTCCGTGGTCATAGAGAAAAACTTGGCGAGGTAAACAATGGGAATTTTCTCTCCATTATAGAGCTGCTCGCGGAGTATGACCCTGTTCTAAAGCAACTCCTCCAGTTACCCCAAAAATCAGTAAGATACTTGAGTCCTAGAATCCAAAATGAAATTATAGACATACTTTCAAATAAGGTCCGGAACATCATTGTGTCTGAAAAAAAAAATGCACCTTTTTTTTCTATTATAATGGATACTACACAGGATATATCAAAAGTGGACCAAATGAGTCAAATAATAAGATATGTTTCTGTGGAAAAATATGAAAGCCAGAGAGCAACTAGTGTGGAGATCAAAGAGGTTTTCCTAGGGTTTCAGGCCGTTGAGGACGAGAGTGCTGCAGGCCTTGAACATGACATTGTCTCGTGCATAGAGAGCAACGGCCTCAATATAACAAAATGTCGTGGCCATTGTCGCTGGTATGATGGGGCAGCGACAATGAGTGGGGTGTTATTCTGGTGTTCAGGCTCGAATTGCACAGAAAAAAAATGCCTTGTATGTACATTGTGCAGCTCACAATCTGAACCTGGTACTTCAGGATGCTGTTGGGAACATACCAGAAATTTCTAGTTTTTTTTTAAGTGGTCCAGGAATTGTATATTTTTTTGGGGGAAGGCATACGCAGATGGAACATTCTTTCATCATTCTCTACAGAGTCCTCAATTACATTGAAAAAACTTTTCCCCACTCGATGGTCATCTCGCCATGATTCACTGCTTGCTCTACGCTTTCGTTTTGTGAACATTATGCAAGCTTTAACAAAAATAAACTTGATGTCATCCAAGTCAAAAGAAAGGGATGATGCTGCTCGACCTAGAAAAAAATTAGGATCTTTCAATTTGTTTGGCTCGTTGTCCTGCAAAGCAAGATTTTTGACACCATAAATGTGGTTTCTAAATTGTTGCAGTCAAAAAATATAGATTTATCCAGTGCAGCACATCTTATACAAAAGGCAGCTCAAGTCCTTTCGCAATATAGGGATAATTTTGATGGAGCAAAACAAACAGCAGTAGAACTGGCAGAAAAGTGGAACATCCAGCCGCAGTTTGAAAACAAGAGAGCAAGAAAAGTGAAGCGTCACTTTGATGAACTTTCAATAGATGAAAGGTTGCAGGATCCAGAACACCAGGAAGCGGTGAAGGCTCTGTACTCACCACTTCCTGGTCTTCGGTTGTAGGCTGTGCAGGGCTGCGCACAGTGTGAGGCGCTCTGTGACGTCACTCTGTGCACGCCAGCTACTCTCCAAAGTCACCTCTATTCTCTCTAAGAGCAGCTCTCCTTTCCTAACCTGGCTAGGCAGGAAAAATGTCCTCACCACCTACATCCTGCCGCTGATAATGTACACCTTGAGAGCCCTACCCATATCGGTACCTGTTAGTTTCATTAATAAACTACAATCCATCATGAGCAGTTATTTGTGGGATAAGAAGCGCACTAGAATGTCCTTTCGCCTTCTTTCCTGAAGAAAGAAACATGGGGGTATCTCCCTCCCTGACCTATCAACCTATATACAAGCTATTAGTTTGGAAAGGTGGCTTAAACTGGCCAGACAAGAGACATTCTGTATGCATGTAGATTTAGAATTGGCCCTGTTGGGTAAGGAATTGTTCCATAGGTTATGGACACCTGAGAGGACAGGAGAAGGGACCAAAGTAGATAGCGTACTCACCAGAGGGATGCTGCATATTTGCCATAAGTCTTTGGTCTTAACATCTGCTCAGGACAAGATTTCTCCCTTAGCTCCTATCTCAGTTATCCCCACACTACTGTTCCCACAAATTAAATCTCCATCAGACATTTGGCTATTAATGTTACATCACAGATTAGGAGATTTGAAAGGGTTACAGATCACTTCCGACTTCTATACTGCCCTCTCGGGTGTACCTGCCCTGGGTAAAGATTTCATTCAAAGAAATGACTTTGAGAATGCTTGTAGGCAGTTTATGATTTCCAAATTTACCCCTCTCCCTGATCCATCATGGTTGGAGAATTATGTTCTGCTGCCAAATTTACCTCATAAATGCACCACCCTCATTTATAGGCAGATTCTAAGTGAGAGTTATTCTAGCATACCGCCCTGGGTTGCTGAGTGGGGAAAAGAACTCCACCTTGAATTTAGTGACACTGACAGTAAATGGATTCAGAAATCTTCGCACGGCTTTCCCAAGTGCATAAAAATTCATGAAAACTCTGTTAAGACAGCATTGCGTTGGTACAGAACCCCCGAGTTCCTTTTTAAAATCCGGTTGCTCTCTACGGATCTTTGTTGGAGGTGTGCTGCTGCCACCGGATCCTTATCCCACATCTAGTGGTTATGTCCTGCCATCAGATCCTTCTGGACAGATGTAGAAAGCGCCATTAGCAGGATCTGTGCAATGACCCTGAAACTTTCAGCCCAGCTAGTACTACTCTGGATCCCTACCCCAGATTTTCGCCCCGGAAAAAAATAACTTGGCCACACATCTGCTTATGGCCGCAAAGCTCTTAATCCCAGTAAAATGGAGATCAGTTGACCCACCAACACTGAAGATGTGGCGGAGTAGGGTCCAACAGATATGCCAGATGGAGGAACTGATAGGCTGGACATACCATAGCAGAAATAGATTTTTACAGATCTGGCAACCGTGTTTAGATTATAGGACAAACCTTCTCAACACTCAACAGTGGGACTCTGATTAAGGATATGGGAAGACGGTCACTTCTTTCAATCAATATGCAGAACCCCCTTTTTTTTATTTATTTATTTTATTTATTTTTATTTCATTACATTCCTTCTTTTCGGCATGCCTCCTATCCTCCCCTGTAGTTGTCTCCATTGATATAGTCAAAACTTGTTTGTGCCAGGTTATAGATAAATATACATAACCTTAGATAAATATAACTAGTCTTAGTTATATAGACGTTCCTGAGCGGGACCCTAACTGCACCTTGGGTTGACACACTGTTAGGGCTGTTATCCCCATCCCACCTCCCCTCCCCTTACTATTATGTATCTAATGTTACCCGCATTTGTTTTGTAAGATCAATCACTTTAAGGGCCCCTTGCCCTAGCTGAGTGGTTGTCACATCCTAAACTGTATTGTTAGGCTATGCCTTCGATGATCTATGACTAGATTTGATTGTGATGTGTCACCCGCTGTACTGCGCTACATGCGATTTGGTGATATTTCTTTGCTTGTCTAATAAAAAGAGATTTCAAACATTGAGGTTCTGATTAGTGGTCTGACCTGAGGTGTAATGAAAAATATTTTTTTCCATATTGTCCTCCTCTAAAACCTATGTGCGTCTTATAGGGTAAAACGTTGTGGAGTGAAAGAAGATGTAGTGTCGAGGATTGAGAAAGGTATGTTCAGATGGTTAGGAATACCCTTATGAAGTAAATAACAATGTACCTTCCTATATATTTGAAATTGAAAAAATTTGGCTCTCAAAAAAATAAAAATCGCTGTTTTGTCGATATTTGGCTCATTTTACTAATAAAGTTGCCCACCACTGGTCTAACCGATTTGCTGGAATGAGCAATGTCATGCAGCGATTTAATATACTACAGCCTACAGTACTTGCCTCTGAAACCGATGATGATTTGTTCAAAGCTGCTTCACAGCTACAGGAATGCTACCCATGGATCAATTTCGCACCGGGGCCCCATGGATTGTGTGTACGCCACTGCCTGTGTAGTACACCTAGTAATAATAATGTACCGTATACAGTCCTCAAGTAGTATGCCCCCAGCCCCCCCAAAGTGGCTCCCTTTCCATGACTGCAGTCCTAGATGCCAGTGCCTAGTCCCAGTGGCAAAACCTGTGCCGCAGAGCAGGCGGTCACAATGTCATCACTTCAATACTACCCTTGCTGTTCATACCTTATTTCATAGGATTCAGGCCTAATGGTTTGCATGCCCTACTGCAGTATTGAACTGTATTGCTATCTTAAGGAATGTGATACAGTTGAATTCATGATAGATACCTGTAAAACAAACCTGAAACAAAATTCAAGAAGGAACCGTCTGGCTTCACATACTATGCATGTAATAGAGCAGATACACAGGGCTTCACTTTTCACCCTTAACACAGGTGAATGTAGCAAATTATATCAATGTTCTCATTGCATCCATCAATACTTGATGCTTCCATATCACCCACTATACAATATTCTCTTTCTGTTGCCGATGCTGCAGTTCCTACTTATGTCCAAGAACAAGTGAAAAACAAATAGTGCAGGCAATCCAGCAGCAGAAAAATGTAGTCTCTCTATTTTAAATACAACCACCAATTTAAATAGAGCTCACCACATTAAATCACGTGCCCACTCTATTTCAGCTGTGTAGTGATTTGCATCTTCCCAAATAAAAATGATTTAATACATACATCACACTACAATAACAGCATAAAAATATATCCCGACCCAACACATTTAATTGCATTACAAATTGTATTTTCTTTCCAATTATCCCATTTCTTAAATATCTTTATATCTGTTTTCCTCTGTTCTTACAAAATTCTCAATAACTAAATAGAAAATTTAAAAACTATTTAACACTACCTACTGTCTGGAACAGTATACTTATTGTTGAAATAAACATAACCACTGGGATTCACCCAAGTAATTACTGTATTTTCCTGCGTATAAGACTACTTTTTAACACATGAAAATCTTCTCAAAAGTTGGGGGTCGTCTTATATGCCTGGTGTCGTCTCCTATGCCGGTATATGGCGTGCTAAAACTTACTTCCTAGCCGGACTGGAGAAGCTGTCCTTCTCCAGCTTTACGGACAGGTGTCCTCTAGCTGAGCCACCGTGCACTGCATCCCGGCCAGCCGCTCCTGAAGCAGCTCCCTATCCCTGCTCTCAGTGGTTTTCTCATGCCGGCAGTATCACATTGCGTACTACCACTCAGATCGTCTTGAAGACAATCCAAGCAGGCTTTGTATGCAGTGTGCACAGAAAATAGCAGTACCTCGCTTGTTGTTGTATACTAGGTTGGATTGGCGATTCTGAGGGAAGGCAGGGGGAAGCAGGAGCATCTGCACTTCAGCCAATTCTAATGTTGGAACGGCGGATCTCTAATAAAGTTTGGTGTGCATCTTATCTGTGGTGAAAAAACAGAGTCCATCTGGGGAGAAGGTACATGTGGTGGTGAATACAGTACAGCACCAGTATCTGTACATACAGCACAGCACCAGTACAGTATACAAATGGCTAACAGTCAAGACCCCATCATGGCTCTACCAGCAAGAAGAAAGAAATATGAAGCCAGTTTTAAACTTAAAGTTGTAAACTTTGCCATGGAACATAATAATTGCTGCAAGACAATATGGAGTAACAGAAAAGATGGTTCGGGACTGGAAAGCAAATTAAAAAGCATTAAAGAGTATGCCAAGGGGTAAGTGTGCATAACCCCTTAGGGACATAGCCTTATTTCACCTTAAGGACCAGGCCATTTTTTTCAAATCCGACCATTGTCACTTTAAGTGCTGATAACTTTAAAACGCTTTGACTTATGCAGGCCATTCTGAGATTGGTTTTTCGTCACATATTGTACTTCATGACACTTGTAAAATGGAGTCAAAAAATTATAATTTTTTGCATAAAAATTATAATTTTTTGCACAAAAATTTGAAAATGTCAAAGTTTCAGTTTCTTTACTTCTGTAATACATAGTAATACCCCCCAAAATTGTGATGACTTTACATTCCCTCATATGTCTACTTCATGCTTGAATTATTTTTGGAATTATATTTTATTTTTTGGGGATGTTACAAGGCTTAGAAGTTTAGAAGCAAATCTTGAAATGTTTCAGAAATTTACAAAAACCCAATTTTTAGGGACCACTACAGGTCTGAAGTCACTTTGCAAGGCTTACATAATAGAAACCACCCAAAAATGACCCCATCTAAGAAAATACACCCCTCAAGGTATTCAAAACTGATTTTACATACGTTGTTAACCCTTTAGGTGTTGCACAAGACTTATTGGCAAATGGGGTTAACAGCCAAATAAGTCTGTATCTTTATTGCCCTGACTCTGCCGTTTACAGAAACACCCAATATGTGGCCGTAAACTACTGTACGGCCACACAGTGGGGCGTAGAGTGAAAGGTGCGCCGTTTGGTTTTTGGAAGGCAGATTTTGCTGGACTGGTTTATTTACACTATGTCCCATTTGAAGCCCCCCTGATGTACCCCTAGAGTAGAAACTCCATAAAAGTGACCCCATCTTATAAACTACACCCCTCAAGGTATTAAAAACTGATTTTATATACGTCGTTAACCCTTTAGGTGTTGCACAAGAGTTATTGGCACCCAATAAAACACCCAATAAACACCCAATATGTTGCTGTACACTACTGTACGGCCACACAGCGGGGCGTAGAGTGAAAGGTGCACCGTTTGGTTTTTGGAGGGCTGATTTTTATGGACCGTTTTTTTTACACTGTGTCCTGTTTCAACCCCCCTGATGCACCCCTAGAGTAGAAACTCCCTAAAAGTGACCCCCATCTAAGAAACTACACCCCCCAAGGTATTCAAAACTGATTTTACATACGTTGTTAACCCTTTAGGTGTTGCACAAGAGTTATTGGCAAATGGGGATGAGAATTTAATTTTTTTGCCAAATTTTTCATTTTAACCCATTTTTTCCACTAACAAAGCAAGGGTTAACAGCCAAACAAGACTGTATCTTTATTGCCCTGACTCTGCCATTTACAGACACTACTGTACGGCCACACAGCGGAGCGTAGAGTGAAAGGTGCGCCATTTGGTTTTTGGAGGGCTGGATTTTTATGGACCGGTTTATTTACACCGTGTCCTGTTTCAACCCCCCTGATGCACCCCTAGAGTAGAAACTCCCTAAAAGTGACCCCCATCTAAGAAACTACGGGATAAGGTGGCATTTTTTGGGGGACTATTTTTAGGGTACATATGATTTTTGGTTGCTCCATATTACATTTTTGTGAGGCAAGGTTACCAAAAATTTATATTCTGAAATTTCATCTCCATTAACTGTTGAGGAACACCTAAAGAGTTAATAAAGTTTGTATAATTCAGTTTTTAATACCTTGAGGGGTGTAGTTTCTTAGATGGGGTCACTTTTAGGGAGTTTTTACTCTAGGGGGCATCAAGGGGGCTTCAAAAGGGACATGGTGTCAATAAAAAAGGCCATCAAAATCGGCCTTCCAGAAACCATGTCGGTCCTTTCCTTTTGCGGCCTCCCATTTACTGATACAGCAGTTTACGACCACAAATGTGGCATTTCTGTAAACTGCAGTATCAGGGTAATAAATATGAACTTTTGTTTGGTTGTTAACCCTTGTTTTGTTATCGAAAAAAGCGGATTGAAATGGAAAAGTAGCTGGGTTTTTTTTGTTTTCTTCACCATGTTAATCTGGGGGGTTAGGTCATGGAATATTTTTATAGAGGATATTCTTTCGGATGCAGCGATACCAAATAAGTCTACTTTTTTTGCAATTATTTAGGTTTTTGACTATATTATCCTTTTTGATACAAAAAGCATTTTTGTATCTCTAAAGTCTAAGAGTCATTTTTTTTATTATTTTTTATCTGATTATCTTATGTGGGGCTCATTTTTTGCGTGATGAGAGTACAGTTTTATTGGCACTATTTTGGGGGCTATATGACTTTTTGATCGCTTGCTATTAAACTTTTTATTATGCAAGCTGACAAAAAAAATGTTTTTTTGCACCTTTTTTTTTTTTCTGGACTGTGTTAATCTAGGGGGGTTAGGTCATGGGGTATTTTTATAGAGGAGATTATTACCAACACGGCAATACCCAATATGTCTACTTTTAATAAATTATTTAAGTTTTTTTGGGTGTCTCAAGTCTGAGAACCAGTTTTTTTTATCCGATGTCAGTGCTAAATTGGGATATAAATTTAGTACTCCATGGAAGTGTGATACTCCCTGAAGCAACCAATAATGCAGAGGCCCGGATGATCGGGGCACATGTCACATTGAGTTGTGGTGTCCTTCCGTATCCCCCTCCTGTGACACAGTCTGCACTTTTTTGGGGTTCGTCCCTTCTTTGCAGTATCGGGGACCACACCTGGAAAGTGTTGGCCAGGGACGATCCGGCCACCTACAGTTCCCGAGGTACTCCGGCCTGCTCTTTCCCGGTCAGAAAAGATCAGGGCCTTGAGGACTGCCTCATAGAACCTGTGTTGCCAGCGCAACGGGACAGCACAAAAGAGTTGTACATGGCAACCTGTACCAAGTAGACCGCACCATTTTTGTACCATGCCCGGGTTTTGCGCATGGCATTATATGGCTTAAGGACTTGATCAGAGAGATCGACTCCTCCCATATACCGATTGTAGTCGACGATACAATTGGGCTTGAGGACCGTTGCCGAGGTACCTCGCACAGGGACAGGGGTGATGCCGTTACCATGAATTGTGGACAGCATAAGGACATCCCTCTTGTCCTTATACCTGACCAGCAACAGGTTTCCAGTGGTAAGGGCACGGGTCTCACCCCTGGGGATAGGTACCTGGAGGGGGAGGGCAGGGAGGCCGCATTGATTTTTTCGCACGGTCCCTCAAGCGGACGTGGATCTGGCAGCAAGGGACTGGAACAAGAGGATACTGGTATAAAAGTTATCCACGTACAGGTGGTAACCCTTATGCAGCAGTGGGTGCATGAGGTCCCACACAAGTTTCCTGGTACCACCCAGAGTGGGGGGACATTCTAGGGGTTGAATCCAGGAATCTCGCCCCTCATATACACCAAATTTGTAAGTGTACCCTGAGGTACTCTCACAAATTTTGTATAGCTTCACGCCATACCTCGCCCGCTTGAAGGGCACATACTGGCAGAAAATGAGTCTCCCCTTGAACGCAATGAGAGACTCATCAACCGCGACCTCCCTTCCAGGTACATAGGCCTCCATGAATTTGGCCCCAAAGTGATCGATGACCGGCCGTATCTTATACAGACGGTCATGGGCAGGATCACCTCGGGGGGGGGGGGGGGGACAGGACAGGCTGCATTATCTGAATAAGGCCTCATGCACACGAGGTTCCGCAAAACATGGTTCCGTTGTTCCGTGATCCGTGGACATTTTTTCTTCCGTTGTGCTTCCGTGTGTCCGTTTTTTTTGCGGCCCGTCAGAAAACAAGGAATGGTGAAAAAAAAGTTATTTTAATATCTCCACCCAGGATACTGGTATAAATAAAGGGCACCTGAGTTTGATTTTGTGGCCATTTTCTGTTGTCTTTCCAGAGTACAGAGGTTATTTTGGCTGCTTCTCTTTGCTGTATCACCATGTCGGATTCAGAGGAAGAGGTCTTACTGCATTGGCTGGTTTCTCGGCAATGGGGACTGCGCACTCCTTTGTTGGATGAGGAACCGAGTAGAAGGCGACGATTTTGGGTCCATCCGATTGTTTCACAACGCTACTGGAAAGGACACTTTCATACTCTCTACAAAGATCTTCGCCTGCATCCTGAGAAGTTCTTTTTCTTCTGTAGGATGTCAGTGGGTACATTTGATCGCTTGCTGTCATCTCTACGTACTGTCCTTACCTTTATGGACACCAATATGAGGCGCAGCATTTCTCCAGTGGAAAGGCTCATCGTCACGTTGAGGTAAGCATTATTTAACATTTAAAGTTTCAACAGTAATGTGCAGTGCTTGTGTCAGGAGGAACATGTGCTAGAAAATGGCTGCTGTGAGACATGTGCTACTGTTTGCTGAAGTAACATTTCTTTGCCCATAATGTTATATATATTTTTTTTAATGGTTTGTTTCTTAACACGTTAATCTCTGTCACATGACATAACAATATTGTTTTTGTTTTTTTTCTATTGAGCAAGTTTCAAACTTGTGTTCAGCTAAGGTCCTTCAGACACTCCAAAAATCCGCTGCACTCGCCAGTAGTTTGTTAAAAATTGTGTTTTATTCAGTCAGTCAGCCATGTTACAGCAGGCTGTAACCTGCCTGTCTGAGTTAATATTTCTACATTTTTCGTCAATGACTGGCGAGTGCAGGTTTTTTCAATTTCAATACGCCAATTTAACCAGAAAACTATAGTCCAATATAGTTTTGCGTCATTGCATTTTATCATTTTGCTTTAATAGGCCGCTTCAATTCAGTGCTGCCTATCCTTTTCATAGTGTGCCCTGTGCTGATCAATGCTTTGTAAAGTCTAAGGTGTATATTGGTAAACCATAGACTTTTCAAAGGGTGTGGGTGCCCACAGACAGGGCCTTGAGTGCCGCCTCTGGCCCCGTCCCATAGGTTCCCCACCACTAGACATAGGGTGTTTACAATCCTGTATGGTATACAGCATTATACTTGAATCATGAATCTGTTGTTCCCTTTGATTTGCTGATGACTGATTTTTATTTTTTTTAATCATTTTTCCTACAGATTCCTTGCCACTGGGAACTCTTTTGCATCCCTGCATTTTGAGTTTCTTTTAGGAACCTCAACGATCTCGAGAATTGTACGACACACTTGCCATGTCATCTGGCAGAAACTCAGAGAGACGGTGATGCCGCAGCCCAAGGCGAACGATTGGGTTCGGATTGCTGAGGGCTTCCAAAATTCAGCGCAGTTTCCAAACTGCATCGGGGCAATGGATGGCAAGCTGTCACGAGGGTGTCAAGAGCCACATCTGACTCCGTTATACCCGGGGTCAGGAAGTCGCAGCGGGTGGCTGCGCGCTCTATGTCTAAAGATCACGGTGTTTCTTAGTGTTTGTTTTCTGTGTTTGCCTTGCTATCCTTTTTGTCTCACTCAGGGATCCGTAGCTTCTCCTCCTCAGCTGTTTCTTGTCTGCCACTCCCAAACTCCTTATATTCTCCTCTCACACTTCTCTTGTTGCCAGTTATAGAGCTTCCTGCCTGGACAGCTATGCTGACCCACTGGAGCGGAGAATCTGGTTGTTGTTCCAGAGTGCTACCCTCCGGATCCCTGTTGGGCTTTTGTTGTCTCCTGTTGTTGCCCACCTGGGATTATATGTTTAGTTTGTATTGTCTGTCCTCCCCTTGGTGTTTTCCTTTAGAGCTAGTGGTGCGGACTAGTGTTCCCACCGCCCTGTTCACTATCTAGGGCTCATCCTAGGGAAAGCCAGGGTTTTAGGCACGTGATCGGCGTACGGGTGAGGAACCCGTCTAGGGACGACAGGGCAGCCAGGCGCCAGCCGCAAGGTGAGTCAGGGGTCACCACCTTCCCTCTCACTAGGGCAGGGCCTCCCTCTTTTCCTCCCTCCGTGTCACGTATGTGACAGTTACGCCGATCGTGATACAAGCACATCCGTGTGAAGAAGCTGCCACACTCAGGGAGCCGTTTCTTCAATTATAAACAATATTTTTCGGTAGTGCTGATGGCTGACAGTCATTACCGGTTTATAATGGTAGATATTGGGGCCTATGGAAGCACTGCGGATGCTCGCATCTTTAGTGCTTCTAGAATGGGTGAGCGGCTTCGTGCCAACCAGCTTGCCCTGCCCGAGTCCAGAAGACTGCCTGGATATGCAGGTCCGCCGGCTCCATTTGTCATCGTGGCGGATGAAGGGTTTGCATGTTATGCGGCCCTTTCCAAAGCGTGGATTGGATGTCAGGAGGCGTATCTTCAACTACCGGTTGACTCGTGCCCGTATGTTGAGTGTGCTTTCGGGATACTCTCTAGCAAGTGGAGGGTGTTTTTGTCATCCATACAGATGGATCCGGAGAATGCTACCCTGGTGATTAAAGCTTGTGTTGTTCTACACAACTTCACCCGGATTCACGAGGCTTCCTCTTCTGTTGACATGGAAGATCTTCCTACATCATCAGATTTGGGTTTGGAAAGGACCCTGCATAGACGACCTGGTACTGCAGGCATTGCAGTTCGGGAACTGTATGCAGACTACTTTTACAGCCCAGAGGGGTCCTTGCCGTGGCAGAAGGACGCTATTCGTGGCAGTTTTTGAAATCTTCTGGGCTCTTTAGTTTTTTTTTTTTTGTAGATAGATTACTAAAAATGATTGTGGTAGTTGAGTGTAGGGACTCGCAAGATAATGAGGACCCTTGACGTGGGCTTGCAGGCTGAGATTTTTTGGACATCACATATTTTAAACTACATATAACTAAATATTAATGATGTTTATGTCTAAATGTTAATGGACTAAAACATCTTTATATTTGGCTCATCTGGTCCCAAAAATGTTCTAATACCTCATCTTCACAGTAACCCAAAATAAAGATGTTGCTCATCAAAATAAAGTGTGGCTTTGTGAGATACAGTGTGTGTAGCTTTTGTTTTACATTGTGTTTTAAAATGTAAATGTTGTGTGGAATGTGCAAAAAAAAAAAATTGGCAAACCATATTTTAGTTAAATTTTGGGATCACCAAAAACAGATGAAAGTGAAATTGTACAACAGTAAACAAAAAACATATAAAGTGCTAGAATAAAAAAAACAAAAACAAAATTATAAATCAAGAAGGTCCTGTGTGAAAGAACCTGGCGGAAAAGAGGACCGTGGCCTTACATGGGCCTGTTGTGGTGCCCCAGTTGCCAAACTGCCCGGGTAAAGGGGCTGTCCCACAGAATGCATTGGGCCCTGAGGAGGAATGTACTGTGGTTGTGGGGGAAAAGAAGGCCCGTGGGTGGGTTGTGGAGGGAACTGATAGGGTCCAGTATTTGGCTGCTGTCCTGCAGTTTCAATATCCAGTTTCAAGGCATTTAATTTGCCAATGGTTAGGGCAAATAAACATTTTGATAACAATGGCCAATGAAGCCATGCACTCTGGATGCTGGTCAGGAGTGACCTGCTTCATTAGCGGCCCTAGTCCCCTTAACATTTTTTCCTCCAAGCCATCACTCCTCCCTCTGGGCAAGAAAATCTATGACGCGTGCGTCAATCATTTCCCAATTCTCTTGCCCAGAGGTAGAGGGAGGGACTTGGAGGCGACGTCTGGGCTGTGGCTGGACCAGACGTGGTGGACTGACCAGTGGTAGGGGGGCCTGGGCCTGTGCCGAGTCTTCTGGGTCCTCTGCTGGCGTTGCTGCCGGACTTGTGGCAGGGGAGAAAACCGCAGGGGTTTCACTCCCGGCCGTGTCTGATTCTTCAGAGGCATCCAGACTGTCCACAGTACTTTATTTGAAAGAAACAAAAAAAAAAAATTATAACATTTGTTTTCATCTTTACAAAAGTACATCATTTATATTAGGTGTAAACAGCCGTGTGTGGGTGGCAGCATACATCAGATATTTGATTTTACCCAATGAATAACAGCTTCTATGTGAATAGTGAAATACCTAATTATAATACATTTAAAATGTAACGATGGGACAAGTGTTATAAAGGTGTAATGAAACTGTAATGGGAAAACATTGTTGGCCGTTTGGAGCTGTCCAGCCTCAGAAGAGGATTACTCATTCAAGGACCAAAACCAGTGCTGATATTCAGGCCATCTCGTCTGTATGTGGCCTGCTTCCACCATCCAAACATACAAGATGTAATGTTAACCTAGTCGAACATCATTTACAGAGAAAGAACATGTACCAGGCAAAACTTGAGCATGGTGGGAGTAGTACTTAAAATCCTGCTGGTCAAGCGTAGTTGGAACATCCTTATAATTCATTAACATAGGATTAGGTTATTGACATCTTATATGTGCAAAGTAAGGAATCCATGTCGTGGTTTGTGCTAATCAATTTAACCGATATCAATGACCAATAAAATACCTATTGGCTAACAATTTCCAAAACATACAAAAGTAAAATATTCGTTTTTTGAGGAGAAAATATTACCCACAACCCAAAAAAAATGCAAATGGATACACTATTCAGGGCTCCCATAAAATAGGGAGGGTTTATTCAACTTTATAAAAAATCAGACCTATCCATAGGATAGGTATAAAAGAATATATTGGTGTGTGACCAACAGACGACAAACACAATGATCAACTGTATGAGGAGACAATGCGTGCAGTGCGCACGTGTCATCTCCCTTCTCTATTCCTGGTCAGATTGCAAACATCTATGTTCCTGGACCATCAATAAATTGCTTCAACGGGAACAAAGCAGAGAGGGGAGGCGCTATCTGCGCACTGCACGTGTCGTCTCATCATACAGATCATCAGCGGTGGTGCCTGGTGTGACTCCCCCACAGAAATGATGGAGACCACCAACACTAGGCATGTACAAACTGATGCCCGCCAGCTGATGCCCAACTCCAACTCCAAGCAGGACTGGTTAGCTTACATCGATTCTTGCATGCTGGGAGTTTCAGTTTGAAAAGAGCTGGATGGAGTCAGTTATGACATGGCTGACCTACTGAAAGGATAGGTCTTCAATAATCACATTAAAAATACTTACGGCCTCAAATCCATACGGCCTCAGAATTGGTCCCGGCAGCTTGCCCATCTGGTTTTAGTTTGTTTAACTATTAAGAAATGACATAATAGTCACTTTTTTAAAAACAAATTAAAATCGTAAAATACATACAAATTGTTAAATTTGGCAAAAAAAAAAGTCAAAGGTCAAAGCACAAAAAAAGGTCAAAGCACAAAATTCTCAAAATTGGCCATGGTACAGTCCTGCAGGTGTGTGGATACTAATGAAGAAGTGCAAGATGGAGGAGACGAGTCGTGCAAGCCATTTGAACTAAAATTCTTTACAATATGTGAAGGTGACAACTCTAAGATGCTCAATTACAAGGACACATGTGTGACGAACTGCGACCGCCGCGGCCACAATACTGTCAAGGAACCATGAACCAGACGTACAACAAGAGATAAGTGGAAATAAGAAGGCTTTATTGAAAATCAAGCTGTAAGGCAAAAGTCCAAACGGATGGCTAAACCGAAGCAGGGTCTTGCGAAGCCAGAGGTCAGGAACCAGAAGGGTAGTCAGACGAAGCCTGGATCAGGAACCAGCAGGGTAGTCAGACGAAGCCAGGATCAGGAACCAGCAGGGTAGTCAGACGAAGCCAGGATCAGGAACCAGAAGCAGCAGCAGTCTTAGAAGCATGTGAACACAGGAGGACCAAGCAAGGAACTGAAGTAACAGACCTCCTATATATATGAGCTAGGCATCCAGCTCCTCCCAGTGGGAAGGAGAAGCCGCAGGGTGGGAGGCTACAAGAAACCCAGAAACCAAGATGGCCGCCAGCACATGTCAAACGAAGGAGAACAGCAAGAAGGTAAGACCATGACAGTACCTCCCCCTCAAGGGCCCCTCCTCCGCGGAGTAAAGAACGGTTTCTGAGGGAAGCGTGCGTGGAAGGCTCGGAGCAAGGCAGGAGCATGGACATCTGTGGAGGGAACCCAGGAACGCTCCTCTGGACCATAACCACGCCAATGGACCAAAAACTGCACCCGACCGCGGACCAGGCGTGAGTCCAGGATATTGCTCACCTCATACTCCTCACGATTGCCCACTTGGACCGGACGAGGCCGAGGAACCGAGGAAGTGAAACGATTACACACCAGTGGCTTCAACAGGGAGACATGAAACACGTTGGAGATCCGCATGCCAGGAGGAAGCGCAAGGGCATAGGCTACCGGGTTTACCCTGCGAAGCACTCGGAAGGGACCAACAAAGCGAGGCGCCAGCTTGGGAGTGGGCACTCGAAGGTTGAGGTTGCGGGTGGACAACCATACGCGGTCTCCGACCTGGTAGGAAGGAGCGGGCGCTCGTCTGCGATCAGCCTGGAGTCTCTGGCACTGCGCAGAGACCTCAAGGGACCTCTGGATCTGTTACCAAGAAGCACGTAGGACGGAAAGGTGATCCTCCACAGACGGAATATCCTGGGGAGAGAATACCTCCGGTAACACGGCAGGTTGGAACCCATAATTGGCCATGAAGGGAGACGTCCCAGAGGAAGAGTTCACCGCCGTGTTCCTGGCAAACTCAGCCCAAGGCAGGAGGTCAACCCAATTGTCTTGGTGATCGGAGACATAGCAACAAAGGAATTGCTCCAAGGCCTGATTGGATCGTTCTGCGGCCCCATTGGACTGAGGGTGGTAGGCCGAGGAGAAAGAGAGATGAATCCCCAACTGGGAGCAAAAGGAGCGCCAGAACCTGGACACAAACTGACTCCCCCGATCCGACACAATCTCCTTGGGCAAACCGTGCAACCGGAAGACCTCCCTGGCAAAAATCGTGGCCAACTCTTGTGCAGAGGGTAACTTCTTGAGAGGAACACAGTGGCACATTTTGGAAAACCGATCCACAATCATGAGAATGACCGTATGGCCTCAGGATGCAGGGAGGTCCACAATGAAATCCATCCCCAGGTGTGACCATGGACGCTCCCCGGTGGCTATGGGTTGCAAAAGGCCCAACGGACGGTGCCGAGGGGACTTACTCTGGGCACAAACAGAGCATGCCGCTACATATGCGGCGATGTCGGAACGTAGAGAAGGCCACCAGAACAGACGTGAAACAGCCCAGGACAGCTGATTCTTTCCAGGATGCCCCGCGGCCTTGGAGTTATGGTAGGTTCGCAACAACCGAGTGCGCAACTCCTCAGGCACAAAACATCTGCCGTTGGGTCTCCCAGAGGGAGCACCAGATTGAGCCGCCAAAATCTGCTCACCCAGGGGAGAGGTCAGGCTGGTGCGAATGGCGGCCAGGATCTGATTCGGAGGTATGACCGAAGTCGGAATCGACTCCTCCCCGGACAGCTCGGAGTACTGCCGTGATAAGGCATCCGCTCTGATGTTCTTGGAACCGGGTAGGTAGGAGACCACGTAATTAAAACGTGACAAGAACAGAGCCCATCTGGCCTGACGTGGTGTCAATCTCTTGGCCTCAGAGAGGTAGGTCAGATTCTTGTGGTCCGTCAGGATGAGAACCGGAACCACCGAGCCCTCGAGCAAGTGCCTCCATTCTTTAAGGGCCTGCACGATGGCCAATAACTCCCTGTCACCAATCTGATAGTTGCACTCCGCGGAAGACAGTTTCCGGGAGTAAAACCCACAAGGAAGCAGAGGACCCTCTGGTGTTCTACGCTGAGACAGAAGGGCGCCTACTCCCGTCTCAGACGCGTCCACCTCGAGGACAAAAGGCAACCCAGGGTTGGGATGCGACAGAATCGGAGCCGACACAAAGGCGGACTTTAGAGCCTCAAAAGCTTGGATGGCCTCGAGCGGCCAGACCTGGGGATTACTGCCCTTCCTGGTCAGATCCGTGAGAGGCTTGGCTAGCATGGAAAAGTCCCTGATGAACTTCCGATAATAATTGGCGAAGCCCAAAAAGCGCTGCAGGGCACGAAGACCACTGGGCTGGGGCCACTGTAAGACAGCCGAAACCTTCTCAGGATCCATGGAGAACCCCTCAGCGGAAATGATGTAACCTAAGAAGGTTACCTGGGATCGGTAAGCTTGAGAAATGCGAATTTCACCGAACAGCTTGTTCTCTCGTGACCGTGGCAACACTCGTCTGACATCCAGAATGTGGGCCTCCATGGATTCAGAATATACCAAGATGTCATCCAAATAGACCACCACACACTGCTGCAACAGGTCACGGAAAACATCGTTGATGAATTCCTGGAAGACTGCGGGCGCATTGCACAACCCAAAGGGCATAACCAAGGATTCATAATGACCGGTCCTGGTGTTAAACGCGGTCTTCCACTCATCGCCCGCCTTGATCCTTACCAGGTTATATGCCGCCCTCAGGTCGAGTTTGGTAAAGACCGTGGCCCCTTTGAGGCGATCGAACAGCTCGGAAATCAAGGGTATCGGGTAAGCGTTCTTGATCGTGATGCGATTGAGACCCCTGTAATCGATGCAAGGCCTCAACTCACCACCCTTCTTTTTCACAAAGAAAAATCCAGCCCCTGCCGGGGACGAGGATTTGCGGATGTGTCCGCGTGAAAGCGCCTCCCTCACGTACTCCTCCATGGCCTCATTCTCCGCTACCGACAGTGGATAGACTTTGCCACGAGGAGGAACGGCACCAGATTGTAACTCTATGGCACAATCGTATGGGCGGTGCGGAGGTAGGGCAACCGCACGCACCTTATCGAATACATCCCGGTACTCCTCGTATTCAGGAGGCAACAGAGAGTCCGAGGAAGTACACAGCAACTTGACAGACCCATGGATGCAACTAGCCCCACACTGCGGTGACCACGAGAGGATCTCGGCCGATCTCCAATCGAAAGTCGGATTATGCTTCTGGAGCCAGGGGTACCCCAAGACCACCGAGTAGTGTGGAGACGAAATAACCTGGAGACAGACAGACTCTCTGTGAACGGCACCAATGGCCATCCCCACTGGAAGGGTCTCATGAGTCACGTGTGGCAGCAGAAGGGGTCTGCCGTCTATCGCCTCAAGAGCCAGTGGGGAACCTCGAGGCTGAAGAGGAATGGAATTGGCGGCAGCGAACACACTATCAATGAACAAACCACCAGCAGCAGAGTCCACCAACGCCTGGGTCGTCACCGAGCCCCCGACCCAGGAGAGGACAACAGTAATCAGTGGTTTGTCAACACGGGAAACCGGGGACGAGGAGACTCCACCCAAGATCTGCCCCCGACAGGATCTCAGGTGCGAGCGTTTCCCGGACGGTTCGGGCATGCCAACCGAAAATGCCCACCGAGACCACAGTACATGCATCGGCCCTCGCGTCTCCGGAGTGCCCTCTCCCCCTCGGACAGGCGAGCAAACCCCAGCTGCATGGGTTCACCCCCAGACAAGTCATCCCCAGGAGGCGTGGGAGGAGAGGGAGGCACGGGTGGGACAGCAAACGTAGGCGCCAATCTGTTAGAAGACCTCCGCAGGCTCTCCTTAAAGGAAGGTCTCTCCCTGAGTCTGGTGTCAATCAAAATCAGGAAAGAAATAAGAGACTCGAGCTCCACTGGTAGGTCCTTAGCTGCAACCTCATCCTTCAAGGCATCCGAGAGACCATGAGAGAAAGCAGCGACCAGAGCCTCATTATTCCAGCCCACCTCTGCTGCCAGGGTACGAAACTCAATGGCGTATTCAGCTACGGATCGTGAACCCTGTCTGATGGACATAAGGAGCTTCGCAGCAGAGGCAGCACGAGCCGGCACATCGAATACCTTCCGAAGAGAAGCAACAAAACCGGAAAACTCGGCAACCACCGGATTGTTGTTCTCCCATAAAGGGCTGGCCCAGGCCAAGGCCTTGTCCGAGAGCAGCGAGATCAAGAAGCCCACCTTTGATCTCTCAGTGGGAAAGGCATGTGGCAGCAACTCGAAATAAATGCCCACCTGGTTAAGGAAACCTCGGAACTGAGTTGGCTCTCCCCCAAAGCGCTGTGGAAGGGGGGCAGAACCGGTCATACCCCGAAACACCGCAGGCGCAGCAACAGGTGTCGGGGTAGACTCTGGCGCAACAACCGGAGCGGCAGTAGGAGCGGGCCCAGGAGCGACAACCGACCCATCGGCAACGGAAGCTAAATGAGCCATGCGTTCAAGCAGGGTTTGCAACGCCACAGCGAACCGACCCAACAGGTGATCCTGCTGATCAAGTCTGGCAACCAGCGTAGGTAGCGAGGATGGCCCTGTACCGTCAGAATTCATGGCTTGGTCCTAATGTCAAGGAACCATGAACCAGACGTACAACAAGAGAAGTGGAAATAAGAAGGCTTTATTGAAAATCAAGCTGTAAGGCAAAAGTCCAAACGGATGGCTAAACCGAAGCAGGGTCTTGCGAAGCCAGAGGTCAGGAACCAGAAGGGTAGTCAGACGAAGCCTGGATCAGGAACCAGCAGGGTAGTCAGACGAAGCCAGGATCAGGAACCAGCAGGGTAGTCAGATGAAGCCAGGATCAGGAACCAGAAGCAGCAGCAGTCTTAGAAGCATGTGAACACAGGAGGACCAAGCAAGGAACTGAAGCCACAGACCTCCTATATATATAAGCTAGGCATCCAGCTCCTCCCAGTGGGAAGGAGAAGCCGCAGGGTGGGAGGCTACAAGAAACCCAGAAACCAAGATGGCCGCCAGCACATGTCAAACGAAGGAGAACAGCAAGAAGGTAAGACCATGACAAATACGTCACAGCGCCCCTAGTGGTCAATCCGCAAACAGGCCTCCCGGCCGCTTTCAGCACACCGACAGTCTAACTTGAGTCCGTACAGTCGATAGGCTGAAAGCGCAGGGAGTGGACCGCTGACCGACCGCAAGTAAGCGTGTGACGAACTGCGACCGGAATCACACACAGGGTAGTTTAACTGCCACCACCTTGCAATCTATGGGAGCAAGGAACCCACTATCTAGATAACAGAACCGAGTAGCTTTCTCTTGCAGTGTTTGAAAACAGGCATATGGCTAGAGAAATGACTTGGAGGTCATTTATTATATATCTATATACAATACAAATTATCACGATGCACAGTAATTATAACACAATAATCAAGGAAAGTATAGTCCAATAAACAAAAGGGAGAAAAGAAAGAAAATACTTCGTTTCCACAGAAAAGATGTCCGTTGGTGAAATAGTCCGTTGCAGGGATAAAGTCCAAGAAGCCTTTGTCCAGTGTAATATGCCTACAGCCCACGGGTTCTCTGGCTGAGGCCCTCTTCAGGTATTGTTAAAAGTGGAGAACTCCTTTAGCAGATTCTAGGTCTTTGTTATAAAGGGTCCCAGAATCCAGGCGGGGAATTGAGAGTCCGCCTGCTGGGCAGGCTGTATTCCTGAGGTGAATGTCAGTTCTGAAATATGGCATGTGCCATATCGCGGGATGTCTCCGCTGTACACAAGTAACAAGCACATATTTACATTCCCCACAAAATATGGAGTTCAGGGATACCAAATCTGACTATTATAACTGGTTCTCTGATGGGGTAACACCATAACTTTATCTGGGCATCTCCTAGAGTTATATTTTTCATATGTACATGTCCAGTGAATTCTGAGTGACACGATGATGTAATTTTTACGTCCGTAAGATGCATGGTCTCTCTTAACCACTTCAGCCCCGCTAGGTGAAACCCCCTTCATGACCAGAGCACTTTTTACACTTCGGCACTACACTCCTTTCACCGTCTATCGCTCGGTCATGCAACTTACCACCCAAATGAATTTTACCTCCTTTTCTTCTCACTAATGGAGCTTTCATTTGGTGGTATTTTATTGCTGCTGACATTTTTACTTTTTTTGTTATTAATCAAAATGTAACGATTTTTTGCAAAAAAATGAAATTTTTCACTTTCAGCTGTAAAATTTTGCAAAAAAAACGAAATCCATATATACATTTTTCACCAAATTTATTGTTCTACATGTCTTTGATAAAAAAAAATGTTTGGGCAAAAAAAAAAAATGGTTTGGGTAAAAGTTATAGCATTTACAAACTATGGTACAAAAATGTGAATTTCCGCTTTTTGAAACAGCTCTGACTTTCTGAGCACCTGTCATGATCCCCAAACAGTAGAAAACCCCCACAAATGACCCCATTTCGGAAAGTAGACACCCTAAGGTATTCGCTGATGGGCATAGTGAGTTCATAGAACTTTTTATTTTTTGTCACAAGTTAGCGGAAAATGATGATGATTTTTATTTTTTTATTTTTTCTTACAAAGTCTCATATTCCACTAACTTGCGACAAAAAAAAAAAAATTCTAGGAACTCACCATGCCCCTCACAGAATACCTTGGGGTGTCTTCTTTCCAAAATGGGGTCACTTGTGGGGTAGTTATACTGCCCTGGCAATTTAGGGGCCCAAATGTGTGAGAAGAACTTTGCAATCAAAATGTGTAAAAAATGACCGGTGAAATCCAAAAGGTGCACTTTGGAATATGTGCCCCTTTGCCCACCTTGGCAGCAAAAAAGTGTGACACATTTGGTATCGCCGTACTCAGGAGAAGTTGGGGAATGTGTTTTGGGGTGTCATTTTACATATACCCATGCTGGGTGAGAAAAATATCTTGGTCAAATGCCAACTTTGTATAAAAAAATGGGAAAAGTTGTCTTTTGCCAAGATATTTCTCTCATCCAGCATGGGTATATGTAAAATGACACCCCAAAACACATTCCCCAACTTCTCCTGAGTACGGCGATACCAGATGTGTCACACTTTTTTGCTGCCAAGGTGGGCAAAGGGGCACATATTCCAAAGTGCACCTTTCAGATTTTGCAGGCCATTTTTTACACATTTTGATTGCAAGGTACTTCTCACACATTTGGGCCCCTAAATTGCCAGGGCAGTATAACTACGCCACAAGTGACCCCATTTTGGAAAGAAGACACCCCAACGTATTCCGTGAGGGGCATGGCGAGTTCCTAGAATTTTTTATTTTTTGTCACAAGTTAGCGGAAAATGATGATTTTTTTTTTCTCTTTTTTCCTTACAAAGTCTCATATTCCACTAACTTGCGACAAAAAATAAAAAATTCAAGGAACTCGCCATGCCCCTCACGGAATACCTTGGGGTGTCTCCTTTCCAAAATGGGGTCACTTGTGGCGTAGTTATACTGCCCTGGCAATTTAGGGGCCCAAATGTGTGAGAAGTACTTTGCAATCAAAATCTGTAAAAAATGACCGGTGAAATCCGAAAGGTGCACTTTGGAATATGTGCCCCTTTGCCCACCTTGGCATCAAAAAAGTGTCACACATCTGGTATCGCCGTACTCAGGAGAAGTTGGGGAATGTGTTTTGGGGTGTCATTTTACATATACCCATGCTGGGTGAGAGAAATATCTTGGCAAAAGACAACTTTTCCCATTTTTTTATACAAAGTTGGCATTTGACCAAGATATTTTTCTCACCCAGCATGGGTATATGTAAAATGACACCCCAAAACACATTCCCCAACTTCTCCTGAGTACGGCGATACCAGATGTGTCACACTTTTTTGCTGCCAAGGTGGGCAAAGTGGCACATATTCCAAAGTGCACCTTTCGGATTTTGCAGGGCATTTTTTACACATTTTGATTGCAAAGTTCTTCTCACACATTTGGGCCCCTAAATTGCCAGGGCAGTATAACTACCCCACAAGTGACCCCATTTTGGAAAGAAGACACCCCAAGGTATTCCGTGAGGGGCATGGCGAGTTCCTAGAATTTTTTATTTTTTGTCGCAAGTTAGTGGAGTATGAGACTTTGTAAGGAAAAAAGAAAAAAAAAGAAAAATCATCATTTTCCGCTAACTTGTGACAAAAAATAAAAAATTCTAGGAACTCGCCGTGCCCCTCACGGAATACCTTGGGGTGTCTTCTTTCCAAAATGGGGTCACTTGTGGCGTAGTTATACTGCCCTGGCAATTTAGGGGCCCAAATGTGTAAGAAGTACCTTGCAATCAAAATGTGTAAAAAATGGCCTGCGAAATCCGAAAGGTGCACTTTGGAATATGTGCCCCTTTGCCCACCTTGGCTTCAAAAAAGTGTCACACATGTGGTATCGCCGTACTCAGGAGAAGTTGGGCAATGTGTTTTGGGGGGTCATTTTACATATACCCATGCTGGGTGAGAGAAATATCTTGGCAAAAGACAAATTTTCCCATTTTTTTATACAAAGTTGGCATTTGACCAAGATATTTTTCTCACCCAGCATGGGTATATGTAAAATGACACCCCAAAACACATTTCCCAACTTCTCCTGAGTACGGCGATACCACATGTGTGACACTTTTTTGCAGCCTAGATGCGCAAAGGGGCCCAAATTCCTTTTAGGAGGGCATTTTTAGACATTTGGATCCAAGACTTCTTCTCACACTTTCGGGCCCCTAAAAAGCCAGGGCAGTATAAACACCCCACATGTGACCCCAATTTAGAAAGAAGACACCCCAAGGTATTCAATGAGGGGAATGGCGAGTTCCTAGAATTATTTTTTTTTTGCATAAGTTAGCAGATATTGATTTTTTTTTTGATTTTTTCTCACAAAGTCTCACTTTCCGCTAACGTAGGACAAAAATTTCAATCTTTCATGGACTCAATATGCCCCTCACGGAATACCTTGGGGTGTCTTCTTTCCGAAATGGGGTCACATGTGGGGTATTTATACTGCCCTGGCTTTTTAGGGGCCCTAAAGCGTGAGAAGAAGTCTGGAATATAAATGTCTAAAAATGTTTACGCATTTGGATTCCGTGAGGGGTATGGTGCGTCCATGTGAGATTTTATTTTTTGACACAAGTTAGTAGAATATGAGACTTTGTAAGAAAAAACAAAAACAAAAACAAACAAAAAATTTCCGCTAACTTGTGCCAAAAAAAATGTCTGAATGGAGCCTTACCAGGGGGGGGGGGTGATCAATGACAGGGGGGTGATCAATGACAGGGGGGTGATCAATGACAGGGGGGTGATCACCCATATAGACTCCCTGATCACCCCCCTGTCACTGATCACCCCCCCTGTAAGGCTCCATTCAGACATCCGCATGATTTTTACGGATCCATGGATACATGGATCGGATCCACAAAACACATGCGGACGTCTGAATGGAGCCTTACAGGGGGGTTATCAATGACAGGGGGTGATCAGGGTGATCACCCCCCTGTCACTGATCACCCCCCCTGTAAGGCTCCATTCAGACATCCGCATGATTTTTTACGGATCCATGGATACATGGATCGGATCCACAAAACACATGCGGACGTCTGAATGGAGCCTTACAGGGGGGTTATCAATGACAGGGGGTGATCAGGGTGATCACCCCCCTGTCAATGATCACCCCCCCTGTAAGGCTCCATTCAGACATCCGCATGATTTTTTACGGATCCATGGATACATGGATCGGATCCACAAAACACATGCGGACGTCTGAATGGAGCCTTACAAGGGGGTTATCAATGACAGGGGGTGATCAGGGTGATCACCCCCCTGTCACTGATCACCCCCCCTGTAAGGCTCCATTCAGACATCCGCATGATTTTTTACGGATCCATGGATACATGGATCGGATCCACAAAACACATGCGGACGTCTGAATGGAGCCTTACAGGGGGGTTATCAATGACAGGGGGTGATCAGGGTGATCACCCCCCTGTCAATGATCACCCCCCCTGTAAGGCTCCATTCAGACATCCGCATGATTTTTTACGGATCCATGAAACACATGCGGACGTCTGAATGGAGCCTTACAAGGGGGTTATCAATGACAGGGGGTGATCAGGGTGATCAGGGTGATCACCCCCCTGTCACTGATCACCCCCCCTGTAAGGCTCCATTCAGACATCCGCATGTGTTTTGCGGATCCGATCCATGTATCCATGGATCCGTAAAAATCATGCGGACGTCTGAATGGAGCCTTACAGGGGGGTGATCAATGACAGGGGGGTGATCAATGACAGGGGGTGATCAGGGAGTGTATATGGGTGACCACCCGCCTGTCATTGATCACCCCCCTGTAAGGCTCCATTCAGACGTCCGCATGATTTTTACGGATCCATGGATAGGATCCACAAAACACATGCGGACGTCTGAATGGAGCCTTACAGGGGGGTTATCAATGACAGGGGAGTGATCAGGGAGTGTATATGGGTGATCACCCGCCTGTCATTGATCACCCCCTGTAAGGCTCCATTCAGACGTCCGCATGTGTTTTGCGGATCCGATCCATGTATCCATGGATCCGTAAAAATCATGCTGACGTCTGAATGGAGCCTTACAGGGAGGTGATCAATGACAGGGGGTGATCAGGGAGTGTATATGGGTGATCACCCGCCTGTCATTGATCACCCCCCTGTAAGGCTCCATTCAGACGTCCGAATGCTTTTTGCGGATCCGATCCATGTATCCGTGGATCCGTAAAAATCATACGGACGTCTGAACGGAGCCTGACAGGGGGGTGATCAATGACAGGGCGGTGATCAATGACAGGGGGGTGATCAGGGAGTTTATATGGGGTGATCATGGGTGATCAGGGGTTTATAAGGGGTTAATAAGTGACGGGGGGGGGGTGTAGTGTAGTGTGGTGTTTGGTGCTACTGTACTGACCTACCTGAGTCCTCTGGTGGTCGATCCTAACAAAAGGGACCACCAGAGGACCAGGTAGGAGGTATATTAGACGCTGTTATGAAAACAGCGTCTAATATATCTGTTAGGGGTTAAAAAATTCGGATCTCCAGCCTGCCAGCGAGCGATCGCTGCTGGCAGGCTGGAGATCCACTCGTTTACCTTCCGTTCCTGTGAGCGCGTTCACAGGAAATCTCGGCTCTCGCGGGAGGATGCGTATATGCGTCCACCCAGAAGAGCAGGACCGCCGGCAGGACGCAATCCGGCGGTCCTGAGGAGGTTAAAAAGGTAAAAATCATATCTCAGATTCATGTTGCAATCTGGGAAACCTTGGTGCCGGCCTGTCTGCAGCAAGCTAGCTTACAGACCCTTATGGCAGCGACACCAAATGGCTCCCCCCAGGTGTAGTCTTCACACCTAGCTGTGATATCTCTGCAGAAAGGGGAGCTCTTTTGTCAACCTAAGGAAGCCAGCTGTAATTGCGTTATCTGCTGGGCATCTATTGACTGACTTGAACAAAAGGACTATGTTGTTTTCTGGGTACTCAGAAGGAGACGCTCTGAGTAATCAAATTGTAGGTTCTGGGGCCTAGGGAAATAATTACAGTTTAATAGACCTACTGATCAATAAGGCAGAGTAATATTGATAATATTGGGAGGACAGTTCAATATTCTCGCGGATCATACGTGACACCTCCCCCCGCGTCTGTGGCTAGACATCCGTCCGCAAGACGGGTGGTGTCGCCGCTAACCTGCGCTGATCGGTCTGGATCGCCGTTGCACCGGGATAAGCCATCCGCATTTTGATGTCTGCTGCCTGCCCTGTGCTGGATGGTAAAATCGTACTGCTGCAGCGACAAGCTCCAACGTAGGAGCTTCCCGTTGGACCCCGCACTACGGTTCAGCCAACTGAGAGGATTATGGTCCGTAATGATTGTGAAGGAGCGGCCGTACAGATAGGATTGAAGCTTCTGCAAGGCCCACACAATCGCCAGACACTCCTTTTCTGTAGTTGAGTAGGAGACTTCTCGGGGAAGAAGTTTCCGGCTCAGGTACAGAAGAGGATGCTCGTCCCCTTTTCCATCCACCTGGCTTAAGACAGCGCCGAGACCTGATGTGTCGGTTTGCCGGCGGCTGAAATCTGGGGCTTGAAGCACAGGGGCGCTAGCTAACACCTGCTTCAAGGCCCGGAAGGCGTTCTCACACTCAGGGATCCACGTAACGACTTTCGGGTGCTTCTTACCAGTGGCATCCGTCAGGGGCTTTGCGATGGCACTATAGGCCGGTACAAACTTCCTATAGTAGCCCGCGGTCCCCAGGAATGCCTGAACCTGTCGCTTGGTGATAGGCCGAGGCCACGCTAAGATGGCGTCAACCTTTCCCGTGTCCGGTTTCAGGGTGTTCCCTCCCACTCGGTGCCCTAAATACTGGACTTCCGTCATGCCGATCTGACACTTACTTGGCTTAACTGTCAAATTGGCTGCAGCCAGCCGTTGCAGTACCTGGGACAGATGTTTGAGGTGTTCTTCCCAAGTGGGGCTAAACACCGCAATATCGTCCAAATATGCTGCAGCGAACGGCTGCATTTCCTCCAGCAGGTCGTTCATAGCCCGCTGGAACGTGGCAGGTGCATTTTTCATTCCAAAGGGCATCATCGTAAATTCGAAGAGCCCGAAGGGAGTGATAAAGGCCGACTTCTGCTGCGCGTTCGGGGCAAGAGGGATCTGCCAGTACCCCCGGTTCAGATCCATGATTGATAGATAGCTGGCAGCCACCAGCTTATCTAGCATCTCATCGATGCGAGGCATGGGGTAGGCGTCTGTAGTGGTTACAGCGGTCAACTTCTGGTAGTCCACGCAGAACCGCGTTGTCTTGTCTTTCTTGGGTACCAAGATGACGGGTGCCGCCCATAAATTACAGGACCGCTGAACGACCCCCAGTTCAAGCATTTCCCCCACCTCACGCTGCATGTCCGCCTGCACCTCCGGAGAGACACGATAGGCGGATTGCTTGATGGGGGAATGTGCTCCGGTATCTACCCAGTGAGCGACCAGATTGGTCCGTCCCGGGATACCTAAGAAGCTCCGGTGGTACCGACCTAACACCTCCTGTAACTGCTCTCTCTGGGACGGGGAGAGCTGCAGGTTGACATTTATGTCCCCGTCCGTCTCCCGGGTGTCAGCCAGCAGATCTACCAGAGGGTCTGTCTCGCCCTGTTCTAACCGGCTGCACACTGGGAGTACATACTGGGTTCTATCGTGGTGAGCCTTCAGCATGTTAATGTGAAACGCCTTCTGTTTTCTACCCCCCCCCCATGTTCACCAAGTATGTCAGGGGGTTTAAACGCTGTAACTTATTGTGCCATATGGGAAGAAGGGCATAGACCTTGTCTCCTGTTTCAAATGCCCGGTCTTCTGCGGTGCGGTCGTACCATAGTTTCTGTTTGGCCTGGGCCTGGGCCAGATTCTCCGTTACCATGGCAGAGAGTGACTCCATTTTGTCTCTGAACTTCAGGACGTAATCCACTACAGAGACATCCGTGGGATCACCTTTGCCTTCCCACGTCTCTCGCATCAGCTGTAGTGGCCCTCGGACGTTCCTGCCATACAGGAGTTCAAATGGGGAGAACCCGGTGGACTCTTGCGGTACTTCCCTGTAGGCAAACAGCAGATGAGGCAGGTACCGTTCCCAGTCCTCACCCTGCGACTCAACGAACGTGGCCAGCATCTGCTTTAATGATGCATTAATGCGCTCGCAGAGGCCGTTGGTTTGCAGGTGGTATGGACTGGAGACGAGGTGCGTCATCTGGATCCTTGCCGCCAGGGCGTCCATCAGTTCAGACATAAACTGTGGTCCCTGATCTGTGAGCATCTCCGCAGGGAACCCTACACGTGAAAATATGGTAATTAGCGCGTCTGCTACCTTGTCTGCCCTCAGGGAGGAGAGGGCGACCGCATCTGGGTAGCGAGTCGCGTAATCCACCAGCGTCAAGATGTACCTCTTGCCGCTGCGGCTGGAAATGGGCAGAGGTCCAATTATGTCACTGCCACTGCCACTCGGTGAAATGGCTCACTTATGATTGGCAGTGGACACAGGGGAGTCTTGCGCGGATTCCCAGCTCGTTTAACCTTCTGACAAACCGTACAGGAGCGACAATAATTGATGACATCTATCCTCATTCTAGGCCAGTAGAAATGCCCCTGAATACGGTCAAGTGTCCTGCAAATTCCTAGGTGCCCTGCCAAGGGGATGTCATGTGCGGATTTCAGCACATGCCCCCGGAAGGCACTAGGTACCACAAGCGACTTGGTACTCACGGTCATTTCGCCTTCGGTGGGTTGTATCGCCTCACTATACAACGTCCCACCTTCCCAGTACACTTTGAACCCGGCCCCATCTGCGAGGGGCTCAGCAGCCTGTCTTCTGAGACCCTCGAGGCTAGGATTGGTTTGAAGTGCGTGCTCGAAGGCCGCCTGATCCGTTTCAGCCAGCTGGCCCGTGGCGTACGAGGCCTGTGGCTGACAGTCACCCTCCCTGGGGTCAGAGGAGTGGGAGGAGACCGGAGCCTCTTCCCCCTGTTCTGTGTTCAAGTTTTGGGTGGCCCGACTCCGAGTTACAGCTAGGACAGGTATGACTTCGAAGCAAGGCAGATTAGCATTTTCAATATCACATGTAGAAATCACATTAGCAGGTACGTCATGCATATCATCAACATTAATATTGGATACATTCAACCCCCCTCCCCCAGACTTTTGCCCCCGGGTGCCAAGCACCTGGGTGGGGGCAGAGGGCGGACCCCCTTCCTGGGATCCCGAGGGGTTCGTGGCGGGTTCATAATAGGATACCAGCTTGCCTAGATCGGACCCCAACAAAACAGGAACTGGTAGCTGGTCTAGGATACCAACTACCTTTTCTTGAACACCCACCCCCCAGTCGATGGAAACCCGGGCTTGGGGAATGTGAGAAAGAGTGCCCCCCCACCCCAGTGAGGGTGAGATACTTGTCTGGGATGATGTCCTTTGTGGGCACAAGGTGCGGACGCACCAGGGTGACATCGGCTCCCGTGTCCCGGAAACCGGTGACTAGCTGGTCATTCACTGTAACAAGCTGGTGATTGCTGGCGATGGGGTGAATCTCCTCCCCACCGGCGAACAAAACAGTTGAAGATGATGGTTCATGCTGGGATGCGCTGGCTGGCTGTGTCTGTCGTGGGAGAGGTACAGGTGGTTCAGATGCTGGCTGTGGCTGTCTCTGCTCAGGACAGTTGAATTTCATATGTCCAGGCTTGCGGCAGTAGTAACAGGTGATTCCATTAGGTGCCCCAGGTCTGGAAGCAGTAGCTGCACTTGGTGGTCTCTGTGGTGGACGGCCCACAGAGGCAGGGGGGTCTGCCCTGACATTGGGCAGACCTCCTCTCCAGTGAGATGGTGCAGATTTACGCAGATCGGGCACTCGGGTTGTGACAAAAGACTCAGCTAAGTCTGCAGCAGCGGTTGCTGACGCAGGCTTCCGTTATAGCACAAATTGTCTCACATCCGCAGGGCAAATACAAAGAAGCTGGTCTAGCACCATCAAGTCCTATAGGATGTCATAAGACCCTTTTGTTAGGCCTAAAGTCCACTGGCGGAATGTAGTGCGTAAGCTGCTGACCACATCCGGATAAGAGTCCGTACAATCCTTTTGTAAGGACCTAAACCTTTTCCGATAGACTTCAGGGGTCAGCTGGTATTTAGCAATGATAGTGTCTTTTATGGCGGAATAATCTTCATCCTGCTCCATGAATAACTCTGCAAACGCGTCCAGCGCTTTGTAGCGCAACAGTGGTGTCAGGTGTCTGGTCCACTGCTCTTGGGGCAGACGATACTGACGGCAGGCTTTCTCAAAGGATTGCAAAAACAAGTCTATGTCAGTGTCCTTTTCAATGGGAGCAAATTTAAATTTTGCACTCACGTGTGATACTGTTCCTTCCGCAGGAAAGTTGGGTGATGAGCTTCGGCTGGGTTGATGTATTCTGGCCATGCTCAGTTCATGCCGACGTTGGCTTTCTTTGCGCTCAGCCATGTACTGTAGGTACTTTACCGGGTCAGTGTCCATTAGTTTTTGGAGGGCCTGCTGCATCATAGGGTCAGTACAAATAGATAGTCCGGTACTGGCCGCTTCCGGGCGAGTACTTAAAGAAAAATTAGGATCCGTACTGAAATACTGCGCTGGGGGGCCAACAGGGCCCGCAGGATGTTCCCCCTCCGAGTAGTCAGGATTCTCAGTCTCCGGTTCCTCAGGACTTGAGTCAGATGGGCTGGTGTCTCCCGCAGTAGACACATCCAACAGCCGCAGTTGTTGGTTATCCCATCGGAACAAGTCTTTTATCAGGTCGGTCTTCGTCTTGCGACCGACTTCAAGGCCCCGTTCTTGGCACAGATTTTCCAGATCTGCCAAAGCCATTTTCTTGTATTCCCCGGACATTTTCACGCCAAATAAAAGATAAAGAAAACAAGATTTTGGGGAGGGTACTGGACTACACAGTCTCTCTGTACACACAGATAAATGTATTGCACTCAGCCACACCACCACCAAATTGGTTTGGTTCTGACAGAAGTAAATTAGTTAATCTCTGTTCAGATGTTCTAAACACATGCAAAAAGGAATCCCTGTAGCTGCCTACCAATATGTGACGAACTGCGACCGCCGCGGCCACAATACGTCACAAAACCGTCACAGCGCCCCTAGTGGTCAATCCGCAAACAGGCCTCCCGGCCGCTTTCAGCACACCGACAGTCTAACTTGAGTCCGTACAGTCGATAGGCTGAAAGCGCAGGGAGTGGACCGCCGACCGACCGCAAGTAAGCGTGTGACGAACTGCGACCGGAACCACACACAGGGTAATTTAACTGCCACCACCTTGCAATCTATGGGAGCAAGGAACCCACTATCTAGATAACAGAACCGAGTAGCTTTCTCTTCGGAGAGGCTAGGGTAAGTTTTTGCAGTGTTTGAAAACAGGCATATGGCTAGAGAAATGACTTGGAGGTCATTTATTATATATCTATATACAATACAAATTATCACGATGCACAGTAATTATAACACAATAATCAAGGAAAGTATAGTCCAATAAACAAAAGGGAGAAAAGAAAGAAAATACTTCGTTTCCGCAGAAAAGATGTCCGTTGGTGAAATAGTCTGTTGCAGGGATAAAGTCCAAGAAGCCTTTGTCCAGTGTAATATGCCTACAGCCCACGGGTTCTCTGGCTGAGGCCCTCTCCAGGTGTTGTTAAAAGTGGAGAACTCCTTTAGAAGATTCTAGGTCTTTGTTATAAAGGGTCCCAGAATCAAGGCGGGGAATTGAGAGTCCGCCTGCTGGGCAGGCTGCATTCCTGAGGTGAATGTCAGTTCTGAAATATAGCATGTGCCATATCGCGGGATGTCTCCGCTGTACACAAGTAACAAGCACATATTCACATTCCCCACAAAATATGGAGTTCATGGATACCAAATCTGACTATTATAACTGGTTCTCTGATGGGGTAACACCATAACTTTATCTGGGCATCTCCTAGAGTTATATTTGTCATATGTACATGTCCAGTGAATTCTGATAGACACGATGATGTAATTTTTACGTCCGTAAGATGCATGGTCTCTCTTAAAAAGGTAAAAATCATATCTCAGATTCATGTTGCAATCTGGGAAACCTTGGTGCCGGCCTGTCTGCAGCAAGCTAGCTTACAGACCCTTATGGCAGTGACACCAAATGGCTCCCCCCAGGTGTAGTCTTCACACCTAGCTGTGATATCTCTGCAGAAAGGGGAGCTCTTTTGTCAACCTAAGGAAGCCAGCTGTAATTGCGTGGCATCTATTGACTGACTTGAACAAAAGGACTATGTTGTTTTCTGGGTACACAGAAGGAGACGCTCTGAGTAATCAAATTGTAGGTTCTGGGGCCTAGGGAAATAATTACTGTTTAATAGACCTACTGATCAATAAGGCAGAGTAATATTGATAATATTGGGAGGACAGTTCAATATTCTCGCGGATCATCCGTGACAACATGTGTCACCCATAAAAAAGTACCCAGACATTTGATTACACATGAGTACTGTATGCTGTAGCAAAGGGAGGGACAGCCATTTAAAGTTAGAAATGGTGTGGTATGGTATTTATTACACGTCTCATTAAAAAACCATGTACAGGCCTTTATGCAAAATGAGGCTGGACCACAAAATAAACACTATTGTGACCTCAGAGAGTGTAAAACTACATCATTTTGCCACACAGAGGGCAAGGACAGCACGAATACATTGCTATCACTTACCTAACTCTGCCCGGCCTCGGCTATCAGCTTTGGCCCATTCAGTCTTCCTCATGCTCCGGGCCACTTGCTCCCATGCAGCATCCTTTCGCCCACGGTCCAAATAGGAATTGGCTCTGGTATCCCAAAGCTCGGGCCTCTCCTGGACCAGGCTAATGAGTCTCTCCACATTCCAACACGGCATGTTGGCTGTAAAGAATCTGAAATGGCCTCACCACACAGAAGCTGAAGAAATTAGCATAACCAGTGAACTAATACTTCCTGTATATTTATTTTATTTTATTGCCACAAGATTTGTCAGACAGGCAAAATTAAGAAATAAAATGGGCGCAGACGCGGATGTCAATCGGGTGTGCAACCGCATTTTTTCATGGTCCCATTGACTTGAATGGGGCCGCAAACCATTAGCCGTGAAAAAAAATAGGACAGGTAATATTTTTTTCACGGCCTGGAAACACGGATCACGGGCGTGGGTGACAAAGCAGTGCATTAGCCGAGTTTTCAACTGACCCATTGAAAGTCAATGGGACCGCAGAAAATCACAGAAAACGGGACAACGGCCACAGGTGCACACAACGGTCGTGTGCATGAGGCCTAATGCAGACATTTCCGGATGGCCTCAAACCGGGAGCGTGTCATGGCCGTACTGTAAAGTGGGGTCTGGTATAGGACGTCCCCGCTCCAGTACAGCCTGACACTGGGTTTCTTGACCAGGCCCATATGCAGCACGAGGCCCCAAAACGTCCTCATTTCAGCTGCACTGACCGGCGTCCAGCCACCAGCCCTGGCCAAAAAGGAGCCCGGGTGTTGAGCGACGAACTGTTGGGCGTACAGGTTCGTCTGCTCCACCATCAGATTTACCAGTGGGTCACTGAAAAAATGACAAAAAAAGTCATATTCAGTGTAGCCCACAGTGGAAATCTGGATTCCCGATTGGCCTACAAAATCAGGAATCACTGCCTCATATCGCTCTGGGCTACACCAGACTAGTTCACCGGCAGGATGCTCCGGTGGATTTAACTGGTGGGCCGGGAAACCAGTACGAGACCCATAGCTGCTCGTACTAGGCTGGGCCACAGGGTCCCCAACATGGCGGTCCCCTTGCTCGATGATCGCTAGATGATGAGGAGGACGCAGATGACAACAGGAATGTGGGGTCATCATTGTCCTCACAGGGACTCTCGGAGTCGGAGGCAAGCTGGGCGTATGCCGAGAACGTCCGGCGGGCCATAGGGGAGTGGGTGTCTGCGTGTTTATGTGCGTGTGTGTAAATCTTTATTTGGTGTGCGTGTATATGGGGGCACGGGTGTTCACGAACTCACCCTAAAACTAACAGAAAAAAAAAATACACTAACTAAAAAAAGGGCAAAATTTCAAATTTCAAAACCACTGATCAACCGTCCGAAGTTGATCAGCGGTGGGGTGTGCGATTCGCTAACAGTGGCCGGACGCTAAAAGGGCCGGCCACAGTCAGCGTACACAAAAAAAAAACAGCACCCCAAAAAAGTAGGGGGGGGGGGGCAAGCGGCAGCACCCCTGGGGGGGTCTAGGGTCTGTGGACCCCAGACACCCTAACTTAGGGTGATGCAATAAAAAATTAATCCAACTAACTTTCCCTTTATTTTCCCTGCCTAACCCAAACTTTCCCTATGCTTTCCCTATGTACCTGAAGTTCAGATGGGGGGTGCTGGGGCACAGATCGGGTCCTGGGGGGCACATATGGGGTGATGCTAGCAGCAATGGACGACGTGCAGGCAGCTCCTCTCTCCTCCGGGACACAAAAGGAGGAGCGCTTGCATCATTTGAATCTCACGCCATCCCGCCCACCAACCAATCAGAGGCGATTCTGAGAGGTGATGTCACCATCACCTCTCAGGATCGCTGGATGGTGTTTGGTGGGGTGAAATCACACCACCATCACCATCCTGTTCTGGGTTATCGGGTCTTCAGAGACCCGAATAACCCTGAAACGCAAAAAAACGCAGGTCTGAATTGACCTGCGGTTTTCTGCGTTCATCGACATGGGGGGGGGGGACCCCCCGGCGCATTTAGACTAGGTGCCTGCTCAATGATTTGAGCAGGCACCGGGCTCCGATCACCGGCCACCGCGCGGCGGTGATCGGAACCATACATGACGTACCGGTACGTCATGTGTCCTTAAGTACCAGGACATCATGACGTACCGGTACGTCATGTGTCCTTAAGAGGTTAAGAAGAGGCACCCCACATTGACCAGAACTCGAAAAAGATGTAGCAGACATGGTGAATGAGCATCGCCAAAACGCTTATGTACTGACACGAAATTAAATACGTTTGTTTGCACTTAAGTGGGCCAAATCTAACCCAGATCACAGCAACAGATTTAAGGCCACTGTATCCTGGTGTACTAGATTCTTGAAAAGGCATAACATGGTACTGAGTCAAAAGACAAAAATTGTGCAACAAAGCGTTGGAGGGGTAGTCTTATACGGCGAGTATAGCCCAAACCCTATATTTTAACTGGAAAAGTTGGGGGTCGTCTTATACGCCCAGTCTTATACGCCGGAAAATACGGCAAGTCATCTCAAGCAAACCAATGAAATGAACAATAATTCATTTTGACTCTAACCAAATAAAAGTTAAATCTTAGTAACAGGTTTAAGTAATTTCTAGCATGGCAATAAAATAGACATAAAATTAATTCTATTCCATTCCACCTTAGTAAATGAAATCTATAATGTGAAAATATGTATACCCATAAAGTGAAAGATTGCCTCCAATATTTAAATGATTTAAATAATACATTTTAGAATAAAGAGATTTTACATTTCAATCGCTGCTGGATGGTCTGCACTATTATTTTCTGCATGTTGCATTAAGTAATTAGAGCACTGGCAATAGGAAGACTACTGTTTAGTGAGTGAGACACCATCATCATATATTGAACAAGACATTGGAGACTGAAGTGTTGTGGACCTGGATATAAAGTACCTGTTTGATACATTTTACCTGTCTGTTGCACAAAACCCTGTGTTTCTTCATTAGTACTTGCCAAGTGAGTGAAGCTGAAGTGTTCCTTCTTGGATTTTGGGGGAATTGTACATGTGCATGAAGAGGCTGGGACTGCTTATTAACTCTTCCTGTCCCCATTGGAAAACAGATTTGTGTTAACCACTTACTGTATCTGAAGTATGTAGACAAATTATCTCTCTGTCAGCTGGTTTTACACTCTCACCCCTGGAAAGTTTCCTAGTAGGGTCTACGGCCAACCTGTCCCTCGGAGACTAAATGACAGCTGTTTGTGCAAATATATGTCTGCCTTGGCTGTTGATTACAAAAAAAAAAAAATCTTTCTACAACAATTAGTAAAGGTAACTATGCCCACTAGTGCACAGTGATCTGACCGTAGACATGCACTTTACAGGTAGTTGCAACCTAGGACAATCAGTTTAAACATGGTGGCATAAGTACCATAAACCACTGTGACAACAAATTAATGAGTTGTTAATATAGATAGTGCTATTAATAAAAGACGACAAATGAAGGTTACATTTTTATTCATTAGTGGAATAATAATTAGGCCGCAATGCTTATCATGTTTATCAATATCTATTAATGAAACCAATCCAAATCAATTTCTTTACTAAACCAAACTATTAACCATTGCAACTTTATTAATAATCATAAAATACCAGTTACCATTAGTCCACTCAATAATTGAGTGACATAACCCCATCGATAAACATTGCGACAAGACATACAGTATATTTAGGGAGGGGAGGTTGAATTCTTCTGATAAACTTACGTGCATGAGCTAATATCGCTACTCCACTTCTTTCATAGGTTTCCTCTTCATGGCAGATAGGCTGCTCACCAATCCAGACCTTTTCTTCTGTCTCATGCAAGACCAGAAGATTTTTTGGACTGGACCATGGACACCTATTTACCAGGCAAGATTTATGACTGTTAATTTTATTGTATAACCTAATGACAGGGACTATGCCACCATGTGTTCCCCCATTACATTATGCAATAAAAGGTCCTCTCAGTGTGTGCCCTATTGATACAACTCATCATCATACATTTTTTAAATACATGTAGTTAATAACATAATTTTTTTAAATATAGAGATACCAAAGAGGAAAAATGGTAGAATAATATAAAGTCTGTTTTTAAAGGGAACCTTTCATGTTAAACATGGTGTCTGAGGTGAAGGGAGCATGTTAAAATAGAGAAGGAGCAGAGCAGATTGATATATAGATGTATGGCAAAAGATTCAGTATAAATTGTAATTTATCCATTTACACTCACCTAAAGAATTATTAGGAACACCTGTTCTATTTCTCATTAATGCGATTATCTAGTCAACCAATCACATGGCAGTTGCTTCAATGCATGTAGGGTTGTGGTCCTGGTCAAGACAATCTCCTGAACTCCAAACTGAATGTCAGAATGGGAAAGAAAGGTGGGCTACAACAGCAGAAGACCCCACCGGGTACCACTCATCTCCACTACAAATAGGAAAAAGAGGCTACAATTTGCACGGGCTCACCAAAATTGGACTGTTGAAGACTAGAAAAATGTTGCCTGGTCTGATGAGTCTCAATTTCTGTTGAGACATTCAAATGGTAGAGTCCGAATTTGGCGTAAACAGAATGAGAACATGTATCCATCATGCCTTGTTACCACTGTGCAGGCTGGTGGTGTAATGGTGTGGGGGATGTTTTCTGGGCACACTTTAGGCCCCTTAGTGGCAATTGGCCATCGTTTAAATGCCACAGGCTACCTGAGCATTGTTTCTGACCATGTCCATCCCTTCATGACCACCATGTACCCATCCTCTGATGGCTACTTCCAGCAGGATAATGCACCATGTCACAAAGCTCAAATCATTTCAAATTGGTTTCTTGAACATGACAATGAGTTCACTGTGCTAAAATGGCCCCCACAGTCACCAGATCTCAACCCAATATAGCATCTTTGGGATGTGGTGGAACGGGAGCGTCGTGCCATGGATGTGCATCCCTCAAATCTCCAACTGCAAGATGCTATCCTATCAATATGGGCCAACATTTCTAAAGAATGCTATCAGCACCTTGTTGAATCAATTCCACGTAGAATTAAGGCAGTTCTGAAGGCAAAAGGGGGTCCAACACCGTATTAGTATGGTGTTCCTAATAATTCTTTAGGTGAGTGTATATCTTGTATCATTCTGGGCTCTGAAGTCAAGGAGGTATTTCTATCAGTGTCTGAAAGCCTTTCCTCTATGACTGTGTCAGTCACTAATAGGACTTCAAAGCCCAGAATAAACTGGAAATTAAATGAATACATTTTTACTGAATCTTATCCCACAAAACCATATATTAATCTTAATTAAGCTCCTCCTGCTCTACAGCAGACTGCAGATTAATTTACATTTTCATAGTGACAGGTAAAAATTTTGAAAGAAGTAACAATGTCATTCTAATATGGCCAAGCGCTTTCTTGGACGAATATCATAGATCCTGACAGGGAAAGGCTTTTTGGCTTTCAAACTTGGGTGATCTGATGACCTGAAGGCTCTGAAGCTTTCTAATTCTGGCTTCACTTTTCGGCAAAGGGAATGGTGGTGGGCGACTAGAGACGGGCAGGAAATGTATTCGGGGACAGAATCATAGTATAGGATAGGGTTGTCATGATACCAAAATTTTGATTCGATTTTAATACCATAAAAAAGTATTGTGATAATCCCATAACATTCAATACCATGCAAAAAATATATAAAACAGCGAAAAATCAGCTTGCATTCTGCATTTTATGGAACGTCCGGCCCATAATAGAACAGTCCTATACTATTTTTATATTTTTTGGGGGGGAAGGGAGGGGGGACAAAGTGACAAAAAAATGGCGAATTGCGTGGTTTTTTTTTCTGTTACGACGTTCATCGCATAGGAGACTTTTTAATAATTTTAATAGTTTGGACTTTTTTCGGACGAGGCAATAATAGTTTTTTTTTATTGTTTCTACATTTTATATGTAACATTGGGAAACTTTTAATATTTTGGTGTCTTTTTTAAACTTTTTATTTAATACCTATTTGCCCCCTTAGAGTGCTAGAACCCTTGTCCTATTCACCCTAATAGAGATCTGTTAGAGTGAATAGGACTTTATATGTGTGCATACAGCAGCAGGGAGCTTACTATGGTGGGCTTCAGCAGAGTCTTGGCTGTCATGGTAACCCATTGGAGCCCCGCAATTTCACTGCTGAGGCTCTGATCGGAAGCTGCAACTTCCACCAATAAAGACACTGGGGGGGGGGGGGCACCATGGCCACCAATGGGGAGGAGGGGGCGAACTGTGCCACTAATAATACTCAGGGGGGCACACAGCACCACCCATGAATATAATTAACCCATTAATACAAATGTTGGCTGCAGGTGCCAGCTCTCCCACAGCCATGCCCTGTCATTTAGGCAGGCGAGCATTTGATTAAGTTATATGCATTGGTGGCGCAGTGGCCTCTTCCACCCTCGCCTTAATTCTTTCACTTTCATTGGTGGCACAGTGGCCACAGGCCCTCCCCTCCTCCTCAGTGCTATAGTCATTGGTGGCTAGTGGCAGCCGCGCCACAGTGCTGGCTTTCCACTATGCCGGCTCAGGAGAACATGGTGCATGCCATATTCTTTAAAGCTGGCAAATCCCTGTATCAGATCGATCAGGGTACAAAAGTATCAAGTGGGTATCAAAAATTTGATACCCTGAGCAATCCTAATATAGGACAATGATGGCTAGCCTACAGAACTCCAACTGTGTTGAAACTACGACTCCCAGCTTGCTCCATTCATTTCTATGGAGAAGTTCTGAGAACAGCCAAGCAAGTGTGCCTCTTGGGAGTGCTGTCACATACCTGCCATCACAGGTATAGGACCATTATCCTGTTCCTGATTTATCCTCTTGGTATGCTACATGAACTTTTGTTCATATGGCACACTCCTTAAAGGGGTTATCACATAAAAATATTATATAAATCACCTGCTCTGCTGCTATATTAAAATATATGGGAATGAAGCAGATAGCCAGGTAAAGTACAGAGAGCACTACATTTTCCACTTTTGTCATTTAATAGCCCCCATACATAATTGGGTCAGTCATAGACTCCTCAACTAGAGATGAGCAAATTGTTCAGTCCACACGCCATTCTCCATGCCCAGGCTGATTCTTCTGATCCACCTGCACAGCAATTTATGTTGACCCCACTAACAGTCTTTGGAGGGAATTTATCATCAGTTTTCAAGCACCAAGGTGCAACTTTGGTGGTGCTCGACACTTTTAAAAAAAGCAGGCTGAGCTTTAAGAGAATGTGTCAACAGAAAATGACCTGCTGTTTAAATCACCTTTTCATGTTTAACATATTTTTAAATAATTTTTTATGTTATTTTTAATTTTCCCTGTCACTTTTTTTATTTAAGCTAAAACCAAAAAGCCTGCAGTTTTTGCACAGACCACTATGTCTAATAATTGGTCTATGTCTATGGTCCTGCCGTAAAGCTAATTTTTTTTTAATGCTGTGTAAATGTTGTTAACAACAGCTCAAGCAAGGGCGCAGCCCCCATAATAATGTTCAGGAAATAAAACAAATTAAAAAAATCTAAAAATTAAAAACAGAATAGAAAAAAATAAGATGTGTTACTATCTGGTTTTAAATGGCAGATAAAAATGTTGGAAAAATGCATGTCCTCTTAGAAAATGCATGTCCTCTTAGAGCCCAATAGCTTTAGGGCTCATGCACACGACCGTGTGCCAGCCTGGCCTGTATTGCGGCCCGCAAACAGCGGGTCCGCAAAATACAGGTACCGGCCATTCTGGGCAAATAGGAAATTATATTAAATGACGAAGATCATAAGTAATATATATGTATATCGATCACATACTGATCTCAACTCCCTACCAGCATGTAAAATGATGAGAATCATAACCACACTTAAGTGCTTGGGATAAATGTAACTGATAACCAACATTTATAACAAATATTCTCAGAAACTGGATAATAAAAAAGACAAAAACAAATTCAATTTAATAAATTATTTACTGTATTTAGAAATGAAAATCACAGCATTGTTGTCTAAAGTTTCCACTAAATATGCCGACATTTGGAAATTGTATCATTAAACATGTTGAAAGCGACGTTCATATTTTGCACAATTTATCCAAGTAGATATTGTTCCTGGCTCTCCCATACAGAAAATAAAAGATTTGTTACTTAAAAGAGCTTTCTGGCCAAACAATATTGATGACCCATCACCAGGATAGGTTGTCAATGCAATATTGTAGGGGTCCACCACCTGAAACCCCCAGCGGTCAGTTGTTACCTACAGTCACTGGCACCAGAACTACCTGATCAGGGTGCCAGGGTACTGCAGCCCAGTTCCCAGTCAAATGAATGGGAGTACAACTCAATATAATAATTAGGCTGGAAAACTGCTTTAATAAAAAATGGATACAAATAAAATTGATTTAGCCGTTTGTTTGTTTTTAGAACACGTTTCATGCGACTTCACAACAGCAAAGAATGTTCATAAAAAGAAAAATATACAAAAAGCTCTGTATTCATTTTGACTGCCAAATAAATTGTTTTTTGAAACTATGAACAATTTGAAATATATATATGTCTACAAGTATAATACATAAAATCTATTTTTTATTTATTACATATCCACAGAAGTTTAAGTCTTGTTCTAAGTCGCATACAATTTGTGTGTGTGTGTATATATATATATATATATATATCAGCATTTGCCTTTTTTATAAATGTATTTACAATTCAACTATAGTATATTAGTTTCTACTGTACAAACTTAAATATAAAAAGGGAAAATACACATGTACATTATTTATAAGTCATATGCAAAGTTAAGACATTTTGAAATTATTGCACTTGCATATTTTGTTTGCTATAATTTTAACAAACCATTTTTACATATGCAATATACACATATACGTATATAAAAAAATAAGTATAGTCTACATATTATTTTAGATCATTAGATCCAAAATATATATTGTAGTCTGCTTACATAAAATAATCTATTGGAATTAGATTTTTTTCATTTATTTTTATCCTTATGTTTTTTATTTTTTATTATTTTTTTTTAATTAAACATAACCCGTATTTCTAAATATCAAGCACAGTTTTTGGTCAGCAAGCAAGTAAGCTGCTATGATCATTTTTAAAATTATTTCTGATTTTGTTATTTTAATAATTGTAATTTAGGGCTGAAAATAAGTACACAAGCAACTATCATAGTTCACATATTTGAAAATTGAATATAAGTTCTATATATCTAATTTACTAGGAAAGGGACAAAAAAATAATTTGTGCAAGATATGACAAGGAGAAATAAAATCCCCTCTGAAAGAAAACTAGGTCCCTTACAGCCTTTCATTATGTCAGTGTGCGAAAGTCCCAGTAGTAACAAAACAAAACATTAAAAACATGAACCATGTATAAAGCTTGGCCATACACTTTAGACAGAAGTCGGTTGATGGTTTAAACAGAAGTTGAGCAAACAAAAATCTGGAGAACATTTGTTTCACAGATACAGCCAGTCCACATCATTGGCAGTTACTGTTAATTAAACTGGTTATATATGTTTAATGAAACCGGCCGATGGACGAAAACATTTTCTAGGAAAATTATTCCATAAACATATTTTGTTCAACTATTGAACAAAAATATTGAACATGGGTTTTGTAAGAAAAAAATATATAATTTTTTTTTTACACTTTTTTTAAACCATGCTATATTTGTGCAGTTTTTTTCTGTCATTTACTGGTATTTATTTGCCCCACAGTCATCCATTGTTTATTGCCTTGCTTAAAAAAATGGCAATGTGCATTTTTGCATGCCATTTTTTGCAACAATATATTTTAACCATACTGCTTTACAGACAAAGTGAAATTACAGGGGGTACATACTTTTTTATGTAAAAATGCAAGAAGTGCAAAATAAAAAAAATTGTCATTGCTCAAATGCATTATTTGGCAACCACCACCACAAATAAATACTGCACAAGTCAGGCATTTTTTGGGGAGCTGGCATACATTATGCCACATTTATCAAATGTCATTTTCCTACTGGAGTGAGACTGCAACTTTGTAAAAAATGCCTCTGGAGTGGACCTCATTAGCATACTGACCACACCCACGTTCCCATCCATGTTTCAAAACTAGAATGGTGTATAAATGCTAAAAGTTTTAATATTTTTGTGCAAGTCTAAAAAGTCATAAAAGTTCAATTTTGTCACAATTCTCGAGTGAGGCCCATGTGTGGCAGCACCCTTAGGACTTTTTCACAGTCAGTATTTGGTCAGTATTTCTGCATCAGTATTTGTAAGCCAAAACCAGGAGTGGGTCCAAAACACAGAAGAGGCACAAATATTTCTATTATACCTTTTCTTTATAGGTTCCATTTTTGGTTTTGGCTTACAAATGCTGATCAAATACCGACCCATGTGAAACAAGCCATTTGGTCACTTTTGGGAGGTACACAATAATCCACTCAAATCAAAGCCACTTTAACTTATTAAAGGGGTTGACCAGCCATTAATATTGATGACTTATCATCAGGATACGTCATCAATATTGGGCCCCCGCCAATCAGCTGTGAGACCAGGAAGCAGCGCTCCATGTGAGCGCGGCTTCCTCGTCAGTACACTAGATCTCATCTCCAGTGGAGCAATGGAGTAGTGTAATTACAACTACTCGCTCCATTCACTTGAATGGAGCGAGTACTTGTATTACACTGCATTTTCGAGACTAACTGCAGTGTAATGAAGAGGAAGCAGCGCTTGCATGAAGCGGCGTCTCCTCTTCAAACAGCTATTGTGGAGGGTGTAGCACCCCCACCGATCTCATACTCATGACTTATCCTGAGGATAGATCATCAATATTAATGACCAATATTAATGACCAGACAACCCCTTCAAGTCAATACTGAAAAACCATTACTCCTTTCTAATGTCTGGATCATGGCCTTACAAAAAATAATAATCAGGGACAGTTATGTGTTGTGTATCTTTTTCTTTGAAACAATGTAAAACAAAGCACTCCCAAATTTTGGTGGTGTACAGATAGGAGCCTACCCTGTGCTAAGCTAGTTTCACATACAGTATGTGGCAGAGCCTCTGGCAAACACATTTAACTCTGCTCAGAACAGTTGACATTTTGGTGTCCAACTGTATTTGACTAGGACTTATAAAAAGCTTTGGTTCACTCAACTATACAAAAACATTTGACCAGATAAAAGCACTACTCAAAAGATTAATTTGAGATATGCGACCCTAAAACAAGGAATAATGAAAATAAAATTCAAATGGAATCTTTAACTGTGTTTTCCTCCCCTAAACCATTGTCACATTCTGCTTTTTAATAGCTTTCAGCATCATGCTTTTTCCAATTTGCATCAATATCTTGTAAAATTATTTATGAAGGTAATTGCAATTCTGTAATGACCATGTAAATGCAACTCTTATATTTCCTGTGATGTTATGTCCATGTGTGTTTCAAAGCAGCAACAGAGGCAGTGATAGAGGACTGGATAGTTCATTGGAGCAGCTATAAACTAGCTGGGGTGGTGCTCAAGCCAGGGTAGAGAAAGGTGAAGCACATCATGGGCTTGCATGGACACAGCAACAGGAACTGCTACATACAGGTTGTATATGGCACCATGAACCATGAAACAAAAACTAAAAATGCAATTCCACCACAATTTTGGCCTACAGTGTTCCCAATGGGCTAAAATTGACATAACAACTGCATGTCAATATGATTATGCCAATACTAGAATTATGAAGTTTTTAACAGGTTTTACTATTTTATAATAAAAGCCTTTGAAAAAAAATTACTATATCCTGACACCCATAACTTTTTTTTTCCTGCCTACAAAGCCAACTTCTTGATCATATTTTATTCAATCTTTGGGGGGGGGGGGGGGGGGGGCAAAAAAGGGGATTTGGTCATTTTTTTTTGACTACAGTGTTTATAATTTGGTATAAATACTTTTAATAGTTTGGACATTTTCTGATGCAGCAATACCAATTGCTATTTTATATTCAAAATTCGGAAAGAGGATGATATGATTGAAAAAAATATATATATGTTTTAGGGTCTTTTATATTTTCAATATCTTAAACATATAGCTCTATTCTTCTGTCTAACCTTTCAGGTGTAATGACCAGTAGCAGAGTTATTCCCAACCCAGTCATTGCTGGCTGGTGTCAGCTATATTACTTAACCTCTACCAACAGTGTATGAAGTAGGCTTGTCTTGTGAGCCCACTCTATACATACCCTACACCCGTATGATGGATATATCCATCATATAGCACAAAGCGGTTAATAAGTTGTATGTTAATGCCAATGTTTTTTTTTACCAGAAGGACAATCCCTTTAAAGCAGAATAACACAGTGCTGGTGGTTTAGGGAGGAAAATCTAAGGACAGGTTCTCTATGACTGGATTCTGTAAACTTTAAAATCAGTTTAAAGTAAGCATACTACCATAGGTAGGACCCCAGAAACATAATCATACCTTTCTTGTGAAAATCCAGCCCTCTAATCCTGAGAAAAGATTAACTTTATTTGTGTAAAAATAAAAAGATCAGCGCACTGTGGGTGGGGATGCATTTCACTCCTTCAGGAAAGCCATCCAGGCCTTGCCCTCTTCCTCAACTGACAGTCAATGAGATTTCAGAGCCTGTTGCAATGACACAAGGGAACCAAGGTGCACTGAATGGAGCAATCCCTCCCAGTGTGCACTAAAACATATTTGCATAAAAATAAAAGCATTTCTGAGGGGCAGAAGACTGGATTTTCACAATAAAGGTATAGTTATAAGTCAGAGGACCTACCCTACACGGTTGTATACTTACTTTTGCACATGACCGTATGCCCTCCGAGACATACGGTCTGTGAGCGGGCCATATGTCCCAGAGTGGCATTGATCGTGCGCACGGGAGCACACAGCATCATAGATTACAATGATGCTGTGCACGTCAGGCCACCCGCGGGACTATTGTCCTCCACTCATAAGATCATAGGTCATGGAGGGCATACAGTCTTGTGCAAGAGGCCTAAAACTGATTTTGGAGGTGATAGATAATCTTTATTGCTTATCAGTTAATTTAGGAAAGTGTACAGGTACTACTGAAATAAATCTCAAACCTGATTCATTACATTACTAATTTAAACAGATTTAAAAGAAATAATTAATGAAAGTGTAAATAAGCCAACTTTGACATGTATTTTTTTTAGCTATATTAGCATAGGTCTAATTTAAAAGGGTTGGAAGAGTGTTACTACAAAGTTGCTCTATTTGGCATCAATGGGAGCAGTGCTGTAGTAATGAGCTCCTTACAGTACAAGGTTGATGGAGCTGTAGTTTCAGCACAGACTTATGACAATGGAGCTACACTTGAGTAGCTGATCAGCAGGAGTGTGGCGGTTGGACCCTTGTCGATCAGCTAGTCATTGCCTATACTGTGGCTAGGCCATCACAAAGGCTGGACAATCTCTGTAGGGCATTCAAAACAGTTACCATAAACAGACAAGGTGTGGGCACTATCATAATGTATATACTAAATGCAGGGTCGCCATTAGGGCAGTACTTCAGTCAAGGACCCAGAGCAGCTGGTGGGCACAGCAGCCTTATTAATATTCATTTCTGTGAAGATTAATGAAGATGTGCTGGATATGGGGTGGGGAACCCTCTCCCAGCACACAGACTTTTACTAAAGTTATGTTAAAAGGGTTAACACGTCCCCCACTTCCTCCCTGATCTGAGCATTTCATGCTCCAATGCTCTCTTTTGCCCTGCGCTGACTCGTGCGGGGCAAAGTTTTTTTTTTTTGATCTAGTGACATAATGAGCACTCCATAAGGAAAGCTAATTGGAGGCTTCCGCCTAGCACTGAGCCTGGTCATGTAACTGGCACTAATGGGGGGGGGACTTTAGAGCTGCCCTAGCCTGTAAAACTGCTAGGGCATCGCTAAAGCCCACCCATCAGAGCCAGTGACGTCACCACGAACACTGCTAGGTGGAAGCCAATGCCTAGCGGTGTAATAATATAAACAAAACAAAAAGCCCTTGCCTTGCATGATACAGCACAAGGCAAAGGAGAGCAGGGGATCATGAAATGCTCTGATGCTCATGTCAAGGGGGCCGGAGGGGTGAAAATTGGGATATATCCACATTCAGTTCTGGACCCAGACAACCCCTTTAAAAGTTCTGTGACCTGCCCTGTGGGAAGGACTGAATTTTCTGTGCTTAAAAGGTTGTTTTCTTCACATGCATAAGACTAAATATTATTGAATATGATGTATATTACTGAAATGATGAATGAATAATGTGCTCACTATATTGTACAGCTTAATATGATTAAGGCCTCTTTCACACTTGCGTTGTCCGGATCCGGCGTGTACTCCACTTGCCGGAATTACACGCCGGATCCGGAAAAACGCAAGTGAACTGAAAGCATTTGAAGACGGATCCGTCTTCAAAATGCTTTCAGTGTTACTATGGCAGCCAGGACGCTATTAAAGTCCTGGTTGCCATAGTAGTAGTGGGGAGCGGTATACTTACAGTCCGTGCGGCTCCCGGGGCGCTCCAGAATGACATCAGAGCGCCCGATGCGCATGGATGACATGCCATGCGATCACGTCATCCATGCGCGTGGGGCGCCCTGACGTCACTCTGGAGCGCCCCGGGAGCTGCACGGACGGTAAGTAAACTGCTCCCCGCTCCCCATTACACTTTACCATGGCTGCCAGGACTTTAGCGTCCCGGCAGCCATGGTAACCATTCAGAAAAAGCTAAACGTCGGATCCGGAAATGCGCCGAAACGACGTTTAGCTTAAGGCTGGATCCGGATCAATGCCTTTCAATGGGCATTAATTCCGGATCCGGCCTTGCGGCAAGCGTTCAGGATTTTTGGCCGGAGCAAAAAGAGCAGCATGCTGCGGTATTTTCTTCGGCCAAAAAACGTTCCGGTCCTGAACTGAAGACATCCTGATGCATCCTGAACGGATTTCTCTCCATTCAGAATGCATTAGGATAAAACTGATCAGGATTCTTCCGGCATAGAGGCCCGACGACGGAACTCTATGCCGGAAGAAAAGAGCGCAGGTGTGAAAGAGCCCTTATATGATTACAGGGATATCAGATGCTGCTTTGTGATATTTCATAGCATGTTACAAAAACTGTAATGCTTTTTGTGTATTTTTTTTTGTAACAATAACTGCAGAAATTTGTAACTTATCATAAAAAAAGTGCTGGAAAGTAAAAATTCAATTTTTCTGCAATAACTTTTACTAAAGAGATAATTTTTCAAATCTTAGTGGGATTTGAACCCTAAACTTTCTGTACAGTACAGCGCACCTAACCCACTTCTCTATAGAAAAGCTCTGCTGTGAAGATAGGATTTTTATGTCTAGTAGTTTGTTTCTTCACAAGCACAATGTTGAATAAATAGTTACACAGATAGTGTTTTATGCACAATTTGAAGCATAATTTATTATTTTTTGTATTTACAACAGTCCAGTCCTATAAACTGGTGGTAAGTCTATTGTCTGCTATACAGAAGGTCTGGGGTTCAAATCATTATTTAAAAATTTATTTATTTATTTAAAGTTATGGCAGAAAAATAGAATTTTTACTTTCTAGCTTTTTTCTTTTATGGTATAAGGCAGTATTTCCCAACCAGTGTGCCTCCAGCTGTTGCAAAACTACAACTCCCAGCATGCCCGCACAGCCAAAAGCTGTGCAGGCATGCTGGGAGTTGTAGTTTTGCAACAGCTGGAGGCACACTGGTTGGGAAACACTGGTATAAGGTACATTGTTCTGCAAAGTTCACGTTAATAAAACATTTCTGGAACAAAAACTTCATACATAACTACTTGTTATGTATGGAACGTCCTGAACTAAGCCTCAGTGTATAGTTAACATGCAGAATCCATACAGCACATGTCCTGGGAGGGTGAGTTGGCTACAGACTCATTTATTAATGGTAAAATAGAATGACAAAAACAAATGAAAAAAGTTATGGCTATAAAATGGCAGGGGGCACACGGTTTGCCTATATGGGGCCCTAAAATTACTGATGGCAGCCCTGACTACATGTATACATCTACATTTATACTCCTTGTGTACTGTGCTATATAATATCCATGAATATTGTATAATGCTAAGCTTATATTGACATACACCTGAATTATACACTAAGCCAATTGATAGCTGATGATGTCTTGGTTTACAGTAATGAAAATTTCTTCAACCTGTATTTTAATGAAAGCCACCATCAAATGTGAGTACCAATCCATTTCATCATGCAAGTATGAAAGGTAAAAATAAAAAGGTTACAACCAATCTAAATATCATTTGTTGGTGCTAACAGAATCTTTCATTCCTTAAAGGGAATATGTCATCAGAAAATGACCTACGGTTAGTTAAATCACATTTTTATGTTTAACAGATTTATAAAGCATATTTGAGGTTTTGGGGGGCGGAGCTACCACGCTACCGGAAGGACACATGCTGCAGGAGCTCTCTCTACATCAGAGTTAATACATGGCATAACTTAAGATTTACTTAACGAATAGCCCTATAAACCATATAATCATCCCTGGGACATTGCCAGGAACAAGCCCATCAGCTTTTTAGCCGAACTGCAGTAAGTCCGAAATCGCGGCCTAGTCCGTGGCCTCAATTTGCGGACCGGACGCCGGAGTGCTCGCTCTCTCATCAGTTAAGTGCCTTATATTATACTAAAGACTTTCCGATTGCTCTCAAACATAACAATAGCCCGCTTGCTGATAAATTCAGAGTCCTTAATCACATATTGGACTCACGGCCCGGTCCGTGCCTGGAAGCCGCAGGCTCAAGTATTAACCCTGCAAGTGATCCTCACTGATTCCGGGCACATATACCGGGGAACAGGATCTAAACAAAACATCTACAGCCAATTTTAAGGATACTTAGATCCGATTTATAGGACGACCACTGAAATATTTTATTAACAGTGTCCACAGCTATATACCTCGCAGGCAGGGGAATCTGCACAACCTATTGAGGATAACTATACGACTGGGAATAATCCCAACTTATTTCCCCCCAAAATAAGGGAATACCAGACTCTAGTGTCCTTATATCACTGAGCCACTCTAGATATGAGAACTGCTGACAGCATAGGATGTAATCCTTCACTTGAAAAACATCTGTTCAGCTTTAAATACGGATTTAATTGCCGTTAACAATATAAACAATCACATGTAAAAATATTGGTGTTATTCTGAACCCGGCGCCTGTACATGGCAAACATGGGTAAAAGTAAGCAAATAACAGATGCCTCCAACAGGGGACCTAAAACCCCAAAGAACGAGAACGATAAATCCACAGCTTATAAAGCATCTGGGGCCACCTCCAGTGGATCTGACAGTGAGGAAGAAACTAGTCTAAGTAATCTGACTGTTGTTAAATAAACATCAAAGCACTTCCGACCACAAAGTGTATTAAAGGGTTATTCAAAGACTTTTCATCAACTATGAAGGAGGAGGCCTCTGAAAAAAGGCAGATATACGCCATGTAGCCTCCAGAATAAATGCACTGGAAGAATCCATGACTACATTGATAAATCACTCAGAACATATGGAAAAAACTGTTCTAAGTCAACGCAGAGAGATATATTTAGACTTAAAGCGCAGGTAGACGATCTGGAAAATAGGTCGCAAAGAAATAATATAAGATCAAAAGGGCCTGCCAGAAACTGTACAAGATAAAGATATCCACTCTGTACTAACTCAGCTTTTCAATGAGATACTTCAACAGGAGGAAACTACAGAATTATTTATTGAGAGAGCCCACCGTGTCTACAGACCCAAACATATACAGTCAGATGTCCCCAGAGATGTCCTGTGCTGCCTCCAGAGTTTCAGGACTAAGTAAGACATCTTTAAAAAAGCCAGGATGGCAAAAATAATTGAGTGGGAGAACAGTGAACTTTCCTTTTACCAAGATATCTCTCGCTTCACTTTATACGTTAGAAGTCTGCTTCAACCAATCACCGGAGAACTCATGAGCAAAAACATCAAGTACCGATGGCTATTTCCCCTGGGACTGCAATTCACTTACCAAAACAAAAGCTTCACTATAAAGACCCCAGAGGACCTTGTCCAAATAAAAGACTGGACACTTCTAGATGAAGCTGAAACTCCTTTCCCTGAGTTCCCTACTAGGGAATCATGGCAAATGGTAATGCCTACTCAAACAAGGAAGTAAAAGATACCCGAGAGAGTCCATCCTAAGACTCCCTACAAAAGCCAAAGAACTGCGGCAGGAGACTAAAATAAGTTGAAGTCATCTATGTTATTCACTTGCCTTTTGTTGGGGCCTGCTCACTTCACTGTTATAGCAGATTGCGTCTCTCCCTTTTTATTATTGTTTACATAAACTGCTAATACAATTTTTGCTATAGAGTTAATTATGATATTACCTATATGTTACTTCCTTTGAAGTTGTTCCATGTTTACGAAAACAACCTAATAATATTGGCGCAAACCAATACAGGCGCCGGGAACATTATGTTCCTTATTACTATCCCCCCTTCCATCTATCCTACATCACCAGTTTCCCATATTCAACTATATTAATAGTTTTAACACAATAAAAAAAAATCATATACTCCCTTTACTAAAACTAACCCGTACACACATTGGTATAATGCAAATACACATTTGAGGAGGAGAAAAGGGGTTTCCAAAATAATACACAAAAATTTGGAAATTAAAGAAAAAGACAAGATTATTGATGAGGAGGGTCGGTTTTTCTTAATCAAAAGCTGGATAGGTGAAACAATCATCACTATAGTCAATAAATATGTACCTAACACTAAACAATTAGGATTCTTAAGACATATGTTCAACATTCTAGACACAACCCTGATCTTTGGAGGGGATTTTAATATAACACTGGAACCAAACAATGACACCTCTAAAAGGTAAAACCTCATTCCCCCAAAGTAGACTGAGAACTGTTAGGAAACTGTTCCAAAGTAGACAATTGATTGACGCCTGGAGATCAACCCAGAGGAGAGAGATTTTTCTTTTTTTTTCCCCCTCAGTATACAACCAATAATCTAGAATTAATCACATATATGTTCAACAAAAAACCTTGATGTAATTCAGAAGGCTAAATATGACTGATTTATTTTTTCTGATCATGCCCCATTGTTTCTCCACTTAGATATCACAATCAGAAAATCTAAAAACTATAATTGGAAATTAAATTATTCTTTATTGAAATTAGACGTAGATGTAAATTACATAGCCATCTCATGTAAATAGGTGCTAGGAAAAAGAGGGAAATGAGACAAAAAGTAGAAACTCTAATTGCAAAAATACACAAACTTGAAACAGTACATAAATTCTCCTGTGCTAGAAAAGTCGAAAAGGAACTGATGCTACTCAGGATAGGACTTCAAGAAGCTCTTAACCACGAATCTGAAAGATTCCTTTTTATGCATAAATATAGGAACTTTATAGGTGCAAATAAATGTGGTAGCGACCTGGCTAAATGAGTCCAAAAACAAAGGAGCATAGCAGTAATACATAAGATAAGGACAGAAAAAGGAGAGACAGAACAACTCTCTGAGAAAATCGCTAATGCATTCCGGTCCTTTTACGACACTTTACAACTTAGAAGACAACAACAATGGCTCAGGTCCTACTAACCAGGAAATTAGAGCCTATCTTGAGAAGCTACTACTCCCTAGTTTTAACAGCACGCAAAAAGAAACCCTTTCACTTTTAATTACCCAGGAGGAGACAGAAGAGGCCATTGCTAAGCTCCCCAATGGTAAGTGCCCAGGGCCCGATGGGTGTAGCATTTACTACTATAAGAAATATACTCAGATTCTCTCACCCCATCTAGCTAAATTTTTTAACAATATAGGCACGTCACAACATTTTTTGAACTGAAACATTGTCAGCAAATATCCCTAAAGAGGATAAAGACCCTACACAATGCTCAAGTTATCGCCCAATTTCCTTGCTGAACAATGACCTTAAGATATACGCGAAGATATTAGCAAACAGAATGCAAAACATACTGCCACAAATCATTAATCCAGAACAAGTGGGATTCACCCCTGGAAGAGAGGCCAAAGATAATATAATTAAAGTTCTAAATGCAAAAAGAACTGTATACCCACTGCACTGATTTCCACAGATAAAGAAAAAGCTTTTGATAGGCTTAACTGGAAACTTGATGGCCTCACTTAACAGATTTGGTTTCCTTACTGCCTTCATTCAAAAAATGTATGCTTTATACACTACCTGGAATGCTTCAGTAACAGTTAATGGAGTCACCTCATCACCTTTTAAAATCAGAAACAGAACTAGGCAGGGATGCCCTCTGTCACCTCTCTTGAATATAATTTCTCTTGAACCTCTCTTTGCGAAGATTAGACAAAATTAACAAATATCAGGATTAAAGACGCAAAAAATGACACACAAAACAGCAACCTATACAGATGATTTACGCTTTCTAGTCACCAATCCCACACTTTCGGTTCCCAGAATATTGAAAGAACTAGAGGAATATGGGAAACTCTTATATTTAAAAGGTAAATCTCACTAAATCCATCATATTCATTGTTAACATAGATAGCCATACATGGGCTAAAATAAAGGCGATCAGCAACTAGAAACCATCCATTATTAATACACAGAACTAATCTGCCTGATGAAATGATCTCTTTATTTCGTGGTTCTGACGAGTAAATTTGCTCAAAATGATCACGCTTCCCAGAGTATTATATCTCCTGCAGATTATACCTATTGATATTCCCAAGAGTGTCTTCATAGCAATGAAGAGAACAGTCCTCTCCTTTATTTGGAACAGAGGCCAAAATAGAGTTGCTTTCAATACAGTAACAAGACCCAAAGGGAAAGGTGGACTGGGACTCACTGACTTCGAAAAATATAGAAAGGCCTCTATTATAACGAGGGTAGTGGAATGGAACACTCTGCCAAGACACAAAAATTGGGTGGATCTACTTAGTTACACAACCTCGAAAACCAGATACAATCATTATTTATTTAAGGATATTACTAATCCTTACACCAACCATATCCTTAAAATTTGGTTCAAATCACTCAGAGAAAAATTTACAGACGCTTGAGCTCAGGGATCTCCCCACTTTATACAATCATACCAAAAAAGTTTTAAACCATTAGAAATAAAATCAGGACTAATGAGGCATCGAGCATTATCAACTTTCAACAGACAACATACCTATAGAGTACAAAAAAATATAAGAACATAACAACACTTCCATCTCTCACAAATAAAGAATACTTATTAATGCATAAATACATCCAAGCATTAGGACCACAGCCTTCCACATCATTGATACTACACAGTCTTATTAGATATGTACAATGCAAGAGATCATTAGAACATGGGGTTTCCAGAATCTATTCTTTACTTAACGAAGAGGTCCTTCCTCCACCTTATCTTAGCAGATGGTCAACCGAGCTAAATAAAACACTAAATTAAAAAGAATGCCAAACAATCATTCAGTCCTCTATTCCAAAGGTGACTTCGACCAGACTACAAGAAGTTAATTTTAAGCTATTAACTAGATGGGACAGAACTCGAGTTCTGCTGAACAGGATGCTGGAGATGTGGTAGAGATGATGGTACATAAATCTGGATAGACTGTCACAGAATAGCTACTCTATGGCATAAGTTTAACCAGATTATATCAGAGTTATACCATTCAACCCTTAAAGGGACACTGACAGGCCGTTAGAGCATATAAAGTGACATATATTCTTCTATTGGTCTTAATATGCTTACTTAAACTATACCATTATCACCCCTCGCTGCCTTTCCTTTACTTATAAAAGTATTCACTGCACCAGGCTTTTTTTTTTTCTCCCGACGCAGTAAAATCCCGTGCATGCCCAGTACTATCTTCTACTGGAGCTGGAGGGTGCCGGGGACCTTATCCGGCGCAGGCACGGAGCGACAAGATGAGGCTGATGCAAGAAAGATAGTACTGGGCATGCGCGGGATTTCACAGCGTCGGGAGAAAAAAAGCCACCCAGTGCAGTGAATACTAATAAGCTGGGCGGCACTAGGAGACGGCAGTTGGGGCGCGGCTGGGCACACAACTGAATGAGGGACAGCCCCTTGGGCACAAAGTAAGATAATTTGCATATTGATAAAAACAATAGGCAGCGAGGGATGATAATGGTATAGTTTAATTAAGCATATTAAGAGCAATAGAAGAATATATGTCACTTTATATACTCTAACGACCTGTCAGTGTCCCTATATGGTGGATCGGGAGCTCATCATGTTTGGTATATATAACAAAGATAATCTGGTCTTGAAGGATAGGCTATTTCCCATTCTTATCAACGCTCTTAAAGCAATACTCCCCAAACATTGGCTGAGCGTAGAGACTCCACTGATACAGGAGTGGAAACTAACAGATTTGAGAAATTAAAGTGGACAAGGAAAGTACAATACATACCTCAAAATTTGGAATAAATGGAATGGATATGCCACTTCAGATAGTATTGCTAAATTTCTAGAATAATTGAAAGCCTACTTAACCTATGTAAAACGACACAGAGTGACATGTGACAATGTTCTTTTTGTGTTCCCTTGTTATGATTTATTTTCTTTAATTTTTGGTTGTTATCCATTAGGTTCTGTTCTAAACTTCCTAATCATTACTTATCACGTAAGGTTATTATGTAAATCTTACTACTATAAAGTTATGCAATAAACCTAATACCATGTAGAGCAAAATATCATGCTATAACTAATAGGATAATGATTATAGATGACATAGTTCTTGTTTATAATATGTTATATTGCCGTAAAGAAAACATCTGATAGGACACTGACTGTACGCTTGAATAGATGATGCTAAACAGAACTGGTTACTTTACTGTATGTATTTTTCTTTAACTTATGTTAATATTTTAATAAAACACAAATTTACAAGAATATTTGAGGATTGTTCATGTCAATATCTATAGTTAAACAAAACCCATAAAATCCTGCAGTTTTTGCACTGGCCACTAGGTCTAATAAATAGGTGCCACTTCTTGATCTGTACAGATCCCTTTACTGCAGTTTTCTGCTAATCTACACACAGAGGTGATATCATTACAGAATGACAGATAAGACAGGATCCACCATTCAGTGGGGATGTCACAGCGTATCAATTCCCTCTGGGCATAGATCATGCCCAGAAAACTACGGCCCATGGGGCTGTCATAAGGCTATTGTTTAAATGCTTTCTAAATGCTGTTAAGAACCGCTCAGATAAGATGGTGGCTCCCATAAAAATATTCAGGAAATAGAATTAAATCTGTAAATCAGAAAAAAAAAATGAATAGAAAAAAAATAAAAAAATAAAAAAAGGATACGGGTTGCTATCTGCTTTTAACTGGAAGATACAATTTTGGGCGACACATTTCCTTTAAGCTGGCCATACACCTCCAAGAGCAGAGGGCTCAACCAATACACTAACGTGTGGGGAGCTCCCCCAACAGATGATGCTGTGGGAGGAAAGGATCAGGCAACATGAATATTCACTGAATCCTTTTGTTCCCCGGGGAGCCGCAAGGGAGTTGGGACAGATAGCTGTCAGCCAAACAATCTTTCAGCCGACAACTACTTAATGTATATGGGTAGCATTACAACAAAGTAGAAAAGTAAACTGTCCCTTAATGTCTGCTCTTTTTTATATATATATTTATATATTATATAGTTCTGTATGTATTTGGTATATTGTAAGTAACATGAATTAAAGAAAAATTAACACCAAGTTTACTTAATATTTCAGGCCTATGCCATATCTCATTGGTAAGATGATCACTATGCTTTATATGAAAATGTGCCTAAGGACATCCCTGTTTGTAAAATAGAGACCAGACAATATCTCACAATTATTATATAGAGATAACTCTTGACATCAGGTTATATACATTGTTAGCTTTAAAGTGCATAGTGAGAGCATTCAAAATAATAGCAGTGTGTTTAAAATAGTGAATAAAGCTCAAAATCCTTCTAATAGTTTTTTTTTTCCATACACACAAATGCATTGGGAACACTACACATTCTATTCCAAATCAAAACATGAAGAAAAATATTTCAAATTTGTGTTGTTCCTCAAAAAGAAAAATGAAGAAAAGTAATTATTAGACTGTTAAAAAATATTGCAGTGTTTGTATTCTTCTTTACAAACGCAAACATTCACTATATAAACTAAAAATGTTTGAAGATTTTTCTTTCCTTTGAATCACTTAACTAATATTTAGTTGTATAACCACAGTTTCTGAAAACCGTTGTACATCTGTGTTCAGCTATATCTGTGAACAGGAATTCCAGCCCAGGATGATTGGACTACATTCCACAGTTCTTCTCTATTTCTTGGTTTTGCCTCAGAAACTGCATTTTTGATGTCACCCACAAGTTTTCTATTGGATTAAGATCCGGGGATTGGGCTGACCACTCCATAACGTCAATCTTGTTGGTCTGGAACCAAGATGTTGCACACTTACTGGTGTTTGGGGTCGTTGTCTTGTTGGAACACGCATTTCAAGGGCATTTCCTCTTCAGCATAAAGGGAAACTGAACCATTATTCCTGGTATGCGATAAATAGGTCCAACACCTTAGTATGAGAAACATCCCCATATCACGATGCTTGTGCCACCATGCTTCACAGTGTACTTTGGCTTGAATTCAGTGTTTGGGGGGTCATCTGACAAACTGTCTCTAGTCACTAGACCCAAAAAGAACAATCTTACTTTCATCAATCCACAAAATGTTTCTTTAGGCCAGTCAATGCGCTCTTTGGCAAATTGTAACCTCTTCATCACATATCTTTTTTTTTTTTCAACAGTGGAACTTTGCAGGGGCTTCTTGCAGATAGCTTGGCTTCTAATAGGCGTCTTCTAATTGTAACAGTACTCACAGGTAACTTTCAAACTTCTTTGATCTTCCTGGAGTTCTTGCCATTTTGGCTATTCTTTACATTCAAATGGTAGTTTTTCGCCATTTTAAAGCATTTGCGATCATTTTAGCTGAGCAGCCTATCATTTTCTGCACTTCTTTATATGTTTTCTCCTCTCCAATCAACTTTTTAATCAAGGTACGTTGTTCTTCTGAACAATGTCTGGAACGACCCATTTTCCTCAGAAGTTCAGAGAAAAATGCACGATAGCCAGCATGTACAACATTTGCTGCCTTCCTTCATTAAGGGCAACAATTGCCACCTGTTTTTCAAAGAATGAATGACCTCACTCATTGAACTCCACACTGCTATTATTTAGAACATGCCCCTTTCAATAAGGTTGAATTACAAAGAATTCAGCAGCATGCATGTCATGACTGTTGGGTTTCTCTTACTCTACTACACCTGCTAGTAAATTATTTGCCATGTAGAAATAGCATTTATACCAAAAACAGTGATTGATCAGGTTAGTGATGTCTAGTTTCATTGTATTATAACCTAGAAGCCTTGCATTCCCAGTACCTCCATAGTAATAATCATACACCAAAATGAAAATCTTATTTTATATCGAGGAACATTACAATAAGTTTCCAGAGCACCATTTGTAGCAAGGTGGGGAGGGGGGGAAGCACTCACTAAGTACTCACCCTGAAGCATATGCTTTGGATATGTTGGGCAAGCAGTCTAAATACAATGAACCCTACTCCCACCCACCTACAGTAGTCCTTACAAAAAGTAATGAAAATAAGTATATGTTAACAGAATTTAAATGTCATATTGCAGCATTGCATCTGCATTTTCAAATCCTGCAGGCTGTTTTCGCAGAGAAACAGTTTGCCGGATTCCACCATATCCAGTTACTGCCACTGGACCCAATTGACTACAATTGGACTTGATAGAGACCTGAACGGTTTCGGTCATGAGTGTCAGGTTTTAGCTGTACAAAACACAGTGCATGCACCTCTTTTTATCTGGCTAAAAGTTGGCATTAATGCCCGAAACTGGCTGGATCCCACTGCAGTCACTAGGTTCCAGCAGTGAATGGCAGTATCCAGCCATGTCAGATACTGAGAAATCAGGCAGACTGTCCCTCTGTCGCAACAGCATGCCAGATTTAAAAATGAAAACTGTGAAACTATCCTCACAAAAAGGGACTTAGATGTTAATCTATTCAGGCAAATATTTTAAATCCGAAAAGCACGTTTTTGAAAAGTTTATGTTCACATGATAACAAGAGTACCATTGCAAAGTTTATGTATAGACAGCTACAAAACATACAGTACGTATGAAACTATTAAAAATTGATCTTCTGCCATGTCACAGATGTGCCTAAAGTCAATATTAGTGCAGTCCATAAACTTAGATCACCATTGATTTTCCGAATTTTCAGGCTTTAGCACTCAAACCTATTCAGCAGCACTCACATTCAGTTACTGGAAATTTCTGACAGTTTTCTACAGGTGGTTTTAGGCTGGAGCTACACTACAATTTTGGCCTCAACACCTGCTGGGCGACCATGGACCGCTGTGTAGCAATGCAGCCATTGAGTTGAATGGGGTAGCCAAGCAACTCTCAGGTTGCGATGACCATGACCCCAGAGTCGCCCAAAAAATCCAATACTGATGGATTTTGTTTTGCAACTATGGGGTCAGAGTTTCTGTAACTGCTGAGCTGCACTGCACCTCCATTTAGTTCAGAGGCTGCAGTGCGACACAGTGATCGTGAAATGCATATCGCAGCCTAGATCACAAGTAGTTCCAACCGTACAAGCGTGATGCCTCGCGCTAAACAAGCACTGATGAACGAGTGTTCATCTCCCAACAGTGAGATGTGCCACTGACCAACCAGAATGCTTCTGGCTAATCACAGCCTTGTTTACACAAGGATTTGAAGAAGAGCTAATTCTGCTGACTGGCATATGTAAAAGGGCCCTAAGCAAACTACCAGTAATTTCAGTGATTTCGGCTACTTTCATACTCGTGTTTGGTGCGGATCAGTCATGGATCTGCGCAAACGCTTCCGTTCAGATAATACAACCGCCTGCATTCGTTCAGATCCGTTTGTATTATCTGTAACATAGCCAAAACTGATCTGTTTTGAACACCAATAAAAGTCAATGGGGGACAGATCCGTTTTCTATTGTGCCATATTGTGTCAATGAAAATGGATCTGTCCCCATTGACTTCCTTCCCAACAATTGCCAGTGTAAAGGACCCTATAGAAGTTCAGCTAAGCTATTCAGGATTGATCATCAAGCCTATCCACTATTGTCAGTGAAAATCCACATGCAGTTTTATGGAAATGAATGTGGCCTTCTGCAGCCTATAATTCAGAGTTAGGTACAGGATATCATACAATATTTTTATGAAATTGTATTAGACCTGTAGATGACTATTACGATTGTCGGTAACAAAGCATTCCTTTCCAACAATCATCTGCTCATCAGTGAATAATATTACTTTTATTACATGCAGTTATCTCCTCTACAGTACAGGAGGAATGATCACTAATACCATCGCTCATCCCCATACAGAATCATTATTTGCTGGCAGCAAAGCGTGATTAAACGGCACAATGAGCTGCTGCTGATTTTTCAGCATGCATAAAAAATGTGACTGCCTGAACAAGCACTTGCTCATTCATTGTATTATCTTCACCATTCTTACACACGCAGATCACTGTTAGCAGGTGTTCCTACGAACTCTTGTTGGAGATGATCTGGCCGACCCTCGGTGAGTGTAGTGCTTAATGGTCCCTGTACACTGGTAAATTCAGCAGGCAATTCTCAGGAAGGAAACGCTTCTTCCCGGAAAGAGCCTGCTTATCAGTGGAGGAGACCTCTGCATTCATATGCAGAAATCTCCTCCATAGTATAGGGAGGGGCGATCTCTAATGCCAGAGCTTGTCCCCAGACTCATCAGTTACCTGCTGGCGGTAAAAGCAGATTCAGGTGCCTACACAAATGATCCAATTGCCCGATGAATAAGTGTTTCACTCGTTCATCGGGTAATCGGCGGCACCTTTAAACAGCCAGATAATTGCTAACTAGTATTCCTATTCCCTTTTCAGCAATTATCTAACGGTTTCTCGGCCAATGTAAAGTACCCTTTAGGGTCCATTCACACGTCCGTTGTTTCTTTCCTGATCTGTTCCGTTTTTTGCGGAACAGATCTGGACCAGTTGCGTACCCATTCCTTTTCAATGGGTCCTGAAAAAAATCGGACAGCACAATGTTGAAAATTAATGGGTACGCAACTGGTCCAGATCTGTTCCGCAAAAAACAGAACAGATCAGGAAAGAAACAACGGACGTGTGAATGGACCCTTAGGCCTCATGCACATGACAGTATTTTTTCACGGTCCGCAAAAACGGGGTCCGTAGGTCCGTGATCCGTGACCATTTTTTCGTCCGTGGGTCTTCCTTGATTTTTGGAGGATCCACGGACATGAAAAAAATGTCGTTTTGGTGTCCGCCTGGCCGCGCGGAGCCAAACGGATCCGTCCTGAATTACAATGCAAGTCAATGGGGACGGATCCGTTTGACGTTGACACAATATGGTGCCATTTCAAACGGATCCGTCCCCATTGACTTTCAATGTAAAGTCTGGAGTCCCTTTTATACCATCGGATCGGAGTTTTCTCCAATCCGATGGTATATTTTAACTTGAAGCGTCCCCATCACCATGGGAACGCCTCTATGTTAGAATATAATGTCGGATATGAGTTAGAGCGTGAAAACTCATTTCCGACAGTATATTCTAACACAGAGGCGTTTCTAGTTAAAATATACTACAAACTGTGTACATGACTGCCCCCTGCTGCCTGGCAGCACCCGATCTCTTACAGGGGGCCGTGATCAGCACAATTAACTCCTCAGGTGCCGCACCTGAAGGGGTTAATTGTACTAACATATCCCCCTGTAAGAGATCAGGGCTGCCAGGCAGCAGGGGGCAAACCCCCCCCCCCCTCCCCAGTTTGAATATCATTGGTGGCCAGTGTGGCCCCCCTCCCTCCCTCAACCTATTATTACAGTAGAGGGAGGGGGGGGCGCACTGGCCACCAATGATATTCAAACTGGGGAGGGGGGGTCTGCCCCCTGCTGCCTGGCAGCCCTGAGCTCTTACAGGGGGATATGATAGTACAATTAACCCCTTCAGGTGCCGCACCTGAAGGGGTTAATTGTAGGATCACGGTCCCCTGTAAGAGATCGGGTGCTGCCAGGCAGCAGGGGGCAGTCATGTACACAGTTTGTAGTGTATTCTAACTAGAAGCGTCCCCATCACCATGGGAATGGCTCTGTGTTAGAATATACTGTCGAATCTGAGTTTTCACGAAGTGAAA